>NW_028091865.1:3250587-3667022 GCF_014824575.4 Sturnira hondurensis
GGTGGGCAGAGCGAGCAGGCCGGCAGGGCCCTGAAGCTCATCCCACCTCCAGTGAATCGAGAACCCGATGTGTGTGAGGCCGTGACCCCCCAGGGCCACATCCTTCCTCTCGTTCATCCTGAGTTGTGTCCTTTGGTCTCTTCAACACCTTGTCCTCATTACTCACCGTCTGTCACTTCCCAGCACCAAGGAGACGTTAGCAAAGAGGATATAGAGAACACACCAGTTCCCTCGTCCCAGAGAACGGGAATGAAATTTGGTTGGAGCCGTTCCAATGGGCGTGTGGGTGGGAGAAATCCAACCGTGCTGATGTGAGCGCTAGACACGCCTTGGAATCAGACACCGCACTGGGGATAGATCTCAGCAACCCAACACACCAAGCCTTCTTCTGGGGCAGGTGACAAAATTAAAACTCGGGGAATTTCATTTGCCTGCGGCGGAGTCACCTTAAAGCAGTGCGCCCCGCCCTCCCGCGGCAGGAAGGGCCCTGCCCCTCACAGCCTCCATGGCTGTCCCCGCACGAGATGGGGCCCCGTCCATCAGGAAGCGTCCCATCCTGCTCAGCAGCAGCGGCCCTGCTCCCCGGGGTGGGACAAACGGTGGGCGCAGAAAGGGGACCCAGGTGACAAAGTGTTGCTGCTCCCAGCAAGCCAACAAGTACGGAGAAGAGGACTGATTCTGGTGAACTTGAACCAGAAACAATGGACAGTTACAATCATGGGTATTCTCCTGCCTTAGACTCCCCAGGACCTCATTAGCCTCACTTCATAAGTCACTTCAATGAGCCCTGCCTGGTGTGGCTCAGTGGATTCAGCGCCAACCTGAGAACCAGAGGGTCGCCGGTTCGATTCCCCGTCAGGGCACAAGCCAGGGTTGTGGGCCGGGTGCCCACTAGGGGGCGTATGAGAGGCAACCACATATTGGTGTTTCTGTCCCTGTGTTTCTCCCTCCCTTCTCCTCTCTCTCTAAAAATCAAGTGAATTTTATAAATCTAAACAACAAAAAAGTTGTTGCAACGCAACTTTGAATTTCATGGCTTCGTTGCAACCCTTTGGGTGAACGACATCAAGAATTTTCCTGCCCTGGCTGGTGTAGCTCAGTGGAGTGAGCGCAGCCCTGCGAACCGAAGGATCGTGGTTCGATTCCCAGTCGGGGCACATGCCTGGATGGCAGGCCAGTTCCCAGCAGGGGACTCACGAGAGGCAACCACACATTGATATTTCTCTCCTTCTCTCCTTCCCTTTCCCTCTAAAGATAAATCAATAAAATCTTTTTTTAAAGAATTTTCCCCACTCGCCCAGTGTTACAATGTGCACTGCATCCGCCCTTGCATTCTTATTATAGTTTATATTTATTGGCCACGCGCGCTGTGCAATGCGTTGTGTCGGGAGCTCCATTTACACTACTTCTTACTCGTACAGCTACCCCAAAAGGCAAGAATTCTCCCCACTTTTAAGATGCGTGATTTACCCACAGAGGGAGTGAGCAACGACCGTGGTGTGAAGGCCGAGTCCAAGTTTACCTCAGGAGCCCTCTGGCTGCCCAGCCAGGCTCTGCAGCACCCTCACGGCTTCCACGCACACCCCGACGTCCTGCCCACGGTTGGAGAGAAGGAGCTCTCCTTAGTTAGGGCAGGCTGCCCAAAGGCTGACCCTCGGGCATTCAACAGAGAAAGGTAACTCAAGGTCACACTGCAAGCTCCACTCGAGCGAGGGAACGATGGAGACTCCAGACGAGAGCCGACACTACAGCGGGGGGGAAGCATCCAAAAGGGTCCCCGGTTCTCCGGTGGCCCAGGAAACCTGGCAGCTGACGGTCTGGGAGCACCGGCAGACCTTGGAACCAGCCCCGCAGAGAACCGCATCCTCAATGCCCTCCGTGAACAGGCAAACAGTGACTAAGGTGAGGTCCGGGACAGGACCTTTCCTTCAAATGGTCTGATCACCTGCTTTCAAAACAGGCGGCTGGGGCTCCGGAAGCAGGTCGGACCACCCACACCCCAGGGCCCCGCCTTCCCAGCACAAGAGATTCCCCGTTTCACCTTCTGTTCCAGCCTGACGCCTTGTTCCGCGAATACGGAACCATCCGCGGCAAACCCACCCCTTGGATGCCAGCCTTGCTCTGTACAAAACACAATAAAAACATAGTAGAAAAAACACCTTTGGGGCTGGATGGCATCCCCCCAAAGAGTGCAGGGGGGGGAACGATTGACACAGCACGCAGGGCACACAGCTAAGGAGTCACAGACCCACCGGGAACCATGGCATGCACCTCCGGTGCACCCTTTCCCAAGGGCTGACCCAGGGACGTTAGACAGAAATCAGCAGCTACGGCCTGCTTTCATCCACGCCCTCCCGGGCACAGCGCTAACCAGGCCAGGGAGGGGGCCACAGACTGAGGCAGGGGTTGGCAGCGGACCATGGCCTGTGGGCCAAGGCCGGTCCAGCCCTGGTTCTCATCCGTGTGGCCCCACCAGGGGACGGCCACACTCAGCCCTTGTCCTGCTGCAGATGTGGCTGCATCGCTGTTCCAGGGGCCGGGCTGAGCACCTGTCCCGGACACTGTGTGGCCCGCAGAGCAGAAAGCGTGTACTAGCTGGCCTTTCACAGAACAAAACGAGATCGTGCCGTCTCCTGCTGAGGACATCCAGCAAGCAGATGGTGGCCCCGAGGAGAAACTTGCTCAACCGCTGTGACTGGTCAAGAGAAAAATCACAAACGGAAAGCCCTCAATGCAGGGAAGAAAAGCAGGGGAGAATGACATCGCCCAAAGTGCCGGCTGAGGCATTTACAACCCAGTTCCCAGAAGAGACACAAATCCAACCCTGGCTCATGGGAGACGGCAGCTTCTCGGAAGCCCTGCAGCCCAATGGGGAGCCGGGCACGGAGCCCTGGAGAGGAAACACAAGACAAGACCCCAGATAAGAGGGACAGAATGACCTTCCCCACGTCAGTGTGCCGAGAGGACACCTTCTGCCCCTGGCTTCTCCAGGAGTGAGGCGCTGAGAGCGGGTGAGTGACCCTGCTGTCCCCAGATCTGAGGACGCTGCCCCAAGACGCCCTTGTCACTGTGCTGATGGGGCTGTGTGACCGATGCCAGGGGACCGCAGCTGGCTTTCTCAAACCCAGTGACAGACTCAGTCTTTTGGAACCCGAACTCAGAAGTGGCACCCACCTTGCCGTATTTGGTTGGGTTTTTTTTTGTTTGGGTTTTTTTTTAGGGGGTCGCAGCCCAGGCTCTGACCCTCCAGAGACACAGGTGATTGGGCCATCTTTTTTATAAAGACTTTGTTTCTTTATATTTAGTGAGGGTAAGGGAGGGAGAAAGAGAGGAAGAGAAACATCCATGTGTGGTTGCCTCTCGTGCGCCCCCTACTGGAGACCTGGCCTGCAACCCAGGTTCCTGCCCTACACTGGGAATCGAACCGGCGACCCTTTGGTTCGCAGGCTGGCGCTCCATCCACTGAGCCACAGCAGCCAAGGCTTCCTGCTCATCTTTAACGTCTGCCTCCCACCGTGGGGCAGAGCCTGCAGGGCCCAGCGGGCACAGGAAGGTGGTGGGTTTTTCTAGGATGTAGACAGGGGTGTTATCACAACTTCTGAGACTTGGTGGCTCCAGATGTATGGGGCTGTGAGGTCTGCCAACGAAATATTTACTTCACCGCCCCCCCCCCCCATCCCTCCACTACCCCTGCGGCTGAATGTTTCAGCATCCCCCGCTGCTCTCACACCTTCTTCACGCCGCAGGCTTCCGCCCAGCCTCTCAGAATCTGCCCCGTCACACGCATTTTTCCCCCACTGTTCTGCCCTCCCCCGGGCTCTTCCCTGCTGAGTGTCCCTTCCGGGTTTCATCACACTCGCCTCTTCCACGGAAGTGCCGCGTATACCAAAGCATCACTACCAGACTGCGGGGGCCTTTCGATTCTTCAGCAGCGCGTGGCCAGTGCATCTTCCCACCCAACTCAGAAGAGGGAAGACAGGGATGACAACTAAATGAAACCGCGAGGCTGTTCTCTGAGGTACGACGGACAAAGAGGCACGGGGGTCGGATGTCGGTGAGCACAGGTCCTGCCGAAGCTGCCCGCGGTCCCTGGCCGAATCGCTGAGTGCCCGCAGGCCTCCCCACTGCTTCCCAGAGCCCCACGCCAGTTCTGCACAGCCCTTCCCTCTCTCCCTGACGCCCTTCCCTCTCTCCCCCACGCTCTTCCTTCTTCGGAAGGAGCGTCTCTGAATGTCTAACTGAATGCAAGGTGCGTTCTCGGGTGCGAGAGTTCCTTCCAGCCATCCCAGCACTCTGGCCTTCAGGCAGCCTTTTTCAAGACAGAGAAAAATATGGTCATGGTGTTCCAGCCTTAATAGCAGTTTTGTTGTCGATGTTTTGGGGGGAAATGTGTTCTTGGAAATGACTAAAAACGCTTTTCCAAGATTTATGGCTCTGCTCGTGATCCAAAGAAGTGTGGCCGTGCCCACTCCTGCCAGAAAAATGATATTCTTTTCCCTCCGGTTTTGAGACTCTCGGAAACCTCTGTAACCTGCTGCTTTGTTTTCACGGTAATCGAAGCGAAATTGGGGCTTTGAGGAAAAAAGGCCGCGTGCCCAGCACTGACGCAATGCTAACGTGACACGCAGCACCGATTCTTCAGAGAGCGCACCTTTCCGCCCCCCGGGTAAACACAGCCTTTGTCGTGGAATGGCACCAACGGTCTCCTGCATTTCTCTCTCGGAGCAAGCCCTCTCTGCACACTGAGGAACATTGCACCCTCCCAAGGCAGACCCAGAGCTCTAAATTACACACCGCCAAGAAAAGCAGCTCGTCGCCGGTGCATCGGAGAAAACATGGCCTGGTTTCCTGACGCGGACGCAGGGGAAACCGCTGCTTAGTTCTGTGGTTGGCGACCCTCTTCTGGAAAGAACGCTCGGCCCCAAAATGTGCCTTCTGATAAGAAAGGAAAAATGAAAGCCCATGAAGCAAATATTTGATTTGGCGCCCAGGGGGACGAAGAAGGCTAAAGAGGAGAGAGAGGTACTTCTGAGACCCGGGGGAAATGGCAACTCTCCCCACTGACACGCAGCCCAGGCCTCTCCAAGGAAAATATCCCGTCTGGTTGACATGGACAAAGCGGAGGGTGAGCTCGTGCGTGGGGTGCACACCGCCCCCCCTTGCCTCACCCTGGCCCCAGCTGGACACACCAGCTCTACGCCCTGGGAGGGCCTCCCATCTAACCTTGAACGAGTCATTTAACCACCCACCTGCTTTTCGGCTTCGGCCTGTGGTCCTATTTATCCTGGCCCCTGGATGTTTTCTCCCGTCCAGTTACACTGAAAACACGGAGTGGACTCCTGCGTGGAGTGGACTGCCTAAGGGGCCACGGGAGGAAATAAGGAGCCCGACCCCATGGCCACGGCTGGAGGGGACTGTCACCCAACAGACAGAAAGGACGTAGATTTCTTCTTCCTCAGAAAATCCTTGGAGGCAGGAGCCCTGGGGGTCCATGTGAGGTCTCTCTGACTTATAAGCACCATCGAATGACACTTTATACGGTTGAGCATCCTTCTTCCTTGGGCAGAAGTCTCTCCTCACTGTCTGTGGCTATGCCTGCTGGCTCCTGTGGCATCCACGCCGGCAGCACCTCCCCCCCCCTCCCCTGCTCCGCGACGAGGGCACCGCAAATGGAAATGCGGCACACACGCTTCGAAGGAGGTTGAGACCCTGTGGAAAGCGCTCCACGCTCTGGAAGGCGGGCAAGGCGCAGACCACCTGAGGCCGTTGGGCGTGCACGGGCGGCCGTCCACAGAGATCGCCGACTGACCCTGCGCGAGAGCCGGAAGCCGATCTGGGGATTCCACAGCCCGCTGTGTCCGGGATTTTGACGCAGGATCTTGGCGCGAAACGTGGCGTGGCAAAATGCGTGCGGCAGCTTCTGCTACCAGAGCAGGGGGAGGTCCGTGGCACGGTTGGGAGGACCGTGTAGGTGCCTGCTTGGAAGGGGACGGAGGCGTCATTGTCCTCTGTACACTGTGTCTTGTATCTCATGTCTTCTTCAATAAACGACTCTGGTTTTCATACATGGGCTGTGCACCTCCTCGAAAGGAAAGCTGTATTTATTTTTTTCCTTTTTTTATTTTTTAATATACTTTATGGATTATGCCACTACAGTTGTCCCATTCCCCCTTCATTCCCCTCCACCTTGCACACCCCTCCCCCACCATTCCCCCCCTTTCGTTCATGTCCACGAGTCACAAATTCTTTAGATTCTGTATTTCCCATAGTATTCCTGCCCTCCTCCTGTCTATTTTCTACCGTCTATGCTACTTATTCTCTGTACCTTCTCCCCCCTTCTCCTCCTCCCACTCCCCTGTTGCTAACCCTCCATGTATTCTTCATTTCTATGGTTCCACTCCTGATCTAGCTGTCCTCTTGGTTTGCTCTTGTTTTAGGTGTGGTTGTTAATAACTGTGAGTTGGCTGTCCTTTCACTGTTCCTATTTTTTATCTTCTTTTTCTTATATAAGTCCCTTTAACATTTCATACAATAAGGGCTTGGTGATGATGAACTCCTTGAACTTGACCTTACCTGAAAAGCACTTTATCTGCCCTTCCATTCTAAATGAAAGCTTTGCTGGATAGAGCAATCTTGGATGTAGGTCCTTGACTTTCATGACTTGGAATACTTCTTTCCAGCCCCTTCTTGCCTGGAAGGTCTCTTTTGAGAAATCCGCTGACAGCCTGATGGGCACTCCTTTGTAGGTGACTGTCCCCTTATCTCTTGCTGCTTCTAGGATTCTCTCCTTCATGTTCATCTTGGCTAATGTCACGATGATGTGCCTTGGTGTGTTCCTTCTCGGGTCCAACTTCTTTGGAACTCTTAAATCAAAGGTTTCTTCGGCAGAGGCCTGCAAACGCCTGTGCAGAGGTGGTTAGATCAACTACGGGAGAGCGAGTCCCACGGCGGAAGTGGGAGGGGCGGGGGCCTTGGCTGGCAAACATCAGGAGATGCCTGAGGTGCGGTTCTCTTGGGTGGGCCATGCCCTCTTGGTTCCCAGTGATGCGGGGGCGGGGGGGGGGCGCTCCAGAGAGAGCTCGTTTCACATCTCTCTGCAGGGTCCTCAACAGGGCTCAGACCGGAGGTGGTCCCGTGACGACAGCAAAGGACACACAGCTAAACCCCTCTGAGCAAGACGGACACACAACCCATCAAGCCTGTCTGCAAATTTCAAAAGTCCCTCCCTTGTCGGGGGCAGATCAGCTGTATGGAAGTGTCAGACGTGTTTGAGATACAGGCAAGAAAGAGTTCCGAGAAATAACCTCCACGTACACGTTTAGCAGACGGTAATTATAAAGAGGTTAAATGCATGCCACTTCTGCTGGGGAGCGGCAGCTACCACAGTTGAGAGCGACCGGAATGCTGACGCACCCTCCTCCCAGCCTCCTGGGCCCTGGGCACGCTGCCCTGTGCCTGTGTGCCCGCTCTATGTCCCAGGAGGGCACGGGAGGCTCGGAGTCCTTCCCCTCCAGGCGTCCAGGCTCCCTGCAGCCGAAACCAGACACTCCCTGGCGGCCACAAGCCCCTGACAGGCCGAGGCGCAGAAACCGCATCGCCTCCAGGGCAACCCTGACTTCCTGCGGCAGCTCATGTGCACTTTCAGGGGGTCACCATGTGGGGCCACCATGCCCTGCAGAGAGGGGGGCGACAGGAGGTGTAGCCGTGCACGCTCACCAGGTGAGGATGGCGATTAAACCCTGAGGCTGTCTGTCCGTAGAGACGGACCAGACCACCTTCGTACTGCAGAGACCGCCGTACAACCAACGGCCTTCTTGGACCTCTGAGCTGGGGAGGAAATGACTCCCATCGGGAGAAACCACAGTGAAGAGGCGGACTGTCTGCATGAGGTGAGCGTTCCAACACGAGAAACGTCACCAGTCACGGCAGGAGCCAACGCAAGCGCCCCCTGTGAAGTCCCTCCAGGCCCGCGCGTGCCAGCGGAAGGAAGGAGGCCACCTCTGCTGAAAAGGAGCTCCAAAGCCACGGCAAGGCACACGGAGAAACGGATCCCCTAGGGGCCAGATCCCTGGCACCCTCAAATGGAGATGGTCACCGAGCAGGATCTTGGGGTCCTTGCATTCTGCCTAACCCAGAGTGTAATAAAAGCCAGGTTGGCTCCTCCACGGGCCACGGAAGCGCAAAGCCTCTGAGTTCTCCCGGGACCTTCGCGGGTGCTCTCTGAGGTGGGAAACCACACTCCCAGGGGCCGTGGCACCTAGTTCATCTTCTCGGAGCCCCTTTCAGAATCCGGGAGGGGAGGGGGCACCTCGGTCCCCGGCGTCCCCTAGCTTCGAGGCTGCAGCTCTGCTCGTGGGTGCTGATGTCCCTCCAGACTCTGCTCGTGCCAAAATAATGCACGTGCAAAACCTTGTCCCGGGAAACGCACTGAACACGTTTCTTGTTTGTTCTGAACAGGCCGTGTGTTTCTTTTACAAGAGGAAAGTGAAGCTTTGATCTTGTGGGATAGACGGCGAGACCTGCCCGCCGTACAAGAAAGGACTGGGGTAAATGAAGACATGGGAGGGGTTGGATGAGCCACCCAAACAAGGTCCCAGCTACATAGCTACAGGTTCAGTAAAACAAAATTAACAATACTCCGGGCGTATTTCCTGAGAATTGGAACTTTGTTGGCGATAGATATCTTGCTAAGCCACGAACAACGGAGGCGCGTTCTTTTTTCAATCTAGGCAAGCGTAGGTCATTAACTGGATCGAGTGAGCCTTCAACATTTCGAAAACAGGACTTCCAGAGGCGACGCGACACACCTGCCCTCGTCAGCTAAAACGTAACCCAGCTTTCGGAAAATGTACTGTACACACTGGGAGTGTAATTAGTGTCTCCTTGGCCTGCCCACCTTCGTCCTGTCTAGTTTCAACGCAGCTGAGGGCACCCAAGGGAATTCGGCTCTGGTTCAGCGGGTAACGTCATTGCTGCCGCATCTGTGAGCGGGAATGTCGATCTCTGCTCGAAGAGACCTCCTGGTGGGATTAATCGTGCAAATGCCCATCAGAAACAGTTTCCGGTAAAAGCCCAGCCAGAAGAGCAAGGATGGTCCCGGGACGACTCGGCTGCCACTTCGAATGCACTGTCCTTTCACGGGAGAAGATGCCTCTGGCAAAACCGCCCGAGTGCGCTTATTTTCCTTGGTTCCTGTAGTGGGAAAAGGAGGGACTGTGGTCCCAGTGGCAGAAGCTAACCGATCTGTGGAATCAGGTAAAGCACAAGCAAGTGGGTATGGGCTGTGGGTGAGAAGTACGGGACCGAGGGGAGGCTCACGCATTTCTTCCAGTACGGCTCCAGGAGAGAACTCAAAGGCACTCACTCACCTGCCCCTGCGTAGCTGGGGTGCGCACATCGTAGGGGAAGGACTTGTGGTCAAGGGTCAAGACAGGCAAGGATCCAGACTAAGAACCGTGCCTCTCCCTGCCCTTCCCCATGTCCATCCTTGGTCAGAGACAGAGCAGAACAACGTCCCCATGAGACTCGGCGAGCAGAGCTCGCCCAATCTGTCCTCCGAGCGTCCCCAACATCCTTGGGAGCAAGAGCGGACAGCGCCGTTCGCCAGTGTGACATCTCTTTCAAAGGAACCACGGTCTCTATATGTTGTGAATGATCGCTAGCAATTAATGCCAAGTTTGCCTATAGGCACAACGTTAATATGGTCAGTTTTGGATTTTAATCCTCACGTTTTAACGACGTCTTCAGTCACCAGCCATCATGGCAACTGTGGATAAAGGGCTGGGGAGAGAGGAGCTGTTGGTCCGTCGTGTGGATTCTTGGGTCTCTGCCCACCTCCTCACACCCCTGAGATCAGCCCACATGTCAGGTCGAGAGGCTGGATTACTAGATTTTAAAGTCTGCTGGCTCATGGACACCCCTCTCTGCCCGGAAACTCACTTTGCAAAACTTTGTTAAGTGTCGAACTAAACACATCAAACATTTTGCCAAAGAGAGTTTAAAAAAAAAAAAACGGAAGGTGCGTGAGCAAGCCAAGTCAGAGCCTTTCTCCCCGTGGTCATTCCCGTGGCCACAAACCCTGGGCGGACGCCCCGCCCTGTCGGAACCCCGCACCGTGCCCGGTAGCTACGTGTCGTCTTTCCGCTGCGACAGATACACTGCTGAAAGGCACGTACTGTGCCTTAGAACTTTTGGCATGCCCGGCTACATTTAGCAACACAGACCCTCAAGAAGGTGTCATCGGAAGAATTAAGCAAGGGCCACCAAGGCAAGGAGCGTAACTCGCCCTGAGGTGCACACACCCAGGTGAGGCCTGATATTGAGGGCAGAGCAGGAACCTGGAGAAAAGCCCTCCAGCAAAACACCCTCAGTCCTGAGCGAAAGGCGTTGCTAGAGGACCCAAAGGCCTGCTGCACCGAGGTTCCCCGACCAGAACAACGTAAAACGAAACTCCAGCCCGCCTCCTGCTTCCTCCGCACCCGAGTGGCCTGGCACCGAACGAGGTGGGTCATCCCCAGGCACGATTTACTTCCCTCCGTCCCCACGCTCCGAGTCCAGCATCCAATTAAATAAAAAGCCTGAAGCCCACACAAAGAGCGAGGAAAAAGTCCCCGAGAGTGGAAGCGGTCAGGATAAGCAGACGGAGATGCTCCTGCGTGGGGACTGTAAACCAGGGTGGGTGAGAGGTGGGGTCGCCGTCCGACTGTGGGACACAGAGTGCGTCCTGCTATTATGGTTTATTATTGTCTCTATAAAAGTCTGTATACCGACTCTTGCCACCCTCTGTAGCTGTACATAATATGTTAAAGGTGCTAGTGTAACGCACATGTGAAAACATGCATGAAGAGATGGCAAATTTGGGCAAAGACATGGAAACTCTGAGACGGCATATGGAAACGCTCAAACTTTTTTTTTTTTACTTCTGCTGTTTCCATGGAAACAGACAGAAAGAATGCCTTCGACTCGCTGATCAGGAGACTCAGCACGGCCAAGACCAGATTGAGTAGACGTGAGTGTCCTAGGTCAGGAGACATCACCCAGACTGAAATGGGGAGAGAAAGAGGAGTGGAGAGAAACAGAACAGAACAGAGCGGAGCCTCTAAGCGTTGTGGGACAACATCACATAATCCAAGAGGGGTGACTGGATTCCTTGCACAAGAAGAGAGACAAGAGGCAGCAAAATAGATTTTGAAAGAAATATATATAGTGGCTGAGAATTTTCAAAAAAATAATAGTCCCCGGGAAACTGTAGTTCCAAGACATTCCCCAAGCAGGTTAACAAGATACACAGAGAGAGAGAGAGAGACCAGGGGCAGGGAAGGATGCATTACATAATTACGCAGAGAAATAAAGGTAAAAATCAGAGCCAACTTGGCACCAGAAACGATGAAAGCCACAAGACACTAGAGTGGCTTCCTCAACGTGCTACGCGGCAGAAAGAAAAGAAAAAATGGTGCATCCCGATTCCACGCCCAGAGAAGACATTTGTCAAAAGGAAAGAGGAAGAGAAACTCTCTCAGACAAAACGAAAACCAAGACCATTCATCCCCCGCAGACCTGAGGTACCAGAAACATTTTTTAAAGTTCTTTAGATAAGAGGGCGATGTTGAGAGATAGCAGCTTCATGCTACACAAAGAAATAAAGATTTCCTATAATAAATGAAACTGGGAGAAACCATCAGACTAAACCCTCGCTGCGCAGACCTGGCTGACGGTCTGGAAGCACAGGCCGTGCCGTGAAGCCGGGCTACGCTGGGCGGGTGCCAACACAACTGCAAACGCAGCTCCACACGCCAGGGAACCGCTCAGGCGGGGAAGGGCCTGGAGGTGGCTCTTCAGGGATTGCTTAGAGAATCGGTGGTCGGCTAAAAGGGGAGAGGGAAACCTCGGAACTCATCTCATCCCCATCAGGCGATGTCCAGTTTTTTAAAATATTTTATTCATTTATTTGGAGAGAGAGGAGAAGGGGAGGAGAAAGAGAGGGAGAGCAACCTCCGTGTGCGGTTGCACTGCATTCCGGGGACCCGGCCTGCAGCCCAGGCATGAGCCCTGCCTGGGAACCGAACCAGCAGTGCTCTGGTGGGCAGGCCCGCGCTCAATCCACTGAGTCACACCAGCCAGGGCAGGCGATTTCTATTACAGTAAACGAAGGGGCGCCCGGTTACATGGTGACGGAAGGTGATTTGAGTTTGGGGGGGGGTACACACGCCGTATTGGAAAACGACACCTGAAACCTATAGGATCCTATCAACCAACGGTACCCCCAATGCATCGAATCACATCAAGTGAGTGGGTGAATCAAGCAATAGAAAGAAATGAAGTCACACGACACAAGTCCGTAGCACCCCTATTTCAAGGAGCTACTCTGGGGAGTACCCAGCATCGCTTTTCAAAGCTGGGGTGTCTGGGTACCACACACCCGAGTGAGGAATTCAGATTGCCTGTTTTCTTGGTACGCCCCACACCAGAAAGTGTACTTTTCTCCCACATCCATCTAACAACATGTTTTCTTGATAAACAGTCCAATATTCTTGCCCAGGACTTGTCTTCCTACCATTACATCCAAAAACCCATAACCCTGTATTTTAGCAGAAGGACGGCCCCAACCCACCCCGCTCCCGTTTGTGATACTCGTTTTTGAGTGCCTAACCCAAGTGTGTGTAACATCCACCGTTTCTGCTCATTGCCAATGATGGCAGCAAAGCTCCCGAGGTGGCCAACCTTTCCCGTCTTACTGAAAACAGGCCCAACGAAATTTCCTCCTCGTTAAGATCAAAGGAGGCACAGAAACAATGAGCTCATGGGCTCGCCTTCCAGGGAGAGAGGGTGAGGAATTCACGTCACTGACCCGCAACGAAAGAAGTGAGAACCGCACGTCGGGAAACTCCCAGGCGAGAGCTAACTTTAAATATTCACCCCTTCTTTCTTTTCCTCCCCTTCTTTTCCCCCTAGGATTTTCCAACTCGAGGGGAGTGTATCGCTCGTAACCTTGTACGACGAGAAGATACTGGCCCGGTCCTCCCGGACCCTGGAATGGAAGAACCTCACGCAAGTTAACCGCGGTGTCCCCCCCAAAGATGACGACTTTCTCAGTAAGCCAGCACGTGAAGAGCTAAGGAACGTGTTGAAGTGCTCTGCGGGTGGGAAGTTCCCTGGCCTGGGAGCTACCTCCTGGAGCAATAGTTCCGTCTGAGACCGAGGCATGTAGGTCGGCAGGTGTCCCACCTTCAGGCTCGGGGTGGAGGGGTTCACTCGGCACGATGAGGAACCCGCACTTCAGGGGCGGCTTTTGCGCCTACCCCGTATGGCTACCGAAATAGGCGCTGGAGGGGCATATGAATGAAAAGCCCGAGCACTGTTTACATACATGTTTAGGGAGAAGGAGGGATAAGAACCAGCAAGCAAGCGGGGGAGGCAGCTTAGCGTCACGGGGGACGCTGAAGTGGATGGCTCACCCCGACGTCGTAAAGTGCGGGACGCCCCTGGGGCCTCTCTCGTGAATGCCTCCTCGGCTTTCAAATCGGGCAGACGTTGGCCCAGCCCTCCACGTCTGTCCTCGATTTCGGCAGGACAAGTTCATTAACCTCTTGGTGTGGCCCTAACGCGGGCGAGCCACGGTGAAGGGTGCCCTCGGTGACCTGAAGCCCGCCCGACTCTGGACGGGGGTGAACCCCCCGTTCGCGCCAGGGAAACGTGTTACGTGTTTACAGGCGTGCACCACGTCAGAGAGGTTTCCGTGGCTTTATGTCACAACAGATCATCCACCCCACGTCTCTGTAATCCTCTGTCTTTCCCAAAGGTGAACTGGAGGAGTGGGGAGCCTTATAAACACCCATGGGTGATGGGAAGATTTGTAAACTTCTATGGCAAGCTCCTGATGTTAACTATATGCTCATTGCTGGGCAGCTTGATGGGTTGTTCCTTACCTTACTCACATTCTCTTGTGCATTGAATTCGTTTTCCCCCAGTGCTGAAGGGTTTTCTGCGGGGGCGAGGGGGGGAGAAAAAATCCCCTTGCACTGTGTACTGAGAGAAAATAGGTCAGAGTGTTGTAAAAAAGACCTAGGCTATGCAAGGTTTAGACAAAGAAAAGCCGAGTCCTCCTCCATAACGCATGGCTGCTCTCATGGCTCCAGCTCCGGGAGAAAAACTGGAGCAAAATCGGTGACACTGCAGGGGGGAAAAATATCTGCCTCAGGACCAGAACTGCCAGACAGAGCGCTGACCCACGACAGCGCTGACCCCGGGCTCGCTGGGACGTCGGGCCCCAGGGCCAGGCCTGGACGGCCGACAGAGACCGAGGAAGGGAATTCTGCCCCTGGGTGGGAGCCCAGGCGGGCGGAGGCCTCTGAAGTCCTTTCCAACTCGAAGTCCATGAATTCCTCATTCCGATTCTCTAAACAAAAGGCCTCAACCTCTTTTTCTTGCTTGTGGCTAACCTTGCCGGCGAAAGCAAACAGGGTCGCGAAGGACCCCAAAATTCTAGGCGACTGAGTGCGAATGGCGTGCCCGTCTCCGGGTACAGGATGCACGCGTTCACGCCTACCTTTCCGTTCAGGTACAGCCTCCTGTCACTCAGTTTTGGAGGAGGGAGGAGGGAGCCGCCCCTGGGAGAGGGGGGGAGCCGTCCCGGGCTCACATAACATGCGTGGGCCAAGCCACCCATTCCAGGGGCCAGGCAACAGTGAGCGTGGAAGAACAGAGACAGTTTCATGCGTTGGCTCCCTTCTCTCACTCTCTCAGCTTCCTTAACCCTGCACGACTGATCCTCCAGAAGGATCACGCTTCTCTCTCACCCTGTTGTGTCACGAGTCAAGGCAGGTCCATTTCCCTGTTTGCCTTTATACAGTTCGTGGGCTGGGCTGGCCAAAAAGTTTGCGTCGTTTCCTCCGCGTGATGGCTCTAGGAGTGCTTAGTTGTCTTCCACTTCATTCTAAACCATTTTGTTGTGTCGGACATACAAAGGGGAACTGCCCCATAGATCACCCGATTCCCCAGGGTCCTGGCTCACCTCGCACTGTGGCGGTGTCGGGCTTTTTCTTTTCCCCAGTGCAGACTGGCTTCCTGTAGAAATGTTCCGTCTGCAACTACCTCACTGTGCGTTGCTCTTCAAGGTAAAAATGGAAGGTACTTTGGAGGACAAAGAGTGGGCCAGCGGTCACTCACGTGACTGGACAGCCCCGCGATCACGCGAGGAGAAAAAAGCGGACCTGGAGGAGTTCCCCCTGCCCGCTGTCACGGGCGTGAAGGCTCAAGGGCCTGAGACACTCCCAAATGGCCACTGCCTCCCTGTGGCGTAGCCGGCGGCTGAGCAGGGCCATGAAAGGGACAGTCGGTGCCGGATGTGAGCTGGCCCTCGGCTGCGGTGTTGGCTGCGAAGTTGCAGACAGACAGCAAGCACATCCCACCGTAGAGTTCGGAGGCGTCCACTCTGCGCCCTCAACTCCTTCTGAGTTATCTTTCGGCTGAAAATTTTCACGGTGCTTCAAAATAAGTCACTGACAGCAAAACCGGTCGAGGACGTGTGCTGCTTCCGAGAAACCTCTTCCATTCTGACCCAGAAAAAGGCACAGTGTATCTGTTCTGCGTGGACCACAAAGCACCCCTAACCTTCTCGGGAGAACACGCGGGCGTGCCTCCCTTTCGGTGACTCTTATTTCCCCAGGGGAGGCATGTTCAAGGTCAGAAAGCAGACAGCAGACAGCTGGCAGCGCGTCCGCACAGAGCCCCTGTGGAGGCTGCTTCTTGGGAATGTCCTGCGTTATACACATCCCAGGGACAGAGACCCCTGCCCCTGAGGACCTGTGGGACGCCTGCCTGCACAGCCCGCCCAATGGTCAGCCTCCAAGGCGAGCCTCAGCGCCCGGCCTCCGCACCTTGCACCGAGACCTGCGTGACGTGGTTTGCGAAGGCAGCTGCCTTCTCTGTCAAGTTGGACAGAGTTCAAAGAAACAAGGAGCCGATATGGTAGGGCGGGGCAGTCTTCCCAAACTCCATCAGCTGCAGCTCACTAACGCTACGGAAGAACCAGGGCTTTTTCTTTGATTGTTTTCCGGCAGACCTCGAATTGAGACAAGGGAGAGCAACTTAGGTTCCTGCGTTGGATCGCTTTCCAACCTCCAGTTGAGTGCAGACGAGAGACAGAGACCTGCTGTTGATGGCGCTGTCTCCTGGGCAGGGGCCAGGGGTCCCCGAGTGTCCTCGCCGAGTATGTGCCCAGCACAGCCAAACCAAGCCAAGATCTGGATGGGCTAAGGAGACTGCCACACCCCCCTCACGGTGCACATGCCATGGGCTAAAAAGTCACCCTCAGGTACTGGGTGACTAGGCGAAGAAGCTTGCAGAGCCTCGGGTCCCACCAACACTCTGCTCCGAATCTCGAAAGCGTGAAATCAACACGGCTGGACTCTGGGGCAATCAATTGCGAACGAGGACATAAATCTTGCAGAAACTCATGCAGCTGTGACAGTGGCGCAGCGGCTGAAGATGCCTAAAGCAGGCACATCTATTTGCTACGCTCCCCAAGAGCTCTGGGTATACACTGAAGCTCTCGTGTGCATTGGCCCAGTTGCACGTTAAATCACACTGGAAGGTCAGAAACGCACCCAGGCCCTTGGTCATACCGATGGCTCTGTTGATCTGATTCATGCATGCGGCACCAGAGAACTCAGTCAGGGCTCTGCTGGCTTCCACTGCCCGGACCGGCTCCTGCCTGCAGCCTCCTTCCTACGCCGTTCATCCGTCGTTAGGGAATAAAATGTCGTGAAAGCGAGAGCAAGGCGGGACAGGCTGGCCATGTCCTGTTACCACTAAACCCTCCCGGTAGGCATGGGACGGAGCTGCTGACTCACTGTCATATTGGTTAAGCCCCGTGTCACGCAGCATTTCCATTCTTTCCAGAAGGTGTGAGCATCCAGATGCCTCAGGACCAGGAAAGAGGGAGGTACCGTGTCTGGTCCGTTTCCCACACACACTCTCAAGGATACATGTCCGGGGAATGCAAACCTGTCAGCGTGCTAAGCTTCAGAAAACAAGTAAATGTGAAGAAAGAGGAACCTCCATGTGTATCCTATGAAAATACAGGAATTCAGTAGTTTGTCACAACTCCGAGGACCAACACGCATTGACCAGCGTGCAATAGCTTCAGAAGACATTCCAGGGAGCCAGGCAGTGCGGGGCCAGCGGCGATCAGCTCGCTCAGTGCTTCCAAGGATGCCATCCGGGTCCTCGTTCTCACGAGGACCAGGATGCTACAGCCATCACACAAAGGCAAGGGTCTGGGTGTAAGACGGACACGCCTTTCTGACACCCACACCCACCTCCGTGGGCAGAGAACGCCTCCTGCTGAGTGTGCACGCACGGGGCTAGCCGTGCACCCTCAAGCACCCTCTTGAATGCAGAGGAGGGCGTCCGGAGGGCGGGCCAAGGGTGGGCAGCCGGTTAACGCTTATCCCTTGCGGGACTCAGGAGCCCACGGAGGTCAAGGCCCCTCAAGGAGACCAGCAGGGGATGACGGCCGAGAAGGTGCCCGGGCCTCTCCGGGGAAGGAAGGGCCGGCGCCTTGTCTGCACCCACAGCCTGCAGCGAAGCAACCGGCACAAGCAGGGGTCTTTGAAAAGGCTGCAGCCGAGAGCAGGGCGTGGCCTTTCCCACTCCTAAGTGTGCCTTGTGCAGGAACGCCTGTGCAAGCTCCACGTGGGCGCAACGGAACTCACAATCCCCTCACCTTCTGGACTCCAGCCGGTTCTCCCTCTGATGAAAAACGGGGATCGAACCATCCTGAAGGGCCTCGTGGAAACAACACCCAGTTCACGGATCTTTCCTCCGTTCTCCAAATGGAAGGGGGTGCTGTTTTGCACCGTTCGTTTCATGGAAATGAAATGAGAAGGCACAGAGGCTTTGGAAGCTGGCAGACCTGGGTCCAAACAGCCCTTAGCGCTGCCTTGGACTCTGCCTGTGAACGTCAACTTGTCACACACATGCACCGAAGAGATGCACACTGTTCCCCAGACGCATGGAAACCCAATGAAGGGCCGGAAGGAGAGGCCCTTCCTTCCCGGGTGTTGCCTTCTCCACAGTTGCAGAGCGTCACGCCATTCTGAGCGACAGCTCCCCCCAAACACGCGAGCTGCACCACCCGCCCTGCATCCCTGTCCACCGACCTCTCTGCACAGTGTGCCCTTCCGCGACCAAAGGGTCTAAAACAGGAATTGTGGGATTTCTGGGTGGTCTCGCGGGTCTCTTTCGACGAGACGCAGCAGCCTTCTAGCGGACCCCCAAACCACCCCAGAATATAATATTCTAGAGTTCTCTTTCCGTGACATCACTGAAAATGATGTTCATCATGATCGATTGCATGTCTCAAAATTCGGGAGCCTGGGCAGCTTTATTCATCCCTCCCCCGAGGTCCGTTGGGCGGCATTGCATTGACCCCCAATCACATTCCACCACAGGGCACGCGCAGAGGCGGTCTCGGTTTATCAGTACACAAATCACGGCAACTCCTTCTCTCCCACAAAACAAATGACTAGAGATTGGATCAAACGTCAGATAAGAACAGCCGGGTTACGGAAAACTCACCTCCACCTTCATGTTTTTTTATGAACAAATAACGTGTGACTGCCTGAGACCGCTGCCTTCAGGACACCACCGATTCGGATTTTCTTGCCTCGCGAAATCTTAGATGACTTTCTGCTTGTTGCTGCTCCTCATTATTCCCAGAGGTTTCATCACGACCACCCCACCGTGTCCCCTGAGTAGGAGACACTCCAGGTACGGAGCCGCAGCCGCGAGGTCTGCATTGGAACGAGAAAAATAAAGTGAGGGGCACACACAGCTGGATTTTCTCGCGTGACAAGCATTCAGCAGGTAGGTGGCCAAGAGCTGGTGGAGCTTCTCATCGGTGCCTGCAGGGGCCAGAGCTCGCTGGACGTCTGCCCCTCTCCCCTCAGCATCTGCTCTCCGCCCCTCGGGGAGGTGGCCTCTTACTCCCAGTGGCAACGGCGTTCTAGGATGCCCCCGGTAGATGCCCGCTCACCTGGGCAGCAGCGTCCGGACAACACCCCGACTTTTGAGTCCCTCGTGGTCAAGTGATGAGTACAGTCAGAAGGACAATACGCTGTCACCCCAAAGGCTCCGCCCCGTGGTCCGAGACAGTGGATTTCACAGGGTGCCCCTCCACCAGGGCCGAGGAATCTCTGGGACCCCCTTCGAGGTCTGCCCACCAAATCTCCACTCTCCGCCAACAGCCTCGTACCCAAGCAGGAAACGCCGGGGTCTGGCCCCAAGCCTAGCCCCACACTGTTCTCCACGGCAGTTCACGGTCAGCAGAGACGCATCGCCGGTGCCTTCTGGGACGTCACTAGGGTGGTACACCAGCATCGTTCGGCCTGGCATGAAATCGAATACCTTGACATGTGCGTGGACTGCCTGCTCTGGGAAGACTGGTCCGTGAAATGAATGCGAGACGGAAGAGTCAACGTGCTCTCCACTGGACGGTCCCCTTGCCCCTCTTCACAAGCCTACGATGGGGAGGATGCCTCCTTCAAGTCCTTGTACCTTCTTCTAGTCTTGCAGGCATGCCCTGTCTCTGACACCCGTGGGATTTTCCCTGACTTTCCCCGGAAAACGCCTTGGGCACCACCAGATTCATTGAGCATCCATATGTTATACTTCATCTATGCACCGTTGGCCTGTTAGAAAGATTTTGTTTACCTCGCTTTTCAGGAAAAAAAAAAAAAGATGTTTCTTTAGTGTCAATACTCCTATTTTTGTAGACATTTTCACGGATTTGCCTTTATTTTATCCATGATTTGCTACACGCCAAATTGGTGCTTTTTCTGACCTAGCTGAGGAATTCCCATTTTTGCCCCGTTCACAGCTGTATCCTATCGCGTTGTGTTTCTTCCCATATTGAAACTCACCCTTGTCCAGCTGACATGCATGTAGACTTCCGAGTGTCGGCCATCTTTGCGGGCGTGATCGTTTTTAGCACCAACGTGCGTACGTTGAGTTTCCCAAGCACCATCTAGGTTCAGCCACCGCAGGTGCTTCACCGTCCGTCCACCTTGTGGCTCTTCCTGGACCGCTTCATTCACACTCGACTGACTGCCTTCCTCGGCCTGAGAAAGTCGTCGCCGTTTTCAAAGTCCCGAACTTCCTACGGGACGTTCTGCAGCAAAGAAAAACTGGTTCTAGGGCGTGGAGGCTCTAACTCACGCGGAATCCACTGCCTTCCGGGTTCTTTTTTCATCATCCTCGGCTCAAGCAAAATTTATGTGGACATGTTCTCCTAGATAAGTACAGGCTGACAGAATAGAAAACGGATAATGATGGACTGCCCCGAGAAGTTAACACCAAGGGCACAGCGTCAAAGAAGTCTCCCTCCAGGCTGACTGACGTATTGGAAGGCTGGCCAAGGCCACAGCTAACGCGTTTTGGATTTCTCCGTCCCCCGTTCCAGAGAGTCAGTCTTCCCTCCCTCCCCTACACCCCCATGCTCAAGGAGTGTCCACTGTGACCCGTGCTCTCTGAGCTCAGAGACGTCGTAACAGACCATGTCTTTTGATGAGGTTCTGGTATAGAGTACATTTTTAGGCAACACGTCATCCGAGTTAAGAAATCCTAACTGGAAAGACTTGCATTCATTGATTTTCCGTAGCTGACGTGGCCCAGGGCTCTTTGGCTGATGAAGTCGTCCCTTCAACACCGTCCACGGCAACGCAGGCGGCATCCAGATCTCTGAAACGTCGTGGGAGAGAAAACAGAAGACCTGACGGGCTCTCTTAGCACCCCCACATGTTCACGCACGCACACGCTCGAGTGACGACTCTTCTCGCAGAAAGTCCCCTCGGGGTGGAGAAGGCAGCGCCTCCTGACTCGGTGCGCCGTGTTCTCGGGGACCCCAAGCCAGCGCGTGCCGGGAAGGGTCAGCCCTTCAGCAAACCCCAGGGTCCGATCCTGCAGCTCGGAGAAATGCTCCGTACTTAGTGCCGTAGGGAACTCCGGTCCTTTCTTTCCCGTGTTGCTTCCTTGCATGCATCCCTCCCTTCCCGTTGGAAAGCGAGAAAAAGAACTCGTGGTCATCTGAGGAAAAGCAACTGAGGGCCTTGTTCACTGCGGAGTCACCCTACGAACTCTTTCCGGCTCCTGCAGAAACTGACTAGCCCGGCCTCCTCCCCCAGGCAGCCTTCCCGGAGCGCCACTCCGCACCTGGGAATCTCTTACAGGCGCAGCCACCCCCAGTGCCACCCCCAGAACATGTCCCCACGTGGCACGGGAAAGGGAAGGCAGCACTAGCTACAACTCGCTTCTCCCCATTAGGGCTGTGGGGCCTCCGTGCGCAGGGCTCACCTACTCACAACCGGTGAAGTGGTCCTCTGGGAAACCCGTCTCCACGGGCCCAGATGCCCAGATCCGGAGAAGGGACGTGGACACGCCTCCCGAGCTGAGTCCCAGTTGGCCGATAAAAACCCCTCGCCCTGCTGAAGCTTCTATTTTTACGAGCTCGAGGCCCTGCCCTACTTGCAAGGAGGTTGCATAACCCAGACTCGGGAACTAAATGGGGAGGATGAGCGCGTTTCTCACAGAAATGTCTCCTTTGTGGTCATCCTTAAGCTCCCTTTCTGCCCTGGCATTCCCCACGGGAATTTTAAAAGCTGCCCTCAATGAGCATTCGAGGTTTTCTTACGGAAGGTTCCATCTTACGGAGCCATGGCGTAGTGTGAGGATGAAGAGCAGGTTAAACCCTCTGTTCTTCGGTTCCCCGGCCATGTCACCGGGGGGCAGGGTTGGCCGCCTCTCTGTGGGTCTCCTGAGCACAGAAGTGACATGAGCCCAGTGACGTCACGGACCACAAAGCACCCACCTCCTGGCTCCCTTCTCTGCAGGCTGGTGGGCCGCATCGCCCAGCCTCGCTCTCCTCCGCGCGGCTAGGCCCTCTCTGCGGCGACTCCGAGATCCTCACACCCATACAGGCAGGTCTCGCCCTCTGAGGGCACCGTCCTGTCTGTCACAGAGCGAGCCAGGCGGACGCTGGAGCAGCTGGGGTCGCGGTTTGGGTCCCGCTGGACGGAGATGCCATTTGAGGGGCCTTCTGAGAGTTGAACGAAGGGGTGACCGATGCCGAGGGGTGAGCGGGGTAGGGAAGCGGCAGGGGAGGGGAGAGCTGTCGGGGGACTTCCGAGAGCACCCGTGTGGGGCTCCCCCAACGTCAGCATGTTCTCCCTTCCCTCCCAGGCAGCAGCAGCCTCCGGCTCCCCTGGTCCTTCTCGGGAAAGGGCCTCGGTTCTGTGCTCACGTCTACACAAAGCCCTGTGATTCTGGCACACCGTGGAGCTGGCCGCCACAGCCCCCAGCCGCCAGCAATGAGCATGTCCTCCTTGCTGTCTGCGGTGCAGGTCCTCCGAGGGACCAGGTGAGACTTTCCCATGGGACGTGCAACCCGTCTTTGACAGCAGGGGCCCTCTGAGCCCAGCTTCGGCTGGGACCACGCATCTATCGGCAGGTGCCTGTGCCCCAAACATCGGGGCCTCTGGTGGCACTCTCAAGAGGCTATCACTCACACGATTCTAGACGTCAACCTTACCCCTGGGGAAGATGGAAGACATCACATGTGCCTCTTGGCGGTGGGAACCTTCCGTCAGAGTGGGTACCTCCGTGACTGCCTCTTGGTGAGGAGCTGGGTCTATGCATCCAGATTCGTGTGACAGTTCTGACAAGAGCCAGCTGGCTGGGGTTGGGCTTTGCTCCTGGGGCCCGGCACCAGACGTCACTCCCTGACGGAGGAACACCCCCGTGGCTCTGTGCCCTCACCTGGGGTGTCCACGCCCTCCACGGCACAACACCCCGTTCCGCCAGCAGTCAGTGCACCCTGCCCTGTTCCCCTGTGACCTTTCCTTCTTTTAACCCTTCTTCCTGCCTGCAGCCACAGTCTGTGAGGCAATAAATACAATTCGGTGTCTATTTGGGACATTTTCATCGCTGCCTATTTTTCTTGCGTCCTTATTATGTTATCTCGCCAAATGCTGGAGAAACACAAAACAGACGCGCCAAACGGCAGACCGCTCGGAGGGAAGCTCCCAGAAGTCCCCTCTGCTCACCCGTCCGTCAATTTGGGGCCCGGGCAGCACATGCAGCACCAGGTTGCGTGGAAAATGCGGGGCCATGCTTTCCTCTGCGGACGCATGTGGGAGGAAAAAAAAAAAAAAAACGCCTGGCCTTGAAAACCACAAAGGGGGAACCAACTGTGAGCAGAGTGTCCCCAAGCGCACACACTTCGAGAAAACGTCCTCGTTTCTGCATGGACACGCAGGAGGCAAACATACGGGAAAGAGGGGTTTGAAATACGCGGACGTGTTCGCAAACGTGTCTCTTCTTCCGCGATGCAGCTGTGCTCCAAGTCAAGTGCGCTGCCGTTGGTCACATACGGGGCCGGAGTCTCCCAGGCCGGTATTCACGACACGCCCCGCCCAACCACGGGAGCCGGCACGGGGATGAGGCTGAGCGTAAGGCACTCACACGGTCCCCGGGGGCGCAGGAAACGTCTTGAAGGCACGGCTATTAGATTATTTAGACTCCCAGGGAGTTCATGCCTCTTTTTAAAAACGTTAAGCAGGCGTCACTACTGAGAGAGCAGACAGGTTCGGACCTCGGGGCGCAGACTTGGTGCGTATTTTATGTGGTTTCTCTCGGCCGACTTTTTTAGCTGGATGGCAAGTGAGTGGTTGACATGAGGCAGCAGGGCAGGTGCAACGAGATGGCAGACGAGGGTTTCCCCAGCACAGGGCTGGTGACCTTGGGGCTGGGCAATTCTGTATCGGCTGGGGGGGGGGGGGTCCATTGCATCGAAGGAGCCTTAGCAGTGCCCATGAACATGCCCTCTCAATGCCAAGGGCTCGCCCCTTGCCCCAGGTAATGACAACCCCAGATCTCACCAGACACAGTCATGTATGCCTTGGGGGTGCCGGCACCCCGAGGAAGAGCCACCTCTCTGCAGCCAGAGAGCACATGAGGGGACTCTTCCGTCCCGTGGCTGATCAGAGGGGGCTGCAGCCTGCAACACCTGATGCAGGGGACAGGGGGCAGGGGGACCCTCCCACACAGCACCAAGGAGGGTCCCACCAGATGCTACAGGCAACAGCAGACCCAGGCGCCGAAGGAGGGGGCAGCGGAAACGCTGGGACGCGCGGAAGGTCTTCGGGCGGACCAGGAGACCTGGCACACACGGACCTGAATAGACACACACTCGCGTGCGCACACACGCAGATACGGGTACACACGTGTAAGATGCAGGTGCCTGTGCACGGATGCACGCACACAGGCCCCAGGCAGAAACGCATGCACGCCGAGCACATCCACTCCTACGGGGAGAGAGAGTGCTCCTCCGGCCAAACGGAAAGGAGAAGTCTGTCAGCTCACACGAGGATCCAAGTGTGGTCCTTGGAACCCTGGCTAACCCGGCCGACGCCTGCCAGCAAGAGCCTTCCACACACACACGCACAAAACCTCCCACCTCCACTTGCGTGCACGAGGGGCATGGCAAGAGTCGGGGGCGTCGCAGGGGGGGCCTGGCTTATGAAAGACAAAGAGTAGGAGAAAACTGGTCCCAGCAGGAACGGAGATAAAAGCCCACAGGGGGCGATTAAAAAGACAACAAGCCCGGGAACCCGCTCAGACACATGCAAGAAGACAGCCATTCAAAACAAGAAGCAAAATCCTTCTCCTAAGAAAAGGCCAGGTTTTTTTAAAAAGTCAGAGAGCAAGCTGAGCATGGGCAAATTAAGACCGGGAGAGCCCAAATGAGAACACGAATTCAGTCGGTGGAACCGACTGATGGAACCCCTGACAAACAAGAGACATCACAAGAGAAGATGCACGACAAAGTCATTTTTTTTTGGCGTTTCCAAGAACTGGAGGAAAAACTGCCTCGAATCACAGGGGCTGGCGCGCAGCTAAAGAGAGTGAGCCTCACGGTCTTCAGCCCGCACATGGCTGAGAGATTCTAGGAATGATGATCTAACCTGGCATGCAAAAACCAGTGAGTAAGACTTCCCAAGTTCTGATTTAAAAGAACGAGGAACACTGGAGGCCGTCAATCCCGTGCGGGGTAAGAGAAGAAGAAAGAAATGGTCGGGTTGCCAAGAACAGAATTTACGCCCCATGCTGGAGGGAGTGGCCATCACAAAATATGTCAGGGAACTGAGGAGGAGAAATAACGATGCAAGGAACAATGGCATCTTAAGATGAAAGCAAAGAAAGGGAATCCCGGAGACAGGTGTGACGTTTGTCCCAGGAGCCACAAGGGGGTTGAGGTGGCAGGATAGGGGGAATGGGGGTCCTGAGAAGAGAGGGGGCTGTCACCTGGAGAGGAGAGCCGGGTGTGATGAGAACAGAGAACACAAGCAATCCATGTCTCTCTCTCTCCCCTTCTCTCTTTCCCGAAACACCCCTGGGGGAGGCTAAGCCCATTAATTCTCATGACCTGGGGGGGCTGACGACTCCTCCTCAGAACTGTCCGTTTCATTCCGGCTGGTGACGTTCCCCCTTCTCCAGCTCACCCCTAACAAAACCTGTGGGGTGAAACGTCCCCGGGGACTAAACGTTCATCCCTACAGCAACAGCTGCTTGTAGCAAACCCGCGGCCGCCTGCTAATACAAACACAGTTTGCACCGGTCTCTCGTAGCTCCTGATAAACAGGGCAGTCCCTCACGCAGATGGACAGGCTCCTGCTGGAGGGCATCTGGGGGACCTGTCCACTTAGCATCGTCTATGAAAATAAGCGCGTCATCATAAATCCATCCCCCACCCCCGCCAAACTCAGCCATGGGTCCTGCTTCTGTCTGCATGCACGCCTTTCCCCCGTGAGTTACAGAAGTTCGATGAACGGGAAGTTCGCGACGACCAGGGAGTCTCAGGGAGAGTAGTGGGCAGCCGATTCTCTAAAGCATTGACCTACGTTCACGCCCTGACGGTCCCGAAGCTCTGAAAGGGGCCGGAGAGAGGATTCCCGCCATCTACTTCCTGCGCCTCCCGATCCATAACTAATTTATCCTCACCGAATGGCTTCTTCGGAGCTCGGAGCCACACAGAGGCATGGACGCGGTGGACCGGCCGTCGCAATGTCCCCCGAGGCTCGCTCTGCTGTCTGGGAAAGTCTCCGTGAGAGGCTGGGGGGCGACTCCTCGATGACCGGTAACAAGCGCTACTGACGGTGCCGTCCTGACGGCTGCGTCGACGGCTCGCAGTTCGCGGCGTCTACAGAAGACTTTGGGGGTTGTGTCCCAGGAGGGCCGTGTCACTGGTGGCTGGTGGGCAGAGGTCAGGCACAGCCCCCAGTGCCCGGGACGGCCCCTGTCACAGCCAGCCCGCCGCAGGGCAGCGGTGCTGAGACCGAGAAACCCTGCCTTCCAGGAAGTTGACAGACATCATTTCCCACAAGAGGCTGTTTCCTCAACAGACCAGGATGTGCAGGGGGCACGGACCCAGGGGGAGAGGAGACGTGCTCAAGGTGAAGGCAGCGACGAACATCAGCACAGGGAGGGAGGAAGACTCGGACGTGGAGCTCAGGAGGGGCTGGGAGAGGGAGCGTGCGCAGACGTACAATGAGCATTAGGGAACCGTTAACCCAGGGAGGGGGCAGAGTGCTGGCTACTGAAGCTGGGACCGCAGTGCAGGGAACAGCACCATAAGCCCAGCTGCCAAACGAATGAATATGTGGGCCATATAGCCTGCGCTGTACAGAGCGTTCCTGTTGGACTCCACAGGAACATGAGAGCACACCGCTGGAGAGATCATTCCATACCGCACCTTTCTCTGTCCGACTCACTTCGCATTGCCTAATGTCCCCAAGTTCAAACGGCAGGGTCTCCCCTTCTTCGGGGGTGAGTAATATTCTATTCCACATATGTAGCACATCTTCATCGTCCACTCACCTGTTCCCCAGCCGCCTGGGTTACTTCCATTGCTTGGAAATTGTAAATAGTGCTGCCATGAAGTTTGCAGATATTTTCGGGAGCTAGTCACTTTGTTTCCTTCGTATAAATACCCAGGAGAGGAACTGCTGCATTGGGTGGTCGTTCTGGTTTTAATTTATTTTTTTCAGGAAATTCCACACTGTTTTCCACACTGGCTGTACCGGTCTACATTCCCACCAACCGTGCACTAGGGTTCCCTCGTCTCCACGCGCTCGCCAACTTGTCCCTGGTCTCCCTGACGCCAGCCATTCCAACAGGTGTCAGAGCCCTGCTAGAGGACAGGAGTCACAGTAACGAGTGTCACCCACTGACCTTGAACTCGAATGAACGGTCACTTCCCTTCTGGCTTCTGCAGGTAGTGTGTCACATAACACCTCCAGCTGCCCAAACACCTTGGTAATAAGACTCCATCTGCCTGCAGACGGCGTTATTGGCCCGGCCCCACCGTGAACAAAACACCAACCCAAAGCGAGCTTGGCCTTCTAAGGTAAACGGCGCCGGCAGTGACAATACGGTGAGGCCTAAGAATCGTTAAGCGCCGAAATCATAACTGGCCACGGCACTGAAATATTTGGGGACAGAACATCCTGTTTCCTCATCTCCAGAGGCGTCGAGGCCAATGAGGAAGCCAATCCAATGAGGCTGTAGTGGGCCATCTGCCTTCCTCAAAGCAAGAAGAAGGACTCGTTAAAAACCAGAAACCCTCAGGCAAAAACCCCTTCTTTCTGAACGTTGTTGATCGCTTCCTGACCAGCCCGTAAGTTCAGGGAGAATCTGCCACCCGTTGCGTCGTAAACGGGAGTTTGCCTCGAAATTCTTTCCGTACGCTGGATAAAACTGTTTGAGTAAAACGTGGAATAAAGCCTGAAGACACTGACAGAGGACTGAAGGAAGACCCGGCTTGCAGCGTGCTAAACGTTACTTAAGAGTGACGTCTAGCATAGAGAAAAAGATCCATGTGACAGAGTAGAGAACGTCCGGTCGGAAATGGAACCCCCCAAATATGGAAATTCGGTGCCATGTGATGGGCATAAAATTTCCTTTGTACAAGACGACTAAGCTCTAAAGACCTGTCGTACAATACTGTGCCTTAGTTAATGATGGACCACGCTTTCACAAATTTATGAGGAGGATGGGTCTCATGGGGCGTCCTTACCGCAATAAAAAAAAAACCAAACTCAGCACTGAAGCAAGTGGCCGCGTTCTGCAATAATATGCTTGGATCCGCATCTCACACCTTATGCCAAGGTCATTTCCAAATGCCATTTAAATACGCGTAAAACGTAGAAGAAATAGTCAACTAAAGAACCCTTTAGGATCATTCTTCTTTTAACAGGAGCAGGGAGAAGCCCTTTTCAATTATGAGCAAAAGCCAAAAGCAATAAAAATACTGATGAATTCAACCACACCAAGGCCAGAATTCTTGAGGGAAAACCACAATAAAAGCAAGTACAAAAAAATCACATGACAGACTGAGAGGAAATTATAATATATCACAAAGTTAATTCCTCTAATAAATACGTAGCTCACAGATACATCAGCAACTCAATAGGGGAAAAAAAAACCCACAGGGAAACAATACAAACAGAATTCACAGAAAAGGAAAGACCAATGGTTTTGGGCCCGACAAAATACCGTCAACGTCAAGCATTCTAATTGAGAAGAAAATGCCTCTCTGTGTGGTTTTAATGTACATGCCTGACAGAAGTGAGAAAAGAGAGCTGTGGAGTGCATAATTCACTTTTTAAAGGAGAGAGAGAAAACCCGCACGCATCTGTACACAACACCACTTGTGTACAGAAAGTGTGTCTGTCCGTATTTTTTACACAGAAAGCAGCATAAGAAACCATCACAAGCATTGCTTCTTCAGAGGGACAGGGGCGTTTTCTCCCAGTATGCCCCTTTATCCTTTTTGAATTCTTACTCATGGAAACGCACTCCCTAATAAAAAAAAAAAGACATTTGAAACAACGAAGCGAATCCTATCGCAAGCGAAGGGAGCGGAGCGGGAGGCCGCTGAGTCCGAGCCCACTGACTGCTGCTGATCCCCCCCGGGTGAGCTCAGCATCACGGACTGGCCTGGCTGCAGAGAATCTGAGAAATGCCCTCCTCCCTCCCTCTGTCCTGTAGGATAAGACACAGCAGCACAGAGCGAATGAAACGGCTCAGCCCCTTTCACCTGCAATCGGAGTACGGCAGAGCCGGTACGAGCTGCCGATGCGGTGGAGGAGGGCGATGACACTTTCTTCTCGTTGAAGCTGCGAGTACGGCCACGAAGAGACGGAAACGTGAGCCACCGAGACTGGGAGACAATACTTGTAAATCACGTGAGTGACAGAGGACTCGGATCAAGAATGTGGAAAGGAGCCTGGAAACTCAGGAAGAAAACATCAAAGCACCTGCAAAGATGACTGGTGTCTTAGCCATCAGGGAAATTGCCAGTTGAAATCACAGGGACGGCCCTGGCTGGTGTGCCTCAGTGGACGGAGCGCTGGCCTGTGAACCAAAGCGTCACCGGTTCGATTCCCAGTCAGGGCA
This sequence comes from Sturnira hondurensis, assembly GCF_014824575.4. Lineage (NCBI taxonomy): Eukaryota > Metazoa > Chordata > Mammalia > Chiroptera > Phyllostomidae > Sturnira > Sturnira hondurensis. Next base: position 3,280,099 of record NW_028091865.1, read on the forward strand.
CATGCCTGGCGTGCAGGCCAGGTCCCCAGTAGGGGGCGGTCAAGAGGCCACCACACGTTGATGTGTCTCTCCTTCTCCTCCTCCCTGCCTTCCCCCTCTATCTAAAAATAAATAAATACAGTCTTTAAAAAATCAATAAAATCTTTTTTTAAAGATTACAGTGAGATACCACTAGGCATCTTTAGAATGGTGGAACTTGAAACACCATTGACACAAAACCTGTGTTTGCAGGTTTTGTAAATAGTTAGTTAATAGTCGATCCTTTTGTAAATAGTTTTTTACATAGTCACAGCACCCTTATCCATAAACGAAAAGGCATAGAACAACGCCAGGGTGTTTCAACTACTGGACACCCACACGATGAATAGTATGCAGCCATAAAAAAGGAACTGTGGCTACGTCAACAACCTACATGGGTGGCGAAGGCATCCTGTCGAATGAAAACAGCCCACCTGGAAAGGCCGCATGTGGCGTGATTCCATCGACGTGACTCATTGCGAAAGGCGGACCTGCAGGCGTGGAGCACAGGTCCGTGGTCACCAGGGGTCCAAGGAGGGGGAGAGGGTGGCCGGAAGGGGAAGCATAGGGATCCCCAAAACTCCTATGGACAACGGAACTGCTCTGTCTCGGGACCGCGGCGATGGACACACCACTCCACGCATTTGTCACAACGCAGGCTACTCTATCCTACAAGGAGTAGGTTTCCCCAGGAGTGAGTTTAAAAATTAAGTTTTAAATGGGGTATTGAGTGAAATGATCCCTGTGCCGGTCCCCGTCTCTAAAGACATACAGATTCTTTCTAAGAGTATGAGGATTTATGCCCAAGGACTACTTGGCCTTTGTATTATATTGGGGGAAATAATTTTTTTTCATGTTAAAAAGAAAACATAGATAGCTAGGCGAGCCACGATGCAATGATGATGTCGAAAAACAGGAAGCCCTGGAATGACCGTGCGCATCAGGAGCTGACTTTCATCTCGTGTGTGAGTGCTCCGCACGCAGAGAGAGAGCGCCAGTCCCAGAGTCACGCTCAGAGTGTGCTATCGCACCTCTGGCTTCCTTTTTGGAGACTGGGTCTCCCGTACGCACCCTCTGCCCTCGTCCCCAAGGGGACTGTCGGGAAAGACGCGTCGTCCAAAGCATTTCTCACGGTTCCCATCGCTCTTGCGCCGGTGGCAGAACAAACAGGACACGGCTCACCTGTGGTTGAGAAAGTCCAGTTCCCAAGAGGCTAGTGAGGCCTTGGCTGAGGTGCGGGCGCAGCCCCCAGCGACCCTGACCGGGGGACCCCTCCTGTCCGTCACTTTCAACTCTGAAAGCCTCAGCGCCTGGTACCAGTGTAAGGCATGATTTTCACGCCATTACCCCAGGTCCCCACGCCTCCCCCAGTGATACCCCAAACCTTTTTGCTGCTGAGATATCAAAAACACCATGGGAGAAATAGGGAGACGTCTTGTTTATGTTTTGGGGAGCCCTTAAAAATGGCTGTTTTTCTCGTTCCATTTCTGCCTCGTGCTTATAAACTCCAGTTTGCCAGTTTGTCTGAAGAACACCACACACCCTGGTCACAGGTGCTCAAGGCGCATCGGGGAAATGACTCCCTGGGCGAGCAGGCACCGAGGCCTGGCGTCTCGGGTGTGGAGGGGGTTCTGCACACCAGCAGCCGCTCCCTCCCCAGGGGGCTCAGCATCCCCGGCGCACAGCGCAAACAGCCAGACCAAAGAGCTGTTTGCAGAGGCGGACAACCACGGATTTCCCCGCCCGCCGCGTTGGCGGGTGCTGTTTTCCGAGAAATTGCGTCAACGAATTTCTGGAAGACACGTTGATTTTTTTCAGCCTGATGACTCAGAAACGAAAACAGAGGGGGAGCCGGGGAAGGAAACTGAATCGTCAGGGGCACGTTCTCCAGACTCCAGTTCGACCCGCGTCACCTCAGGGCCCCTGACGGGCTTGCTGTGGGTGACGTGCCCTCTGATCGTTGGCTTTAAAACACGCGCGGTCATCTAGGACTCGAATGGTGCCACGGCTTATATTTGAATCTTTTATCCACCTGAATTTATTTTGGTGTATGGTGTGAGCTGGTGATCGAGTTTCATTTTTTTTGCATGGAGCCGTCCAGTTCTCCCAACACCATGTGTTGAAGAGGCCGTCTTTACTCCATTTTATGTTACTGCCCCCTTTGTTGAATATTAATTGGCCATAGAGAGTTGGGTTTATTTCTGGGCTCTCTGTTCGGTTCCACTGGCCTATGTGCCTGTTTTTAGGCCAGTACCAGGCTGTGTTGATGACAGTGGCCTTGTAATACAGTTTGGTATCAGGTATTGTGATCCCTCCGACTGTGTTCTTCTTTCTCAAAATTGCGGCTGCTATTCAGCGTCGTTTATGGTTCCATATATATTTTTGAAGTGTTTGTTCTATGTCTGTGAAATATGCCATTGGTACTTTAATAGGGATTGCATTGAATCTGTAAATTGCTTCGGGTAGTATGGACATTTGGAGGCTGTTAATTCTTCCAATCCATGAACACGGTGGTAAAAAAATAAATACTCGTGATCAGGTCAGAAAAACGCCTCCCCTGATTTAGCACTGGGCTCAAGCAGGGCCTCAGAAACATTTCTGCATCCTGGCTGGTGTAGCTCAGTGGATGGAGCGCAGGCCTGCAAACCGAAGGATCGTGGTTCGATTCCCAGTGGGGGCACACGCCTGGGTTGCGGGCCAGTTCCCAGCAGGGGACGCACGAGAGGCAACCATACATTGATATTTCTCTCCCTCTCTCCTTCCCTTCCCCTCTAAAGATAAATAAATAAAATATTTCCAAAAAAAGACAAAACATTTCTCTGAGGTGGCCAAAGGGAAAATTTCCATTAGTACTTTAAAATGTTGGTCAAAATTATCAGTGTGCACCGATTGGCTGAGACGCCTCAACAGGTGGGGATAAGAGAATGAAAAAAAATCACATTATCGCATTCATTAAAATGAAATCGGTGTCTGTATCACATAGTCAGCTTTGAACTCCCAATTTTTAATAATTTATTGCCAATGATGAAAACGCAAATGAACACTACTTTCTTCGAAACCCTTGAAAAAACACCTGTGAGTTTCTTGGCTGGCTTTTAGACTGGAATCAGATTTTAAACAGCCTTCCGAATGGGTAGGAATGGTTTTCTCTTTTTTGCAAAGAAGACACCACGGCTGACGAAAAACAACTCGGGGTCAATTATTCAGAGACATCTGAATAAAAGTTCTTGTATGGCTGATCACAGAAGACCAGATTAAGACACAAACGTGAGTAAAGGGCCTAGGAATGTCAAAGACATTCGGCTACAGGTGAAGAATGACCGCTAGGTAAATTCCCCATCTGTGTATTTATAGCGGCAATATATATCTGACTTTGGAAAATGTCTCAGCCAACTGTGGTTGGTGTTTAAGTAGAAAATTACGTGTACGTGTTTTAATTTACATTGAATTGGGCTTTTCAAAGCGTGCCCGCTGACTAGGCGTGATTGCATTTCTGCGTTCCTGTGCAATGTACGCAACCGAGGAAATAACTCCTGCGTGCGGGTCGTGCGTGACTTCCTGAATCCCATCGGGGAGCCCGGGCTGGGCTGAGTGTGCCCCGCCCGCCCTCTGGAAGCTGAGGTTCCTGAGCAGCTCTGACCCTGCGGTCGTCCTTGGTGCCACCTCTGGGAAAGCTAGCCTTCGGGGACCACGATGTCTGCGGTTAAGGTTCCGTCGCCCTGTCTCGGTCAGCCTCGTTTCGCTAGTAACATCGGCAGGAGAGGAAGTCCTTCATTGGAGAGCGAGACAGGGAGGGAACAGAGCCCATCAATTCCTCGAGGAGGCGGGGCCCGGAGCACGGGGGCGGGGCCTCTGAGAGGGGCCTGGACACCTGTGCCCACACCTCCGCTTCCTACCCCTCGCCTGCCGGCTGCCCATCCGAGGAGGTGTCATCGTCCTCCTCCGCCCAGAGTCGGGGGGCATTTCCATCCCGTGAAGGCTGGCCGGCTGTTTTGCTCATCGATCGAGCTTGGGAACTGTCCCTTTTCCGGAACGTGGACGCTGCCTTGTTGACTGGTGACAGGAAACCGTGCCTCCCAAGGGGCCCGCACCTGCCTTGGCCCTCAGACATCCCCGTGAAGGCCGGGCTTTGCCTCAGGTCCTCTGGGACGTGTCTTCCCGTTGCTCCGAGGCTGCTGTCCAACCCCAGTCTCCAACCCCAGGCGGGTACCCGGGGCCCCACAGCACGTCCCCAGTACCACCCCACCCGACTGACTCTTACTGGCTTCCTCTCTCCCCCCACCTAGGCCCGGTGGGTTCTAATCCCGGCTGTACCACTTGCGATCTGGACAATTTCTCAATCTGCAAGACCTCTGGAACTCAGAGTCAGCATGCAAGGAGCACCGATGCCCCTTCTCCCAACACGGGTGTTTGCTTTTTAAAACCACGTGAAACAACACACATCACGTGGCTAGGCCTCCATCAGTGGTGTGGGGCAGCCCCAATCATGCCTTTGCCCCGCCCAGCCGCCTCTTCCCCACCTTTCCTTTCCTTTCCTGTTCCTGGGGAGTTTCGGCTTGACCAGGTGCTGTGGAGCTCCAAGCCAAAGGCTGCCCCCCTGCTCCGTACCATGGTGCCTGTGGGCGTGACCGGCGGGCTGCTCTCCACAGCCCCGTCCTCTTCTATCTGCAGACACAGGCGATACTCCCAGCCTCTCCTGCATCACCCGAGGCTGTTTCCAAAGACCCCAACAGCTCAAGAGAAGGGGCGGTGTGGAAGAGGAAAACTGGTGATGGCTGGGTGTCTCACAGGCTGAGCTTGGCAGCCACCACCAGGGACGCCTTACAGTTTGGCTAGCGGTTCCAGGAGACACGTGCCGACGGGAGTGTGTGGTGAGAGAGCTGAGCTTCCCGAAAGCTCCTATGCAGATCTGAGTCTGCCCCGGGCGAAGCAAGTCGAGCTTCCTCATCCGGAAATCGTGAGCCCTGCCTGGAGGGGTCCCAGGCTGGTTGCAGCGTGGGTAGGTGCTGCCCAGTGCACGCCTGGCGGGCCTCACCTGTGCACCAGTGAGCGTCTCACGTTCAGAAAAAGCTGTGTTTGTTCTCCCTGCAAGTCGCCTTCCAGTGTCGATCCCCCTAAAAACAGGTCTCAGAGTTTTTCAAACACCAATGAGCTGACACTGCCACCTGGTTCCCCAAAACAGATGCTGTACGACCTGGCGAATGACATGCCCGAGAGCGTCGTGTTCCCCAGATGAAACTGTCTTTTGAGCCAGCCTTCTGCATGGGACTTAAAAGCAGCCGTAAAAAATGAATGTGTCGAGCCCTGGCTGGTGTCACTCAGTAGATCGAGCGTGGGCCCGCGGACCCCACAATCGCGGTTCGATTCCCAGTCAGGGCATGTGCCTGGGTCACGGGCCAGGTCCCGGCAGGGGACTCATGAGAGGCAACCAGACATTGATATTTCTCCCCTTCTCTCCTTCCCTTCCTCTCTACAGATAAATATATAAGATCATTTTTAAAAAATGAGTGTGTCGAGACACATCCTGAAGCAGGTCACTTCCCCTTTTCCCCTCATCTCCCCTCTGCTCTCGCGCCTGCGTCTATCAGCCCCGACAAATACAAGCAGAGAGAAGAGAAAGCAGAAGGGAAGAAATACTGCGTGACTCCCCATCCGAGTCCCTGAGCGCTGGCGACTGAAGAGACCACCCCACCGCGGGCACCCAGTCAGAAGGTTTTTCCACCCTCCGCGCCCTGGTCCCCTGAGCCCCAGCCACGCACAGGGCATCCTGGAGGGGAAGAACCATCCGGGTTCTACTCAAGTCTTCTCTGAGACAGCGGCAGACCCACCCTGGAGCTAGACCAAGTCCGTAGTTCATTCCACCTCCACACGACATACACAGCTAAGGGCAGCCTGAGACCCTCGGTCCGCCCGTCGCTGTGGGACACAGCCAGGGATACTTAGTCCCCCCGAGTTTTCCATGAATAATTATTGGGCCACGGCACCAGACGCCCCCTGCCAAAACACATGCACAGGTGCGTGCCACACCCCTACACAGCATATCTCATTTTATACAACAGGGAGCCGAACCAATGAGGAGCAGAAGGACCATTGATCCGTAATAGTTTTGTACTCACATTATTTTTCGGAAAGAGGAGAAGAGAGAGAGAGAGAGAGAGAGAGAGAGAAACATAGCTGTGAGAGAAAAATCACGGATCGGTTGCCTCTGGCCAAAGGGCCCTGACTGGGGATCAAACTGGCAACCTTTCGGTTTACAGGAAGACGTCCAACCCACGGAGCCCCTCTGGTCAGGGCTATCAGTAGCAACTCCTACTCCTTACTCACAGGGTTTAGTCCTTTCTTTCCCATCTCTTTGGGCCCACCAGAGGTCAAAAGGGGTCTCCTCTTGGGCCCTTAAACCCTGCACCTTCCCTCACACAGAGAGAAAGCGTGCAATTCACAGCTCCAGGGAGGGTTCCGTGAAGTTCCGAGCAGAGGGCCCGGGGTATGTTTGGCACCCATTTTCTCCATTGCCGTCGTGGGGAAGGAGTCAATGGTGTGCTCCTTGCACTGCTGAACAGCAGCGACTCCACAACTGCTCTCGCCTCGGGCGGAGAGCTCATGGCGGCCGGAGACCAAGCTCTTCGTCCGCTTGTCCCTGGCGTCACCGGCACAGTGTCGAGCTCGGAGCCAGGGTACCAAGGCTGCATCAGTCCACGCCTGCAGGCCCCTCCGGGCCGGCTCTGCGGTGTCCTCTTTTCTACTCATTTGCCCGTGCCCTGCCGTCACCGTCCACCGCGACGCTCCAGGCCTGCTCTCGGCACCGTCTGAGTCCAGGGCTTCCCGCAACTGGGCTGTGACAGTGGACAGCAAAGCCCGTCTGGGAATGAGGCTGGAACTCGTTTTGTTCAAAGGCAGTCTCCGTGTCTGCGGTCATTAGCTCCCTGTGTGGTCCCTGTTTAATGACAGCTCGGGGGGCCTTGGGGGAGAAACAGCTGTGCCAGTGGCGTAATTAGCGAATGCCCCCAAATACCCACATGAAGAGAGACAGAACCACCAAAGAGCAAGACCGAGAGGCATGTGCCACATTCACGGAGACTGCCGTGACAGCGTGATGCACGGACCCAGAGGGCAAGGCCTGAGACCCAGGGTGGGTGTGGGGCAGGTGGGGGAGCGCGGCTGAGACTCTGGCAGACCCCGGAACAGAAGGGGCCCTCAAAGCCAGCAGGTTGGCCCTGGCCCGCACGGAGAGCACCCGTGAGCACAGCCACCCGAACACGGAAGGCTCTGCTCCACTCGGCAGCAAAGGAGCACACACCCTCCCCACACGCTCTTGGACCCTGGCCCCCCAGGGTCCCCTCAGGACAGCGCCCCTCGCTGAGCACGGAGCCCACAGTCGGCAGGACAGGGACAACAGAAACAAAGAGCATGGGCGGCAAGCTCGTAAATATCATTTTTTAATGTCTCCAGGAAAGCAATGGAACCAAGAGCTCTGTGAAGGCGCAAAGCTATTCCGAACACAGCTACTCCTCAACGTGTGGGAAAACCAATTTCACGTGCCGAGGAACCACAAAAGAGGTCCTAGCTGGATCCGATGTAAATGTACCGTCAGAAGAGAGGGAACACAGAGCGGAGTGACATTCCACAGCAAAGAGCAAGACAGGAACGCTGCCTCGCCCCCGGGACCCTCGGTTCCAGGACAGCCAAGCCGAGAAGCACGCTCCTCTCGTTCTTTCTGCTTCGTGCGGGCAGGCGATGAGTCCCCAGGAACCTCGCTGGAGGGGCCCGGCCACATCAAAGACAACAGACACATCAGCCCCGTAAGGATACGCGGAAATGCGAGGGGGGCGCACGCAGGTCCAAGGCGGGGCGTGACTCCCTGTCTGAGCCCAGCTCTATGGGGAGACACGGAATCCTAAACCCGCGCCGGGCCGCAAATCACTGCCCGCCGCCGTTCTGCGAATGAGATGTAACAGACCCCAAAGTGAGAGGGGACAGCTGCCTCACACACCTGGCCTCCTGGACGGGTAACTCTGAAAGCCTCTTTCAAGTCCCCCTGGCTCGGGTTCCCTCAGGGTGCCCTGGCCACGCAGAATGGCGCGGCCTCAGACACCTTCTGGGGGGATTTCTTCTGAGGGTCCGTTTTCCAAAGCATGTCAGAAGTCACCGCTGAATGGCATTCACAACACCCTGGGCAGGCACAAATCTCTGGGAGGAACCCCACATACGGAGCTCGGAAAACGATTCTCCCAGGCCCCCGTAAACACACGTCGTTTTCCTGTGCGTCTGAACCCTGATCGGCCGCTGGTTTTGCCTTTTGCGCTCCGATCCCCGAGCAGCATAAACCCAGGGAGGGGCCCGTGGCAGCCGAAATGTAACCCCAGCCTAGGCTTCTAACCTCAGGCCTGGTATATGAATGTCCCCACATCCAAGCTGCAACTGTGAGTCACGTTTTTTAATGCATTACTTTGCTCAGGGCCAAGAAGCCACCCATCAGCTATTCATTACGAGCGATTTTAGGGCTATCCAGATACCTTCGACTGGACGAGTGGCCCCTAAGAGTTGGCGATAAATGAGTTTATCTCCAGCCCAAACTCTTGTTTCATCCGTGAAACAGTACGTTGACCCCCCCAAAGCTTTCGTGAGTGTGGGCCGGGATGCTCAGCATCTGGAGGCTGAGCCTGTCATGCTCCCCGCCACGTCATTGGCCCACCTGAAACACAACCCATCAGAGCCGAATGGCAGGGGACTCCTGGGCGCCAGCTCCTAGGACGTGCCTGTGGTGGGCTGGCGTGGGGGCTTGGGCCGCCAAACCACGATGAACTGGTGCGTTCGTGACTGTGGTATCAGCATACATCCAAGCTCCTTCTTAAAAGAGGGAGATTGACATGGTGTCGTTAATCTGTCATCCCTGACGACTCTCTGGGAATAGCCTGGGACGCAGCACATCCCATGTTCACCGGGCACGGGGAACCTGAGCCCAGAACATGAAAACGGGGTCTGGGGCTGACCAGAGCCTCCTGCCTGCCCATCTGCCCTGGCTTTGTCCTCAGAGACGTGGGGCCAGCTGGCATGCTCCTGCGTCATTTGTCTGACATAAACTAAAGAACAGGCTTAAGTATATTAGCTGTAACACACACAGAGGGGAAATAAATGTGTCTGTCTTGGAAAGAGAGAGATGTACGGTCCACGTGGATAGACCATTACACACAGATAGACGAATGTTCCTGACTTTTATNCAACCCATCAGAGCCAAACGGCAGGGGACTCCTGGGCGCCAGCTCCTAGGACGTGCCTGTGGTGGGCTGGCGTGGGGGCTTGGGCCGCCAAACCACCATGAACTGGTGCGTTCGTGACCGTGGTATCAGCGTACATCCAAGCTCCTTCTTAAAAGAGGGAGATGACATGGTGTCGTTAATCCGTCATCCCTGACGACTCTCTGGGAATAGCCTGGGACGCAGCACATCCCATGTTCACCGGGCACGGGGAACCTGAGCCCAGAACATGAAAACGGGGTCTGGGGCTGACCAGAGCCCCCTGCCTGCCCATCTGCCCTGGCTTTGTCCTCAGAGGCATGGGGCCAGCTGGCACGCTCCTGCGTCACTTGTCTGACATAAACTAAAGAACAGGCTTAAGTATATTAGCTGTAACACACACAGAGGGGAAATAAATGTGTCTGTCTTGGAAAGAGAGAGATGTACGGTCCATGTGGATAGACCATTACACACAGATAGACGAATGTTCCTGACTTTTATCTATTGTCAGAGGACAGTGGGAGTCTGGGTCGTGGGCCCCAGAGAAATATCCAAGGAACAAGAAATTTTCACCATACTGGGGACACAGGCCTTTCTTCCCATTTCCGGCCTGTGAGTGGAAATTCTCATCCATCGGCCCCTTCCCACCTGAGACTAAGGCTGCCCGCCTTCTCCTGCGTGCGCTTCAGACGAAAGCCAGGGAAACCTCTCCAACGGGGGGAACGGCGAGGTTCAGGCGTGAAGACCACGCAGCCCGGGAGAGGGGTGGACACCAGCTGAAAGCAGACTACGCTGCCCGACGCTACATTGAACGCACACATAGCTTTGGTCAAGATCTCGGGCCGATACCCGTGGCTGGCCATTCTGACCCTGCTTCTCCCCAAATCCTTGCTCAGTCCGCCCCGTGCCACCCAGAAATGCTGTCGTTTTTGCCCTGCCTAGCTCCTTCCCACGCACCAAGGGGTCAGGGGAGGTTGGCCCTTTCTGCGCCCACATCCTGCTTGGGCTATCGACGGGGAGGCTGGATCTTTGGGAAGCTCTCCTCTCTGACGGCGCTGTCAGGCGGCAGTTTTGCAAACAGCAGCAAGCAAACACTTCAATATTTACGCTCCTTCTATCGACGCCGAGCACGGCAGATGCTGGGATACCTGCCTTGTCCCAACCATCTGCTCCACTGCATTTTATTTTCAAGTGAGTAGGCGGGGAAAGTTTGCGAGCATCTTCTCTCGTGGCCTGTTGCTAGGGAAACGGGAAGTTTTGGGTGGGGATAACCGTAGCATCTTGGAAGAACCAAGAGCGTCCTTCTTCCCCCTCTTGCTTGACATGAAATCTGCATCGTCCCTCGAGAGCTTTGTCCTGAGTCAAAGCAGCCTTGAGACACGCGAGTCAGATCTGTCTGAAGGCTGCCCGTCTGGCCAGGCTGCTGATGTGCTGGTCCGTCTTCTTAGGTGCCCTGCAGACTCGGCGCAGGGGCAAGGAGAGCCGCTAGGTCCCCGCTCCACCCGGCTCCCCGGTGATGCTCTGGGCAACGCCAGCCACACCCCAAGGCCTGCGTGGCTTCTCTTCTCCCTCAACCAAAGGAGCCAGGACCCCAAGGGGGACTGCAGTGCCCTGTTCACCCACCTCGCTCCCCGCACGGGGACTGGTCTCTTTCTCTGCTCTTCTGCATCCCAAACGCCCACTCTGCGGCTTCGGCAAACTGTGGGCTGTGCAGAGAAGAAGTGCCCAAACCATATGCAGACCAGGCTCTGAGAAGCCCTGTGTGATGGGCGAATCCCCCCAGACTGAGAACGCTGGGGTCCTGGGGAGGAGCCGGGCTCTGGCACTCCCGATGCCTACACCACGATGTGGCCCGGCTGTCACATCATCACCCCAGGGCAGGCGGGAACAGGGACCGGGCTCCCCAGGACGACTGGGCCTCCACCACCCAGAAACGCAGGGAGAAGAGGGCATGAATCCAAAGGTAAGAACTACGGAGGAGCTGGCCACTGTGGGGACATGAAGGGAACAAAGGCCATTTTCTCGGTGTGCCACACGGACGTCGTTAAATCTGGGCCTCGGCGTGATCCACAGACAGCCCTCGCAAAGGGCAACGATGGGGTCTCCCGCCACGGCGATGCTTTCCACCTGCTTCCAGGTCTGATCCTGGGCCCAGAGCAAAGATCGTCAGCGGGGATCTGTGCCCTCTGTCCTCTGCACAGAGGCCCCACCGAGCACCAGAAAGAGGGCTGTTCGGCGGGCCCTCCCCCGCCATCTGCCACCTCTGGGGAAGCTTTTATCTGGGCGGCCGGCTGGCTTTGAACTTCTCTCTCCTCCGAAGGCCTGCCTTATCTCTCTCAGCTCTCCAAGGGGAACAGAGAGACCTTCCAAAAACGCGCTTACGTCCCTAGAAAAGGAAAAGAACTCTTTCTCAGAAACTGACATTACAAAGGGCATTTCAACCCCAGTGGGAGAGTCGGTTTATTTTTTATTCATATCGCAACTCCTTGCCAGAAATCCATTAAGCTTCGGTTCCCTGCTCAGCTTTAAAAAAAAAAAAAGATTTTTTTCCAAAACAAATCACGGAGCTACTTAGCATGACTATATCCTCCTTAGGTATCTGGTCCCTCTGCTATACTTAATAGATCTATTTGGTTACATGTTTATACGCTGTATACAGCATTTATATATCTGGTTGAAAACGTGTATCACACATACGTTATCTGGTTATCAGGATGTACCTGGAGAATATGTATGGGTAATTTTATACCATTGTATATAGATACACATGTAACACATTAAGTACATGTTGTATTCTCTATATCATTTTATTGGCGTAGACCTGTTTCTGTGTGTACACGGATGCACATTTCGCACGTCCCAAAGGACTCCAAACAAGGACCCTCGGCATCGCAACCCAGAAAATCACTTCCTGAGCGGGGACAAAGCTAATTGAGTCTTACTTTGGCCCATTACTTGAAGACGGCCGGGTGTTGCGCCCAGCGCGGCCGAGCGAACAACACGCGAGGCAAAAAGCTCCCTTTAGCATTTCAGGGGCAGTCACAGAACCTGCTTATTCAAGCCCAGCTAATCTAATTTTCACGTTTCAGGAAACAGTTTCTTCCGCGTCCTCTCGAAATGGCCTGCGCATTCAGAGCCTGGGAGCCACACAGAGGCGGGCAGCAGGCAGCGCTGGGCCTCGCCATCCCCTGGCCCACGGCGTGAGGGGGATTTCTTCAAGTGGTCCTTCACCTTGAAACGGTCCTCCCTGCCCTCCTCTGTGCCTCAGTGCAAGTCGCCCCAGGAAGTTCTCTGCAAAGCCCGGGGAAAGCTCCTAAAACAGCCCATGGCAAAGCAGGCAGTCTCCTCAGAGGACTGGAGAGTACCGGTCTCTGCTCTTGGGTGCCGGAGAGCCAGCCCCTACTCCTGGCCCCAGCTGAACACTGGCACGGCTGAGCAGAGAGAGACTCCTCAAAAGGCCTGTCATCGCTGGGCTGAGCACCCTTGCCTGGGACTCCTCCCACGCTCTGCCCTGCCTTTGCTGACCTCGGACCCCGTCCTGCTCCCATGCAGCCCCAGGAGGGCAGAGCAGCTGCAACGGGGAGGTGGGGCTCCAGATCCCCGCCCCCCGCCTGCTTATTGACACCCCCCAGATCTCATGGTCAGATTGGCTCAGAACAGAACCAGCCCTGCGACGCCCCTTCTGCGCCTCTTCATCCCAGGGCACTGTCCTTCCGCGTGGCCAAAGCTGCCCTTGCACGGACCACTGTATTTGCACTGGAACCTCTGGCTGTACTTGTTTTGCCTCTTCCCTGGGTTAGAGGGAAAAAACACGGGTTGGGGGACCAGGGCCGACGCCGGCCGGCTGGTAGTGTTATACGCAGGTTAATGGAGTCGCTGAGGAAGGCTGCAGGCTGTCTGTCACCTCCCCAGGCTGTGACACCTCACACACACAGCCCAGCTCCTGGGCCTTCCCCTCCCGTGCTGTGCTTCCCAGGTGTGGGGGACAGGCTCCTCACATGGCCCCGGGGCTCCCCTCCCGCTCCCCGCCCCACACCAGCCTGCTGTAGCCCCCACTTCCCATCAGCGCAGTGACCTACCACTGCCACGGGCAGGGTATCTCCTACGGCAGAGACAAAGGGAATCCGTAAGATGAGAAGGTTTTTTATTTAATTGTTGTTCAAGTACAGTGTTCTGTCTTATATTCCCATCCCAGCCCACCCCCCAGTGCTCCCCACCTCCCTCCCATTTCCACTCCCCTTAGTTGTTGTCCATGTGTCCTTTATACTAGTTCCTGTAAATCCTTCCCCTTTTCCCCTGAAATTTTCTCCCCCTCTCCCCTCTGGTCCCTGTCTGCCTGTTCTCTATTTCAGTGCCTTTGGTTATATTTTGCTTGCTTGTTTGTTTTGTTGTTTAGAATCCTGTTAAAGGTGAGATCATATGGTATTTGTCTTTCACCGCCTGGCTTATTTCACTCAGCATAATGCTTTCCCGTTCCATCCATGCTGTTGCAAAGGGTAGGAGCTCCTTCTTTCTTTCTGCTGCGTAGAATTCCGTTGTGTGAATGTACCATAGTTTTTGGATCCATTCATTGACTGATGGGCACCTAGGTTGCTTCCAACTCTTGGCTATTGTAAATTGTGCTGCTATGATGAACATTGCGGGTGCATAGGTTCTTTTGGATTGGTGTTTCAGGGTTCTTAGGATATACTCCTAGCAGTGGAATTGCCAGGTCAAAAGGCAGGTCCATTTTTAGTTTCCTGAGAAAGTGCCCTACTGTTTTCCATAGTGGTTGCGCCCGTCTGCAATCCCACCAACAGCGAACTAGGGTCCCCTTTTCCCCTCAACCTCTTCCCTCAACACAACAAGGTTCTTAATTCATTGGGTCTCCATTACTAGAAAGCGGAATCAAAAGGAATGCGGTAATAAAGCCGTGAGAAGAACAGGCAGGGAGGGACCCAGTATGACCCAGTGAAAGGGGCCAGCCTGCAAAGGCATCCCAGCATACGGCTGCAGCTCTGTGACATTCCGCAGAGGAAAAACCAAGCCGACGACAGGACACGGCTGTGGTTGCAGGGGGCGGGGGAGCAGAAGCACGTGGAACCCAGAGGATGTGCATGGACGTGGGGCTGCTCTGTGTGACATTGTAACGGGGGACACGTGGCCTGATGCCTCTGTCGAGGACCCACAGTGCAAGGAACCCAGAAGCCTTTGGAGAGAATGCAGGAGCCCACGCCCGGGAGCAAGCATCACAGAGAGGAGGTGAGTCACCGCACACATGGGGAGGCGAGAGGGCTCCACGCAACGGAGGGTGACAGACGCCGGTGAAAAGGGAGCCGTGTTGTCACGATGCTGTCACGATCTTTCTACACGCCACGTGCTGGGAATGAGGTGTGTCTTCTCGTCACAGAAATGCCCACCGGGGAGCCCCGATAACGGTGCTTATTCCCCATCCGAGCATGTCCAAGAGTCCTCTGCAGGCAGAACAAACCCACAACCATCACTTACACTGCTCAGGAAGGTCCTAAAATCCTCCAGAGGGAGAATAATGGCACGAGAGCCCTTCTCTAGTATCACAGGCTTTCGTTCACCAGACATCTAACATGTCTTGGGTGGGATTCACTATTTCGTCTTCTATCCCAGGAGGAACTTGCGGGGGAGGGAACATGGCTTACAGCGCACACCTGCTCTTTCTTATCAGAATCTCTCACCAACAGTGGGGTGTCGGCTGTATCCGCTCCACAGGAAAAGCGAGAAGACCAATAAAAATTGAGAAGAGCCCTGGCTGGTGTAGCTCAGTGGATGGAGTGCAGGCCTGGGGACCACACGATCGCGGTTCGATTCCCAGTCAGGGCACATGCCTGGGTGGCAGGCCGGTTCCCAGCGGGGGACGCACGAGAGGCAACCATACATTGATATTTCTCTCCTTCTCTCCTTCCCTTTCCCTCTAAAGATAAATCAATAAAATCTTTTTAAAAATTGAGACTGTCTTGAGTAGACAGTACATGTACAATGAAAAAATCCCCTTTTCAGTTGTTTTACCTACTGAACACCCACAATCTATGCTTCAACGAGTTTTCTCACCGATGATGTAAAACTTGGGCATCGTATGGACTCAGCCCAGTCTTTAAAACATGACGTCTACTTCGATGTTGCAAACTTCACACATTCATTTGTCTCTGCCCCCCTTACCCCAAACGCTTAGTGAAATGCGAGTAAAGGAATAGAAAGGTGGGCACAAGGATTTAAAACATGAAAGAGGCGACAGTCCCCAAGCGAGGCCAGCAAGAGATTTTGAAGCGAAAAAGCAGATGTGAGCAGGGAAGAATAAGTCAAAGACCAAAAATCTGAGCCCTGGCCAGGTAGCTCAGTTGGTTACAGCATCATTGCAATACACCAAGGCTGTGGGTTCGATCCCCGGTCAGAGCGCATACAAGAATCAACCCGTGAATGCATCAGTAAGCAGAACAACCAATCTCTCTCTCTCTCTCTCTCTCTGTCTGTTTGTCTGCAACTACCTGGGCAATATCTACAAGAACAGGAGCCAGGAGTGACCGAGCCAGCTCCCATGGCCTATCAGAGAGACTCCCAGATGAGAGGTACCAGGCATGGGGCATATGACCAGGGATGAGCCGTAGGTCAGCCTGGAAAGACCACCCACAGGTCATCTCCAAGTCAGCACGTTTACAGTAATCACTCACTTTCTCCAAACCGGCCACCCACCAAGCCTGCCAGACTCGTGCACCTCTGTGCTGGCTGGAACCACCTGCTCCAGGATCAGCCACAAAGAGCCACCGCCACCTGGGAGGCCGGGTCAACGTGCACGTTGGTCTTTGCCTCCCTCCCTCTGGGGTAGCCAGAGGCCACGCCCAGAGGACACAGGAGAGCCTGCTGGGAAAGGAACCCGTTTCCCACACTGGGCTGCGAAGGGGGGGCACTGGGAGAGCCCGGGCACAGCCCCAGCTGGGCCTTCGGAAGACGGCGCCCCGTGAAACCGGTCACTACACTTCTCCGTCCCACCTAGCACTGTCCACAGGTGACTGGACAGGCTCAGGTTTCATTCTGGGGCTTTTGTTTTTCCCTTCTAACTTTTCCTTCTGAGAAAATGTTATTGTCAGAGGACGTTGCCAAACAGCGCGTGAAGTCCCGCGTACAAATTTCAGCCCCCGACCCCCTCCCCGGTCCCCCGTGGTGGCATCTTACGTAACTACAGGGCAAAATCAAAAGTGGAATAAAGCCAAAGGGAAAATGATCTCTTCTCCCACGAGCTCATTTAGGGGCTGTGCAACCCTGAGCAAATTCCGTAGTATGTCAGAAACTCGGTTTTCTTATTCAAGTGGAGATAACAAGCCTCTGCTCCCCAAGTTTGTGGGAGAATTAAAACCACATTCCTGAAACGGCTGGCACCGTTCTGGGTTCGGCACAGACCAGTCAATCCACGGAGGCCGTCGGGATTATTCTGGAGCTTTCCCGAAAGAGCGCCCAGAAAGAACAGTGCACTCGCCTTTGGGAGCTCCACAAGAGTCGGTGTCGCCGAGATGTAAAGGGAACATGCACCAGAAACTCGGGAAGAAAAGGCGAGGAGCCCACAAAATCGGAAAAAAACGAAAGCCGCCGTGCACTTCCCTGCAGCACCGCTGGAAGAGGAGGGAAGGCGCGGAACAAAGACGGCGGCTTGAAGGACAGAACGGGAGACCCGCGCAAAGGCAGTCCCGGGGTCCTTGAGGAGGCGTCACGGAGAGACCCCGCAGCATGGAGAAGCCCGGATGCCACGGCACCCATCAGCCCTCCTCCTAACACGGCCTGACCACGAGACCCAGCCACGTCAGGGGACACAAAAACCAACACCCAGGAGGCGAGACTCTTCGGCCAAGCAGCAAGCGACCAGCAGAGAATCCATGTAAATACAACTAGTGTGAAGCAACGGCAAGAAGCTTGACCACGGAGCATAAGGGGATAGTCACGGAAACCACCGCAGCATGAAAATAAGGTGCTAATGAAGAAAACCAGGAGGGAGCCCTGGCTGGTGTAGCTCAGTGGATTTGAGCGCAGGCCTGCGAACCAGATGATTGCGGTTCGATTCCCAGTCAGGGCACATGCCTGGGTTGCAGGCCAGTTTCTGGCAGGGGCCAGTTCCTGGCAGAAGCCAGTTCCCAGCAGGGGATGCACAAGAAGCAACCCTACATTGATGTTTCTCTTCCTCTCTCCTTCCCTTCCCCTCTAAAGACAAATAAATAAAATATGAAAAAAAAAAGAAAACCAGGAGGGAGAATGGGGAGAAGTGTGAAATTACCAACATTCTCGAATTTCATAGCAGGGAGTCAATCAAGAGTGTCTAAAGTTGAACACTGTGATTCCAAGGTGTATAATGTCTCCAAAACATCATCATGTTATTCCTAATCTACTCCCTTCACCCGAGAGCCATCTTTCTGGAGACAGTACGTCCCGCAGGGAAGGAAAACTTATTTGAGGTTTCACCATTCTCTCAGCTCCAGATCCATCCACGGGGGTTTGGGGTTCGTCTGGACTCAAAACCCACGTCTACGGGGCCAGTATGGAACACAGTCATTGTGCACATAGATGTATGCGTCACTTCTGCCCCCCTTGGAGAAGCACGGCCTGTCACCCACTGCTCGAGTCCTTCCCCTCTTTGCTGGGACCTCCCTCTCCTGCCCCCAGGAATCCACGTCCTTGGGCTTTCTTCTTCCTCCAGGAGAAACAATGAGGCCTCTGCATTGAGAAAGCTGCTTAGGAAACGCTCCTGGAGTTAGAACAGAATCCCCTCTCTCCCAGAGTCTTCCCACCCAAGCAGGATGCAAACCTCCAGCCATGTGCCAGTGTCCATGTATAATTTGCAAAAACATCACATGTTTATTTATTTTTAGACAGGGGAAGGGAGAAAAAGAGGGAGAGAAACATCAATGTGTGGTTGCCTCTCTTGCGCCCCCTACTGGGGACTGGCCTGCAACCCAGGCATGTGTCCTGAGTGGGAATTGAACCGGTGACCCTTTGGTTCACAAGCCAGCACTCGATCCACCGAGCCGCACCAGCCAGGGCTCCAAATGGACCGTTCTATCCTAAGTATCACCCCCTTTTCTTGGAGGTTCCCAACCTGGGTACCCATGATATTCAGGTCACAAGGCTGCTGCGTGTGTACTGTAGCGGCAGCCCTGGTATCTCCCACCCCAAAATGTCCCCCCACACTGCCGAATCATCTTGCCCCCCACCCAGAGATTGACAGCCTTCAATGGTTAGGGCCCGGCAAGCCTGCAGAAAGCTTGCATCCACACGGCTGTGTTGGAAGGGTTCGAGTACACAGAGCCACAGCCCAGTTTGTCTCCTCTGCCTCGGTGTGTGCCACTAAGCCGATGTTCACGCAGACCACCAACATACTGCATCCGTGTCTGCACCCTGGTGTCTGCTGGGGTCAGCACCGTATCCCCAAGCCCAACACCCTGTCACTCGTAATGCACCAGCCTGTGCGTCTCTCTCTACCAGTGATTTCTCAAACCGGAACTGCGTCAAAACTTAAAGAACCACAACCCATAAGGTTCACCTCATCATCACTTAGCAAATTAAGTGGGGTTTTTTAAAGTTCTTAAGATGCATTGACTGAAATTAGAAATTACCTAAATGGCAGGCAACGGAGTGGTAGCTGATGAAAACATTTCACCTCCTTGAGGTGAAACAGGAGATCGCCGTTAATTATCATGGTTTTTTAAAAATATTTTATTGATGGGATTGTAGACTGGTACAACCACTATGGAAAACAGTATGGAATTTTCCAAGAAAACTAAAAATGAACGTGCCTTTTGACCCAGCAATTCCACTCTTAGGAGTATATCCTAAGAACCCTGAAACACCAATCCAAAAGAACCTATGCACCCCGATGTTCATAGCAGCACAATTCACGATAGCCAAGAGCTGGAAGCAACCTGGATGCCCATCGGTCAATGACTGGATCAAAAAGCTATGGTACATTTACACAATGGAATTCTATGCTGCAGAAAGGAAGAAGGACTCCTACCCTTTGCAACATCATGGATGGAACTGGAAAGTATTATGCTGAGCGAAATAAGCCAGGCGGTGAAAGACAAACACCATATGATATCACTGTTAACAGGAATCTAAACAACAAAACAAACAAGCAAGCATAATATGACCAAGACACTGAAGTAGAGAACAGGCAGACAGGGACCAGAGGGGAGAGGGGAGGGAATTCCAGGGGAAAAGGGGAAGGACTCACATGAACAAGTATAAAGGACACATGGACAACAACTAAGGTGGGGGGTGGAAATGGGAGGGAGGTGGGGAGCACTCGGGGAGCAGGGCTGGGAATATAAGACAGAAAACTACACTTGAACAAGAATCAAATAAATAAATAAATAAATAAATAAGAATAAAGAGCTCACAGCTTTTCACTCCTCAAAAAACATAAGTAAATAAATATTTTATTGATTTATTTTTTAGAAAGAGGGGAAGGGAAGGAGAAAGAGTGGGAGAGAAACATCCATTTGTGGTTGCCTCTCATGCGCCCCCTACTGGGGACCTGGCCTGCAACCCAGGCATGTGCCCTGAGTGGGAATCGAACTGACAACGTTTTGCTCCACAGGCCTGTGCTCAACCCACTGAGCTACACTAGCCAGGGATAATTATCATGGTTTTGTATGTAATGACACAGGAAAACCGCTGAGGACACAGCGATGGATGAACGAACCAGGATTTGCAATGATCTAAAAATACACATATATGCGTCCCGCTGTTCAAAACGATGACCACGATGTTCTCCGAGGCTGTTTGAGAGAGAGAGAGATGCGATTCGGGGGGGGGGGTTCCCTTTCCTCCTTTCGCCTTCCTTCTCCAAACATTTTTCATGGAACAGGTCACTGTTTTAAAACACAAGAGACCCACATATTCCGTAAAAGAGGCTCTCTGGCCATGCATCCACAATAAACATCAGAAGCTGATCGTATATGCTCCCCTCCTCCATGAAAACTTTCTTGGATGCTGAATGCGTTACCGGGTCGGGCTGTGCTCCGAGGAAGGGCTGCCGAAGGCTGTGGGTGGGCAGCTGCCCTTCGGGTAGCACCTGTGGGTGCTGCCTTTGCAGAGGAGAAGCAGGCCCCTCGTCCCCAGGGCACTGGAGGAACGCAGGAGAGAACACTTTCTCTTCTGGCTGCTGGGGCAGCCCTGCCCAACTGTCCCCACTCCGACTGCTGTAGGGTGACACCCCTGGGACTGCTCCCTGTGTCTGACACTAGTCACCAAACCAAAAGACGCAAAGGAGTACCATCTCCCCTCCAAAGGGAATCTGTGTGTCACAGAGAATCGAGGACGGGACAACATTTCTCAGAGCTGCCGATATCGGCGCTCTGCCCGTCTTCCGACCTCAATCCCACCTGCTCCCAGAGTGCGGAGAGCATCATCACGGAAGAGCCACCCCCACAAAGGACAGGGGCCTCCCTCCAGAAGTCGCCTTCCTGGTTATCGCTCGGACGAGCCCCTGACGAAAAGGATTCACGTTTCTTCCGACAGAGTGGTTGCGTGTCCAGGTTTGCCTCCTGAAGCTGAGGTCTCTGAAGGCAGGAGCGAAGCTGAAACCGCTTCTGAGCCAAAATGACTGTGGGTGAGGGAGGGGGCAGGAACCAACTTTTTCCCCATTGTTGCTCTTTTTTAACGCCAACTGAGTTTCTTTCTCGAGGATGTAAATTCTTTTCTGGGCCCTCCGAAAGGAGTAACAGTATATCAACTTCAATCAGGTCACAGGGGAAACAAATAGATGTACATTGTACCTTCATCGTGGAAGTGGTTATGTTAAGATGACAGTTGGCGCAAAACCCGAAAAAGAAAGGGTTCTGAGATGTGTGACGGAGACTGGGAGGCCCCGAGGCTGGTGGGAGTCGTGGGAAGCAGGGTGAGGACGTCAGGACTGTACCTGTCCCCAGGTAATGGGGTGGGGGCGGGGGAGCTCACAGGGGGAGGAGCCACTGCGAGGAAGCGCATTGCTGTGGCAACTTCCACAAAAGCTGGCATGCAGGAACCGGGTCCGAGGGAACGTGGGGTGCCTTCCAAGCATATCACACCTCCGCGCGGTGCAGAAACGCCATGGCCGGGCCTTCTCTCTCCGGATGAGACGAAGCCTTTTCACGGCTGCGATGGCTGCACTTTCAGCAGCTGTTCGGACGTTCGCAGCGCGTAGGAAGGCAGGCTCCCCCGTGATCAGCACCGTTCACTCCCGGCGAGGACCACGGAGGACGGCCATGCGGCCAGGGCAGTGCGCACCACGTGCTTCCCAGCACACCAGCTGGCGAGGCTGCCTGACTCACCTGCCCCGGAGCGCTGGCTGTGGCTCGGTGCAGAGCACCTGCGCCTTGCAGGGCTGGGGGGAGCGCCCTCTGGGGGTGGGAGGGGGTGCTGCGGGCAAAGGGCGAAGGGAGCACGCAGCACCACACTCACCCTCGGGAGCTTCCTCCTTAAGGGAGGAGACCTGTTGGTGAGTGCACGGAGCAGGCACTGCAGAAACGCACGTGCACCGCTTCCCGCCCACCGCGTCCATGGCTTCACCACCAAGGAGGCCTGCAGGGACTGCTTGGTCACCCATGGACTCCAGTAGCCTACAGAATAAAATTGCCGCCGTTCATGGGGAATTCTAAGCCTTCTTTCCCGTGGCCCACGTCCTTCCTACAAGCCTCCGCGGCCGCACACCTCTGTGCTCTCCAAGGCCATCAGACAGTTATTTATCCCGCACATTTTCCCGCCCACCTGCCCCCACGTGGTATCTGCGCTGGCCTTCCCAGGAGGCCTTGCCCCGCCCCAAACCTTCAAATCCTTCTCCCAGACAGACTCAGGCCCTCTTCTTCCAAGAAGCCCACCCTGACCACCCCCCTCTTCTTGAATCCCTCTGTGACCAACCTGCGGCCTGCATTCCCTTCACGGCCTCCCTAACAGTGTGAGCTCCTTCAGGGTGGGGACTGGGCCTTATTCTTCCACTCCACGTTCTCCCGAGCCTACCAGAGCAACCCACTAAAGTACACATGGACTGCATACAGACACACACACACACACAACCTGGGTGGCACGTGTTTGTGGGCGTGATGTTGCCTCGACCCACAGACCCAATCAAGGTGGGGCAGCCTCGGGGCTCAGTGTGGGAGGGATCGGGTGGGGCTCGTGTAAAGAGACAGCATCTGGCGGGAGAGAAGGAAGCACCTCTGGCAGAGAAACCAGAGTGCATTCCAAACTGGGGACCCACCCACGGGATAGGCTACAGGGCAGGAATGCGGAGTCTTGTGGCAGCGGCTTTGCCTGGAACGCCAAACCTGAGGTGTCTGGTGTGCTTCAGGAGACTGAAATTACTCGGCATACGGTTCTTCCTTCCATGAAGGCGGCAAGGGATCGTGGAAGGAAGAAGGGCCTTGGAGACGAGCGGCCTACTTATTCAGCCCGCCCGTGTGGCCCACCAGCTGTCTGTGCGATGCAAACGACTTCAGTTCTGTGAGCCTCCATTTTCCCGTCTGCAGAATGGGGGCAGCACCTCGCCGGCTGGATTAAGTGGTGCCTCACAGAGAGCTGCTTGGCACGCTATGCACAGATAAACAGAGCGAGATGCACATTTTCCCTACCAGATCATAACTTACTGAATCCATGTATGAATTTCATTCCAGCCCTAGGCAAACCTCAGCAGTAGCTAGAACTCTCCAAGAACGGTCTTCTACGACTGTAACACACGCCTTCCCTTCTCTGAGCTCTGGGTAACAACGAGGAGGCTACGAACTCCAAGGGCAGTGATGCAGGGCTGTCACTGATGAGCTGCTAACTCGGGCGGCCCCGGGGAGCCAAAGGAAGCCTTTGGAAGGAATGGCCCAATCTCTCCCAAGAGGGCACACCAATGGCCAAAAGGGAATGTAAATGGAACCCACAATGAGATGCCACCTCACTTCCTCACATGGGTGAGAATGGCCATCATGAAGGAGTCAGCCAACAACAGGTGCTGGTGAGGATGGGGGGCAAGGAGAACCCTCGTGCCCTGTTGGTGGGAATGCAGAGTGGGGCAGCCACCGTGGAAAACCGTGTGGCGTTTCCTCCAAAAATTGAGTGTGGGACTGCCTTACGACCCAGCGATTCCATTTCTGGATATTCATCTGAAGAACCCCAACACAGTAATTCCAAGATGCATGCTCTCACTGCAGCATAATTTACCATAGCCCAGACATGGGAGCAACCTAAGTTTCCATCACTACGTAAATGGATCAGGATGATATGAGACCTATATCCAAGGGAGTACGACGCAGCCCTGACAAAGAAGGAAATCTTGCCCTTTGTGAGAACACGGATGGGCCCTAGAAGGCTATTGCGCTCAGAGAGGTAAGTCAGACAGGAAAACAAACAGCACGTGATTGCACGTACACGTGGGAACTAAAACACAAAATAAACAAACAGAACACACACAGACTCATAGATACACGGGACAGACTGGGGGTTGCCAGAAAAGGAGGGGGTTGGGAGGACGGGTGAAGGTCCCCAGAGCAGACGTTCAGGGAAACGGGAGGCACGTGGAGCTCCGTGACCTCGCTGTGGAAGTCCCCCAGCACCACCGGCACCACCGCTGTGAGGTGCCCCTCCTGCCCTGCTCAGCCTCCAGGCGCGGGAAAGGGACGCCGCCTCCTGACGGAACAGCCAGGTTCCGGAAGAGCAGGGGGTGGCGGGAAGCTCGCTCCAATCCAGCCCCCGCCTCGCCAGTTCACGCGGCGGCTGCCTGGGACCACCTCAGCTGCACCTCCACGAGACAGATGCTCCTGACGACTGTGCCAACAGCGAAAGACGTCAGCGGCACCCAGAGCTCCCTCAGCACCCGCAGCGCAGGGAGAAGAGCAGCCACAGGAGGAAAAGAATCGGTCACCGTGTCTTCCTTCCTACACACAGCAGGAGGAATGAATGGGCCGTTCAATGTCGAGTCCGCCAGGAAACCCAAACAGGCATACCTCGCTCTACGGAGTTCCCCTTTATCACACTCCGCAGACATGGCGATTTCTGTTTTTCAGTAAATGGAAGGCGAGACCCTCCACCAGCAGAAAGATCATGACACACTTTCGGGCGATATTCGCTTTCTTGCGGGGTCCACAACCAAACCCCCAAGGTCTCCTAAGCGTTCCTGTACTATTATTATCTCAGAATGTAGTAGATCCAACGTCCCGTGTGAAAAGAAATGAGCCAGGGCGGTTTGTTCACAAACCAGTATTTTCCTTCCCACGGGCTGGCTCTGAAACAGCAGAGCAACAATGTTTGATTGGTTGTGTGTTCAATACGTTAATTACATTTTCAGAGTCAGCAACATTCCAGGAAAAAAAAAAAACACAAATAGTCCAAGACGAGGAGGCAATGAATTCTCGAAGGTAACCATTACTAATATGAGCGTTCTTTGTAGCCGGAATTAATTATTCTCAAGACAACGGTGTTTTCCCTTGTAAAGTAGGACATTGCTCCCCGTAATTAGCTGAGATTGCCTGTAGGAGATTATCACTGCTGAGCTACGGGATTTCCTTCAGCAGGTAACGCCAGTCCCCCACAGGCAGTTGTGGGGTGGAGCGAGGGGGAGTGGACAGGTAGAATCAAAACTAGAAACCCTGGGACGACTAGGTAGAGAGAGTCACCCTGCGTTAGGTGGGAGGGGTCACGAGAGTGACGCGCACCAGATCCCCATGGGAATGTCTGTTTCCCAGTGTACGATGACCCTCTGCCCTGCACCAGCAGCCAAGGCTAAGGAAACAGGGCTTCTTTTCCTGGGTGTCAGCTGCAGACCACGCGGAGCGCCCACCCAGGAAGAAATCGCAGTGTGTTCCTTTGCTCCCAAAATGTGCCCCTCGGCAGGTGGCTCCCGGGGTGTTCAGCTCAGCACCACCTGCCGGGTCTTCCTCCTGCCCCCGGCGCTCAGCGTCGCTCCCTGACGGCCCCATTTGGGCGGAAGGGTGAGTGAGACAGCTCCGACCCCCTGGGGAACTTGGCTGGCATGTCTGCAGCCCCAACCACCATCCTCAGCAGACTCTGAAGCCCCGAGTTCTGCGTCCGTTGGGAGTTGATCTATCGCAGGGAGGGAAAGACAGGGGCGGGGAAGAAAGAAGTAAAGGAGAGAAGCCAAGCCAACTCATTGGCATCGGACAACACCCTTGAGGTTGGGGACCACTCTGTCCAGTGAGACCCCGCCCGGTTCTAAATACGTAACCTCACAATCACGGTAAATGAATGCCTCGTGAACGAATAAGGAATGAAGGACTCCGAGTGGATGCGGCCCAGGGACACGCAACAATAACCAATAGTGACGGAATCAGAGCAACAATTGGTTACCCTGGTGTGGGGGGGAATAACCGGAAAAACGGCATGAGGGGCTGTGGCCGGCTGGCGAACGTGTCACGCATGGCCATGGGTAAGCATATGAAAACCCCACGAACCACACACTGGAGATCTGTGCACTTCATGTACGCACGCTGCCGCCCCCTACTGGGGAAGTAAACAGCTCGCGGGTTTCTATGAATCGATACACTGTTTCCAGGATATTGTGTTCATCCAAAAACAAAGGGTAGCTACAATAGCGACAGTGCACCATCCTTCCTGTCCAAAAGAAGGGGATGTAAGGAGATATTCACGAATGTGTTCTGGTACACAAAGGATACGCAGGTGAGATGAGCCAGGGACGAATGCAACCGGTCAGCTGCCGGGAGGGGCTGACTCCTAGCCAAACGCAAGGACCGAAGCAACACCCCACTCCCATCGGGACTGCATCCGAACAGAGAAGACAGCGCAGTAAAGAAAACACATAGTACGGTAAGTCCAGGTGGGTGCTAGGAATTCAAATACAGCACATTCGGGGGAGAGCAACCACAGGGAGCTATGGTGGCCGGGGAAGTCCTCCTGGGGGACAGAGAGCTGTGTGCAAAGGCCGAGCACCGGGCTGAGCGTGCGAGCCTGAGGCGCCGAGAGAAAGGCAAGCTGCTCGCTCTTGCAGAGAGGAGAGCGGCAGATGGCGGGCATCCCTTGGGTCCAGGAGGCCAGGGGACGCCAGGTCCACCAAATGCACGTGTGCGTAGCATCACTGGAAGGCTCAAGTAAAATTCTTGGGCAGGATTGCATTGACTCTTGCAAAAGCCCCTGGAAAGACAGCTTCCGGTCTTATTTCTGCAGTGCACAGGTTCCAGAAACCCAAGGCAGCCCGGAAACCAAAGTGCGCGGGGCTGTGAACCTCGACAGAAGGCAAAGCTCTTAGCCAAGCAAGCCTCTCTGGAGGCGAGGCAGGCGTTTTTTTTGTTTTGTTTTTTTTGGGTTTTTTTTTAAGATTTTGTTTATTTTTTTTTAAGATTTTTATTTATTTATCTCCAGAGGGGAAGGGAAGGAGAGAGGGAGAGAAACATCAATGTATGGTTGCCTTTCGAGGGTTCCCTGCTGGAAACTGGCCTGCAACCCAGGCATGTGCCCTGACTGAGAATCGAACCGCGATCGTCTGAGTCGCAGGCCCGC
This sequence comes from Sturnira hondurensis, assembly GCF_014824575.4. NCBI lineage: Eukaryota > Metazoa > Chordata > Mammalia > Chiroptera > Phyllostomidae > Sturnira > Sturnira hondurensis. The sequence continues at coordinate 3,306,837 of NW_028091865.1, forward strand.
GCTCAATCCACTGAGCTACACCAGTCAGGGCTGAGGAGGCGAGGCAGGCGTTTTTTTTCCTCCCTGTGTTTTTCTTGATTTGCACGTCTGACTTGGTCATGTGACTTTCAGACAACGCATCTCTGTTTGTGTGAAAGGCTCAGAGCCAGGCAGCATGCCAAAAAAAAACCCAGGTAGATTTGTTCGTTTATGGACAGGCCCGGGCCTTTGAAGTCACTGCTGATGCCCACAGACCTCCCTCCTTACCTGGAAGGGAAGAAGGCCAACAGGGCTGGAGCCAAGCCCACCTCCGGCAGCGTCCAAGCCCTCCTCAAGGCCGTTTCGGAGCCAGGGCCGTTTTCCTGATGCCATCTCCAACTAGAACGAAGATGCGGGTGCATGATGTTTTTGCAAACTATGCCGGCTCAGGGACTGACAGACTTTATGTCTCCGTCAAATATGCAGAACCGTGTGTGCGTGGCTGCTGTCTGCCAGCCAAAAATCACGGCATGAAAAGTAATCGTCCAACAAAGCTGGCACGAAACCTCGTCTCGTCTTGAAGAGGGCCCGGGGTTCGCGTGATAGCAGTGACGCCTGGAACCCAGGAGGAAAACGGATTCCCGCCCACACAGTGGGGACGGTCTCTCTCCCCGTGTTCATTTCAGCCCACCCCTCCCACTCACCCACTCGGGTCTTTTCCTATCGAAACGGCAAGGTGTTTGTGCTAAAAACAACTTCTCTGCCTTTGCTTCCACACACACTCTCTACCTGCCGGGGGCTGTTCTTCAAGACCATGGTTTTAAGTGACGTTAAAGAATGAGATAGATGTTTCTTCCATAATTCTCCCAAGATTGTGTACACACAGCGTCTTCGTGACGTGAAAACGAATTGCCCGTCAGCTCCGTTCCAATATTGAGTCCAGTATTTCCATGAACAAAAAGTTAATAATACTAATCAAATTAGTTTGCTGAATGCCAGTCAAGAGCGAATTCCCCTTTTCACCCTCCACCAAATGCCGTGCACAAGAAAAACTCGCCGAGTCCAAGAGTCGCTCGAACCAGCTACAATTTTTAATCATTGAACTGTAGCCCCGGCTGGTGTGGCTCAGTGTATTGAGTATGGCCTTGCAAATGGAAAGGTCGCAGGTTCGATTCCCAGGCAGGTCGTGTGTGCCTGGGTTGAGGGCAGTTGGCATGCGAGAGCCAACAATCAATGTATCTTTGTGCAGAGATGTTTCTCTCCCTCTCTTTCTCCCTCCCTTCCCCTCTCTCTAAAAATATATGTATGTATATATGTATATATATATATATATATATATTTTTTTTCNCCAGCTACAATTTTTAATCATTGAACTGTAGCCCCGGCTGGTGTGGCTCAGTGTATTGAGTATGGCCTTGCAAATGGAAAGGTCGCAGGTTCGATTCCCAGGCAGATCGTGTGTGCCTGGGTTGAGGGCAGTTGTGGGCATGCGACAGCCAACAATCGATGTATCTTTGTGCAGAGATGTTTCTCTCCCTCTCTTTCTCCCTCCCTCCCCCTCTCTCTAAAAATATATGTATGTATATATGTATATATATATATATATATTTTTTTTTTTTAAGATTTATGAGCCCTGGCTGGCATAGTTCAGCAGATTGAGCGCGGGCCTGCGAACCAGAGGATCGCGGTTCAATTCCCAGTCAGGGCCCATGCCTGGGTTGCGGGCCAGGTCCCCAGTAGGGGGCACACCAGGGGTAACCATACACTGATGTTTCTCTCCCTCTCTCCTTCCCTTCCCCTCTGAAGATAAATAAATAAAATCTTTTTAAAAATGTTTAAAGATTTATGAACAATGTGGCTATACACATTGTTAAAAATAAAGATAAAAACCAGGCTGTCAATATGAACTCACCTGCCATTTAATTGAAGGACACAATCTAAAATGTTCAGGCACACAAGTGTTCTGGAAGTATTTGAAATGAATGGCTTTTCCTAACGTCGAGGGAAATGGATGCACGCAATCAAAGAATGATAGTTTGAACAGAGCTGAAGACGTTGAATATGTCTGTTCTGGGAAAACTAGAATTGAATTTGCATGCTGGCTGGGAGAAAACACGTTTATGTGTAAACAGCACCCAGATGCATTTGTCTGATCTAAATGTGAGAGATCTTTGCAGAGCTCTGTCCTGTGATACTGTTAAAAGCAAAAAGACCTAAACCCACAGCAGAGACTTGGCTATGGACTATAGTAGCTCTCTAAGCACAGTGTGTAATTGTTTCTGCCCCTGGAACACGAGAGAAGCAATGTAGAGTCGAGTAAGTAGATGGCATCGGGTTGTGGGGAGAACGAAGTCACTGCACCTGGGGCTGTACCCTGTACACAGTGAAACCATGACAGGAGCACAGAGCCTTGAGAACTGCCACAGACCCTCATCTTGACAAACAAGGGCTTTAAACTGCAACTGTATTCAAGTTTGTGTGACTTTATTTCCGCCCTGAGCCGCTCTCCATGACAGCCCGTCCCATCCGAAACAGCATCCCTCCTCCTCATGAGCTGGGGCAGGCTGGAGGTGAGGGTCGCTTATTTGCCTGTCTGTCCGTCTATCTCAGGATCCAGAGACAAGTTCCGAGAACAGTAATACATTCCAGTCCTGGCTGGTGTGGCGCAGTGGGTTGAGCACCAGCCTGCAAACCCAAAGGCTGCAGGTTTGATCCCCAGTCAGGGCGCCTGCCGGCAGGAGGCAGCCAATTGATGTTTCTTTCCCTCCCACTCTCTCTAAAAATAGGTAAATAAAGGCTTTGTTTAAAAAGGTACTGGGAAGTAAGGAAGTAGTATTCCTAATAGGACCTTAATCATTCGTATTTAAATTGTGAAGTTCTAAGTCATTGCACATAATTATTCTGTACCATGGACATCATTTAGGACATCCCAGGAACCAGAATAAATGCCTTCCATAGATTATGACTCTAAATCCTGCGAGCACCTGGTGAAATCAGCACCGTGTTCTGGCTCTTAAAGAGGCACAGAGAGGTGGATTTCCGCCCGCGATCGCACAGCAAGTAACGGGCATGCGGACCCAGTCATGATTCCGAAATTCTGGCCTTTCACTGACAGTTCATCTCGTTTCTCATCATCTTCACGGAGAAAGGGCGGCAAACTCCAGCCCCCGGGCAAACCCTGTGCACGCAATATAATGAAAGGGGAGCAGAAGCGTGGCGATTCTCCTTAGCAGACGGCCTATCGGCCGCAGCAAATTAACAAAGGGCTCGAAGACCCACCGCTCGGGCTCTGTGCACGCAGCAGAGGGGTCGAGCACGGGCGGACGGTGCGCGTCCTCATGCAATCGCTGAGTTGGAGAGGAATGGGAGCTGCCAGTCCAGCCCGGAACGTGAGGAGTACCGCATGGCTCAGGGCACGGCGGGACTCCACGCTGCTGGTGAGAACAATTTTCGGTCACTGTGTGTTGTGTGAGATGAAAACTGCTTTGCCCAACGGCGCCGGTCTCATCTGGAAATTAATGTTGCGGGGTGGGGGGGGGGGGGGGAAGGGGTCATAACACACTCCTTAACGAGTGAACTCTCTCTCTCCTAAGATTCAAAGCGAGAGTCCCAGGACAGAGGCAGCTCCGGGAAAGAAAGGGAAAAAAACACAGAATATACGGTGCAAGATCGAAATGTACCACGTGAAGACACTCTTATACACAACACAGCAAAAGATCAATGTAGCTATCGGATCTGGGGGGAGGGGGCAGGCAGTTCTGCTACCAGAGGTATTGATCAGGGCTCCCGGCTGCAGTCACCAGCATCTCTGCGTTACCTCCCCCACCCCCCACCCCCCAAGGGCAGTTGGCCAATCACCCCGAGGTCAGGAGTCATCTTCGCTGCAAAAGCTAAGGCTGCAGGCGGCTCCTTTCACAGCTACAGGTGCTGTGGGCCTCCACACCTGGGCGGGGAGGCGGTCCAGCTGCCTACCTCAGCACACCCCGCCTGTTCATCTCCATCACAGCTTCCCCATCCTGGCCTGGACCACGGTGACACAGTCAAACAGGGACCCGAACTCCACCCATGCTGCACGGAAACATGCCAAGGCCCTCCCACACCGAGAACACAGCACGTAACCCGCTGCTTTCCTCGTTGGCCTGGTGTCCCTCCCTCCGGGGGCAGGCAGATCCGTGGTCCTGGGTGTCTCTGTGCACCCCGTGCAGGCCTATTTCCATCCCAACCGTCAGCTCAGTGCCTAGAAGTGCCTATCTCCTGTGATGCGCTCACTCTGTGTGTGTGTTGGGGGGAGGGGGGGTTGTGCCTATTTTTAGCAAGAGTGCTATAATCAGAAGGGTACGAGTGCCCCTGGGGGGAACTGTGGCAGCTCTGGCTGCAAACAGGAAACCGGAGAAGTGAGAGAATGCAGGATCCTCCAGGCACGATGCAGAATGACAGGCGGCCGAGGGAAAAGGACCCAGGTGAGATCCCAAGGACATATGCTGGGACTCTCAGGTCTTGAACTATGTTCACACAGAAGCCACCTGGGGTCGGCAGGGCCTTGTTTCAGCCCCACAGAGATGTCAGGCGGGGCCTGATCACCCATCCCTGCGGGCGTGGGGAGACCTGCCCCTCCATCTCATCCCAAAACAGTAAATCTCTTTCCTCAATAGGATGCTGCTCAAATTGCAGGCGCTGTTTGCAGGATGCGGGCAAAATCGTTGCAACGGCAGTGGACTGCCCTGTTTGCATTTCCCCGAGTCGGATCTAATGCCGACGAGCGCGTCCTCACCTCCTCAAAGATTTCCCACCGCCTGGGGGTTCAAAGCCAATCGCTTGGCGCTGCAAACGAGCTCAGTTCTCAGGACTTTTTCCAGGTGTCCGTCTCCACGCCCCAGACCGAGGGCGATGACGTGCTCACATACGCACCCGTCAAATGTCCCCACCACGGACCCTGCAAGCAGGCGCATTTTACTGGGTGCCAATCACACTTCAATAAGCTTTGTGGGGGAGCGGGATCAAGCAACAGGACAAAACAGAAGCGCAGTGTCGGGGGCCCGTGAGGCTCCCCAGTGGTCCGGATGGAGCCTGCGGTTGCTAAGCGTGTTTGTTTATTTACAAATGACTTCATAGGCTGTGTGTGGTTGCAAGCATCGTTTAAGCTGCTCAAATGTGCCGTGAGGGTGAATTCTACATGAACTGAAGGGCGCCACCTCCGGACTCTGACCCACACGCGGGTAAGGCGAGATGAAAGCTGAAATATCCCGGCTGTCGTGGGATCGCCTCTCACCCCGAGTCTGATTTGGGGCGTGGGCCTCACGGCTTGGATGTGGGCACCAGGATGGATCTTGGTAGGTGGCGAGCACAGTGAGGAATTTCGGACACGGGCATTGATTTTTTTATTCTTAAAACACACCCTAACATTTTTTTCCCCGACACGAAAGCCAGCTGTCACAAACACCCACTTGGGAGACCCCTGCTCTGGCTGGCTGTCCCTCCCTGGTGTAGTCCCAGCCCCCTGACAGACGCGAGTTCTCTGCCGAACCCTGCCCAGCATGCGGGACCCATCGGGTGTGACAGCCCCGGGTCGCGCATCATGTTAACCATCTCCCACGTTCCTTGTCACATTCGTAAAGTCGTCTTTTCCGCCACCGCGGTTATCCCAACACAGCTCCTCTAGAGTGGCGTCCCCGAGGCTCGTCCTTAGGAATGGCATCTGGAGCAAAGTCTCCAGGAGACGTTTTTCGCGGATTTCCGAAACATTCCGCAGGCCCGTGCGGGGTCCGGGGGCCTCCTTCATCCCACCTTTCAAGGCTGGAGGTTTCTCCCCTTTTCTCTCCTGTCGCCCAGGCTGTGGGGGTGTCCCCTTCACTCGGACGACCCCTGCTGGGTTGTGCTCCCTGAAACTGAGGGACTCCCCCACAGTCCCGTGCACACCAGGCGCCTTCCCACCACGGTTGGCCCTGCTGGGATGTCTCCACACAGCAGGGCTTCTCACCTCTGCGCCGTTGACAGCGGAGGCAGACAAGATTCCTTCCTGTGCACCGTAGGAGACTGAGCAGAACCCCTGACCTCCGCCCACTCCCCCCAGGCATGCAACCAAGAAGGCCTGCAGGCACTGCGCGGTGCCTGGGGTGGGGGTGCGATCACCCCCCCGTTGAGCACCCCTGCTATCCGGTGACCCACTCCACGCAGCAACGGAAGAAGGCCCTCGGCACCAACAGCTCAGCGGCTTTCCTCAGTGAGAATAGGGGCTGGACTCCCTTTGCCAACTAGTGGCCATTAAGAGCTGGCAGGCAAAATACCCCTTAACGAAAGGGAAGGACTCCTCTGGCTTAGCGCTAAGACAGTCTTCCTTTCCCATGGGGGCGGGGGAGGCTCGTTCCAGGGATCCGTTCTGATCGCGGAGGGAGCCGGTTCCTTCCCCCAACACCCTTGGCCGAGGTGGGAGCCCCCCCCCTGCACCTGCAGGGACTAACCAGCCATACAGAAAACTTGTCCCGTCCACCCACTCAGACTAAGGGACAGTTTCGGGAGGGCCCCCCTGAGGGGGAACCAGGGGCTCCCTTGAGGGAGCACGGCCCGGCACGGCGCGCAGCGAGTGCTTTCCAAGGAGGAGCGCCTCACGCACTGACCACGCACCGCCATCGCTCGGTCAGTCGCCGCCCCATGCGACTGACCACCCGCAGCGGACACCCACACCCACGTCACGGTGGCCACGGAAAGGACAGAATGGGCCACAGAATGGAGAAATGGCTACGTGGCGGGGATGGAGACCGGAAACAGAGGAGGCCATGAAGCTGTGTCAAAATCCTCAGTGGGTCTGATGCTGAGGTCACCCTTCCTCCAGGGGACCCACACCGAGAAGGACAACCAGCGAGAAACTTCTTGCCCTGACCGCTCCTTACAGAGGCCAGTCCACGGCACAGCGCCAACACAGCCCGGGGAAGGGCGACTCAGACAAAGTCGGACACAAATCGTGCCTGACACCAGGTCCTTGTCCTTGGGAGGGGCTCTGAAAGGCCAGGTGGGAAACGGGACCCCTGCCTGAGTGACCCGGGTGCATGCCCAGTAGTAGCCCGTCCTCCGAGAGGGTCAGACCCCCGCCTGCTCTTTTTAAAACCTGAAACTTGAAACAATTCCAGACCCCCGGCCACATGGTGTGCACACGGCTGGGTACGTAAGACACCTGGAACTCATTCCCGCAATCCGCCCCAGAAAAGGGGGTCTCTCCCATTCGGCAACGTCGAATTTGAGTCTGGAAAGAATGACTGGGACCCGGCAGGACGGGGGAGGAAGGGGATGGGGGGGGAGGCTGGCCGGGACTCTGAGGAGCGGAGCCACGCTGTGCTGTGCAGCGTCCAACCTCGTCGGCGCTCGTCCCGAGGTCTTCTCTGTTGACCTCTCTCCCAAGTCTGAGAGTAATTAGCCCCTGGCGTTCCAGCTCTGGTATTTGGGAAGGCCGTCATGATTAACCGGTTGACCTGAGCTACCTGCAGCCGTCCCACAGGTGGGACGCTTCCGACCCAACATCTGTTTCCCAGTAAGATGCTGTTTTGACACAATCTGATAAGTACATGTGCGGTGCCCCAAGGGCCGCGAGGGCAAGCGATCGCCGCGAGGTCGCACACAAAACACGGCTCCCTTTTAATTACCTGGATCCCCCCCCCCGCCCCCGGGGTGGTCTCCAAAGCAGATGGGCTGCAGAAAACCTGAAAAGAAAGCAGGAAGTTGTCGCAAAGATGCCGCGGTTCCGCGGGTCTGGTTTGGTGTGAAGACACTTCTAAAGAGAGCATCGTCCCCCACAGCCTTCTCTGAGTTTCTGCCCGGCTTGTCGGGTTCTCTGTGAAAGCGTGGAAACCAGTGCAGCTCCCGGGGATCAGCCCCAGCCTCCCCTGGTCCCCCACATCCACCAGGTCCGCTTAGAGAACAAGCAGGCGTTATCCAAACCCTCGGTACTTGAGGCTGGGGAAAGGGCCTCCCAGGAGAGCTTGTTAGAAATGTGGGGACTCCCCCACCTCAGAGCTACTGAGCCCTAAACTTTCATTTTACCAAGTTCCTGAGTGATTTGCCCCCAGGGATTACACCAGAGGAAAGCAGACTCCTGGTCTGCCGGCCAAATCCAAGGCCGGAGGGTTTTGTAAATAAAGTTTTATGGAATCACAGGCCAGGCCCTTGATTTGTCGGCCCTTGCTTTCACACTCTCTGCCTTGGTGGGATGGGGCAGCTGCACCTGTGTCCTTCCTGGTGCTTCACGGGAAAGGTCCCAGACCCCTGGTGTCCGGCCTTGCTCCCCCGTTGCGGGAGGGGGGGGGGCGGGCAGGGGGTGTGGCAGACCCCTCACCCTGGCCGAACCGCGGCAGGAACGGATCATAATGGGAAAACAGACATCGGGGTGTCCACCCTTTGGGCGTCTGTGGGCCACACGTGAAATACACAAACAGTAACAAAAACTGATGAGCAAAAAAAAAAAATAATGGTTTTAAGCAAATGCACGGTTTTGTGCTGGGCCACATTCATAGCCATCCTGGGCCGCATGCAGCCCACGGGCCGCGGGTGGGACACCTGAAATAACCCATCTGGTGGGTGCCTTCGGTGATGAAAACCATCACACAGCCTTCCAGGCCTCATTCAAGTCCTTTTCTGCCCCCAGGACGCCCCCAAAGAATCAGCGTCCGTCCTTCTGAAACTTGCCGGTGGAGAAGACGGAATTAGCGAGAACCTAAGTGGCACCCCGCCTATAATCCGCTAATGCCCCAGGACACAGTGCTTTACCCAAAGTCCTGCTTCTGTAAGCCAGGCGTGAGGTAAAGGGGGCCGTGGTGACGTGGGAGGGAGGAAGCGGAAGCCACCTGCTGCTCCCGGACCGGGTGATGGCAGGCCAGGGGGGCCCACACCCTGTGCAGTAACTGCAGAGTATTGTCCCCCGCTGTGTCCCCCACTGCACCCCCACGCCCTGCATTCCCCCAGGCCCTGCCTCCACCCAGCACCTGACGGTGACGTCCCCCGCCTGCATTTCCTGGGTCGCAACGCCTCTAAGAACGTGCCCCCTGGGGTTTGGGCAGAAAAGAGAAGACTTTTGAAGTCAGGCAGAGAGGCAGACAGCGAGGACCCCCAGGTGAGGAGCCTGGTGACCCTGCAGCTGACAGTCCCAGGGCCTCCAGGCACCCCACACTGCCCAGGGGGCACAAGCACTAGCGAGCTGTTCGTGACCTGTCTTGCACAGGACTTCAGCTCTTCTCAACGAGTCACTGCGCTTGGGAAAACCACCAGTGCGAAGGGCATTAAAATTTAAAACTTCTAGAGGAAAGGCCTCACCGAGCTGACGCCACCACTCGGCTGAGCAGAGATTGGGCCCGGGGCTGGTCCGTCCGTGGGTCACCGCGCCTTCCTGCCGAAACAAGGGCTTTGCTCTGGCCCTGGCTCCTGTGCCCAAAACAAAGTCACTTTGTCTCCAATTCAGTGGCCCCCAGCACCAGCCGGGGGCAGGTGGGAAACCCAGCCTCAGGCCCCAGCCCAGACCTGCAGAATGAGAAAGCACAGGAGTGATCCTACGAGGCGTACTCACCAAGCCCTCCGTGTGGCCGCCACGCACTCAAGTTTGAACACCACTGAGTGGACAAGCCCTTTGGGCGACTACATATGTTAAGTAGTGTGCTCCCCCCTTGATTTTCTTTTTTTTTTAATGTTCTATAAAGATTGTATTTATTTATCTTCACAGGGGAAGGGAAGGAGAGAGGGAGAGAAATAGCAATGTATGGTTGCCTCTCGAGCGCCCCCTGCTGGGAACTGGCCCGCAACCCAGGCATGTGCCCTGACTGGGAATCGAACCGCAGTTGTTTGATTTGCAGGCCCCCGCTCAATCCACTGAGCTACACCAGCCAGGGCTCTCTCCCTAAGATTTTGGGGGGGCTGTTCAGAATAGAAAGGTGTACTCCATGCGGGACACCATGCTGCAGCCGTGCGTGTGTTTCCCGTGCAATCGGAACCATCCACGGTCTCGCCTGCCCCCCCCTCCTGCCCACCAGATACAGGAGAGCAAGCCTCACTGGGCACCATGTTTTGTCCAGAGGCAGAGGCTGAGGATGCAATTTCAAACACGCACGTTCAAAAGCTCCGAGCTAAGTACCTGTAGCTGGGGAGAAACAAGGCAGAGAGGGAGGCCCTGCTTGCGTTCCCACGGAGGCCGGGCAGGTAGAAGCCAGGTGCAGCCCCGCCGTGGACGCCCGTGACCTGGGAGAGCCGTGACCTGGGGGCAGCTGACGCTGACCAGTGAACGGTGCGGCCTCCCTGTTGAGTCAGACGGCCACACACGCCTCCCATTGAGCGGCCCCCTTTCATTTTCAGAGGCTTCACCAGTGAGAAAATTTGGGTATGCTTCAGAACAGTGTTTCGGAGGCAAAACGGGGCCCTGGAGTGGATCTTGGCCTGAGTCAATACTGACTTTTCGGAAAGTAAACTCACTGCCTGTTAGGGGGAAATTGTGGATGGAGGAAGGACGTCAAAGGATGGTGGGGTACATCCAGAATTCTTTTGATACTATAAAGAGGTTCTGGCAAGTTCTCAGTCTTTGGAAAGATCACCAGTGTCTGAACGGCTGGATGAGAGGGGCCCTCACGTCCTGCTTCCCTCCGCCTGTCTCGTCCTCCCCGCCCTTCCCTGCCTTGCACAACCTACAGCCTGTGGTCTACAGCTCCCCCCCCCCCCACCAAGGCTTCCAGGCAGGAGTACGGGCAGCCCTACCCCCAAGCTATTTTGCAGCGCTTGGTGTACTCCCCTCCTTCAGGGCTTGGGCTTGCAGTTCTGTTATCTTTCTTGTGTGTTTTTCCGTCCTCAATGCCCCCACTTCATTGCCAGCTGCTCATGTGTCTTCTCTGTCAAGCCTCTTTGTATCTTTGCTTTGAAATGTTTCCAGCTTCCGCTGCAAGAAAAGAATGGAAGCCCAATGTTTTCGATACAATTAAGACATCTTTCCTTCTCCCGGGCTTCCAGGAGTGCTGAGTAAGTTAACCTGGAGGTGTGAGAGGAAGGCCATGTCTCCACCTCCCAGCCGGCTCCTCCGGGTCCTCGGCACGAAACACACAAAGTCACAAAGCAAAACCCACCGCGGGCACCGCGAGCAGGCTGAAATTCGCCACTGAAGGCTTGCCAAGGACAAAGTCCCTTCGAAATCCTGTTTTCCTTTCTGATCAGTCATTTTTGCTACATAAACGAGGCTGAGGGAATTGATGATTTCTGGAAATCCAGTCACGAAAAATTGCAAGTGTAGTATTTTCTGCAAATGACGTCAAAGGCATTTCTGCAAATGGGGGTGACGGGCAGTGACAGGCATTCCACTCTAGTACAATCTATGGGGAAGTCCATTGTAATGGCCACTACTTTCAAACGTGGAAATGATTACTTACATGTGTACATATGTATACACATGTGAGTGTATATTATATGTGTGTTGCATGCTAAGTGGGTGGTGTATTTTGCATGAAGGGTGTGTGCGCACAGGCATGTGTACACACACAGTTTTACTGTTCAGCTTGGAGACTTCGAATCAGTTTTATCATTTGCACCATTAGCGTTTGGGCAGCGGCCTCATTTCCCGCCTTGTGAGAAGTTCCAGGTGACCCGAGCTGAACTCCTCACCCTGGCCGTTGTGTAGAGTGTTTTCACGCTTCGTGTTTTAACCCGTGGGGTTGTTGCTGTCCTCAGGCTCTGGGACATCCAATGCCCCCCCACCCCCACCCCACCAAGAGGGAGCCAGTGTTTATCCATGCTCGCTGCGGGGGCTCGTGGCCTTCCAAAGGGTGCGTCCGCCTATTCGGTGTGTGCCATCCGACGCTTGGAAAACGACACAGGCGACGTTGCAGATCTGTTCCCAGGAGCCCCCGTGTCTCGCTGGTGTGACAGGGTGAAGTTAAGTGAACCTCTGCGGGAGCAGGCAGAGCCAAAGCATGTCCCGACAGATGGCTGGGCTGCAGAGAGAGACAGACACAGGAGATGCTCCCAGCTGTTCGGCTGGGCTGCGGGAAGCAGGGATGTCCATTGCTGGGATGGAGAAGGCAGTGGGAAGAGCGAGTTGGACGGGAACACGCTGTAGGCAGAGCCACACCGACCTCGGGTCAACGCACGGCCCCGGTTTCCTTCCTCGGTGCAGCCTCTGCACGGATCTCGGTCTCCAGATGCACCCGTGTGCGGGCCCGCAACTGTGGCAGAGTGAGCTTCCTCGCCGCATCGGAAGACCCCAGGGGCTGCACCTGCGGGCGGGCGCCCTGCAGAGTCCATAACGGCTTGCGCCGCGCGTCAGGCGTGTAGAGTAAGACAGGCGCTGGACGCTCGAGAACATGGCCCCACGTTGAGAACGAGTGAAGCCCAGAGCTCACCTGGGGCTCCTGGGGCACAGATGCCCATGAACATGATACAGGTCTGTAAGCTGGTGTCACCTAGAATTATACGTGAAATGCAGACGTATACATTATCTAGCCAAACTATCTATAATTGTTGTGGTATATAATTATAACATGTCTTACATAATTATATAATTTACTACATGATATATCATTGCAGAACATAGTTATATATCTATTTAAAGATTTTATGTATTTATTTTTTAGAGAGGGGAAGGGAGGGAGAAAGAAGGGGAGAGAGAAACATCGGTGTGTGGTTGCCTCTCGCATGCCCCCTACTGGGGACCTGGCCCATAACACAGGCATGTGCCCGGACTGGGAATTGAACCTGTGATCATTTGGTGCGCAGGCTGGCGCTCAATCCACTGAGCCACACCAGCCAGGGCTGTAATTATGTATTTCATATTGATATTTTATATAACATATATTCGACAAACATATGTCATCCCTGTTACACACTATGTATGTGATCATTAATATATATTTTACTAGTACCTGCAGTAGCCTTTAAGAACTAGCAAACCATAATGTGTGTGTGTGTGTGTGTGTGTGTGTGTGTATGTCAGAACGTAACACTGGACCACTACAGCCTACCCATCCTCTAGACACCCACGCTGACATAGTGTTGTCCCCACTGGACACTGTGACCTCATCGTAACCCGGCTCACTCTCCGTCCCTGCCCCAGCTGACCCCTCAGCTCACAGAAACACACAACCACCATCCCCACCCGTGATGTTGGGCATCGGTCTCTTGAACACACAGAAGTTCAAGGAACGCTGCCCACGGAATCCCCTGAGAATCACCAATGGTTCTCAGAGGCACAGGCCAGTCTCAGCGAGGGACGGACACACATGGAGCACTCGGTGACCCAGCGCAGGACGGTCCGGAGGCTGGAGTGCCCAGACACGTTCACGCCCACTGTGAGGGCACGGCCACGGGAACACAGCTGTCTCCGCTGGGGAACATTTGTGGGGGGTGCCCCGTGCTCACAAGGAGAGCATGCACGTGTCGGGGGGGGCGCGTCACGGTAGCAAACAGCCCCACTGCGTGCCCACGAGCCTCACGGGTGTCCCGCTCACACACATTCCAGCGCGCCAGGCCCTGGCCTGGCCGTGCCCCTGGCGTGTCTCCTCCTGCCAGCTGCTCCCCCTGCCCGATCCTAGGGCCATGAAGAACCTGGACGACTTGCTCGGGCAGAAAGCAATCACAGACGAAAGACCTTTTAGGAAACGGCTGAACGGGGTAAGGAAGGTCTTCAGCTCTAGCATGGTTCTCCCAACCCTGGGCTTATGTCATAGACAGCACCAACACATTCATTAAGTCGGGGCCTGAACGCACAGTAGGGAGCGTACAATGCATTACATGAACTAAATAATAACTGTAGGGTTACGTCAACCTCACCATCACGAAGACACGAGAGCCAACTCTAGGTCGACGCGGTGAGCCCGAACACTCCTCTCACACCCACATTGCCTTTCGGTGCCTGGGTTCCTTCAGCATCGTCACTGCGCTGGACCATGCCTCAGCCAGCCAGAGGCGGCCACCCCACAGCCCGGCACACCGTCAGTTTTTCAGGTGGCCGGCGAGCTAGGAATGACCGTGGCACTGTCAAACGCTGGACCAGAATCCAAAGAACCCTAACACATCACGACCCCCGGAAGTGGTGTGCGATTCCCATGTCAGGACCCACGCATAAAGTTTTATCGGCACACGGCCACGTTCATCTGGTTGGTGTTGCCCGTGGCTGCCTCGTGTGACGGCGCCGCAGCTGACGCCTCACTGGGGACAGCGTGGCTCACACGGCCGAGATCAGCTCTCACCGGCCCCTGGTCTAAGCCGCCCTGGTTCCGTTCTGCTATCGCAGCTGCCGTCGGATTCACCGGGTCTCCGCTTCTCGGGCTGCAGCTTGCTCAGAGTCCACGCTCCGCCATGTTTCCGCCCCAACCAAGTGACAGGGGGAGACTCTGCATCTGCTCCTCCATTCGGACTCCACCGCCTGGAAGTTCAGCGGGAACAGCAGCTCCCTGGACCTCAGATGCCAGGCAGCCCTTTCTGTCTGGGCACATGCGAACTGGGAAGCGATGGCGTGACGTCCCAAGTTTCCAGCTAAAGAAGAACCCTCAGGCCTCGGAAGGATCCCCAAGGGGAGCCACCGTGCCTTCGCAGTGGGCTCCTCCGTGACTGGGGGCCGTGTCTCCTGCATGAACACCGCTCGCTCCCGTGGTGGCCTCTGGGACTCAGAACGGCCTCCCCCACTGGCGAGTTATCATATTTCACTGTTGTGTACATGGCCTGCACCAGCTTCCCAGGGCTGCCCGAGGTACCCCAGTCTGTCGGAATGGGCACATGCCCCGCCCCTGGTCACCACTCGGGGATGCGCCCACGGGCCCCACCCCACATTCTCTGATGCCGGGACTGTTTTCCTGCCCCAATGGAAGGGTCTAAGCTTCTCTTCAGTGTCCATCAACCCCACGCTGTGACTCCTAGACGCAACTTCCTCCTTTCGATAGCCAACACAATTCAATGGAGCCATGCGACAGCGAACAAAAACGATGAACACCTTTTCACACCTGCGTAAACGTTTTATAAGGCATCGTATTTTTTTCTTGTTTTTTTTTATCACCCCACATAAGTCACAGAAATTTTTCTTTTCTTTTCTTTGTCGGTTCTGCTCTCTTAGCAAGTTGCCAATACGCCACAGGGCGGTGTGGGCTGTAGTCACTGTGGTGTCCATCGCGCCCCCGGGCCTTATTTGTCTCGTACCCGGACATCTGTGCCGTTGGACCAGCGTCACCCACTTCCCCCAGCCTCGGGCGCCCACAAATCGGACCTCTTTGTTGATGAGTTTGTAGGGGTTTGTTTTTTTTTAGATCCCACATATCACAAAGATGGCGCGCTCTTTGGCTTCTACTGTCTGACGTATTTCACTTGGTCTACTGCCTTCCGGGTCCATCCAGGACTCTCTTCTTTCTATGGCTGAATAACGCTCCACCTCTTCTGCGCATCCTGCCGACGGACGCCCAGGTTTCCACGTGCTGGCTGTTGTAAATAACCTTGCCATGAACACGAAAGTGCAGGTGTCCCTGTGACGTAGGCACCTTGCCTCTTTTGGATAAACACCCAGTCGCAGAGCTGCTGGGTCATGTGGTAGTTGTGCTGGTAATTTTTTCAGCAACCATCCATGCTATTACGCATCCTGGTGGCACCAATTATATTTTTTACCAGGCCTTTCGCCCCCAGCCTGCCCAGCAGCACCCTTGCCCGGCCTGGCCTGATTGCTGGGCTTGCATCTGCGGCCCACAGCGGCCCACTGCCGGCCACAGCTTCCCAACCCTGCTGGGCAGCTCACCTCCCACGTCACGCTGCGTACACGGCTATGCTTTGGGCCACTTTTGTTACCATTGGTAAGTGAGAACCACTGGGTGAAACTACCCGTTCTTCATAAAATCCAGGTCATTTTTATTCTTCCAGGCACAACAATCTCCATGCGGCCTACCCACCAATATGTCACTCCTGCGAGTTTCCGTAACGCCACACGTCAACTGGATACCGGTTGATATACTCAATAAATCATCTGGCCCGGGCTGGTGTGGCTCAGTGGATTGGGCGTGGGCCTGGAAACCAACAAGTCACCAGTTCGATTCCCAGTCAGGGCACATGCCTGGGTTGCGGGCACCTGAGGGGCAACCACACATGGATGTTTCTCTCCCTCTCTCTTTCCCTTCCCCTCTGTCTAACAACAAATAAATAAGATCTTTAAAAAATAAGGAATAATCATCTCTTCAAAGCTTTAAGGGTTTTTGTTTTAATTTCGTTTTTTATAATTAAGTGGCACCCACACTGTTGCCACCACCAGCCGGCACAGAGGCGGGTCGACCGCCAAGTCCTGAGACTTTTAAAGGGACAAATTCTGCCACGAAGCGATGACCCCCTTGCACGGGGGAGGGGAGAGAAAGAGGGCCACATCAGCCACCCCCATGCAGAAACTGGAAGCGACGCCCTCCGCCACCCAGTGGTCTTCAGCCGAAACACACACCACACGCTGCGTCCAGGAGCCGAGCTCCGAGTCCCAGGGACCTGCGAACGAGGGACAGGAGGCACCGCTGGTTGTCATGGCGACTGCCCCTGGGCGCTCCCCGATCTACCTGTCAGGTGATGCTGAGGAGCCCCGCCACCAGAAGGTTGCTAAAATAATGACCAATGGGATTGGGTTCTCTGCCCAGCATCTCTCCCCATCTTCAAGGCAAGCCAGCCCCCCCGTTGACCCATTTGAAAACACTGAAGACGGCACTGGGGTCTCCGGAGTGATGCTGACAGCGGGACCCCCCCTTCCCACCCCACCCCCTAGCCAAGCCAACCACCTTTCAGTATACCGAACAGCTCGACCACCTCCAAGGAGCTGTCATCCCCTACCACAAGTGTGACCTCATTTCCCCTGCTCCGGACAGCAAACTTCTTTACGGAAACAAGTCCACTACGGAGGAGGCAATGCCGTTCCAAAGGCCTGAACAGCAGGCTTCCAGGGGGAAGGGCGTGCTCACCTTACGTAGGAAATTGTTTCTTTTTGTTTCCTTTTAAGGCTCAGCTGGGAGGTAGCAGCTGTGGCAACCATGTTTCCCCGGTGGAGCGTGGTCTCCAGGAGGCTTTCGGGAATGGCACGACTTTTGAATCAGGAAACCCACTGTGCTGTGCGACAGCCTGAGAAGGGAACTCACGGACCGCCAGCAGCTTTGGGTCACGTCACGGTCCCCACACAGGGGCCCTGGAGTAAAATCACCCGAGGCCGTGGAGAGAGGAACACAGGGGTCCTGCCTGCTGTTCCCCCAGCTCAGAACCCCACACTCACCCCTTCAGCCTCCAGGGGTGAGCAGCTTGCCCATCAGGGCAGGCGGCCTAAGCCAGGAAGGACCGGAAGACCTGGAGTCCTTGACCTAAAGAAATCAGAGTGACCACTGTGAACCCCTTGCTGATGAGGAGTCACTACGGACCAGTAGCAAGACACCCCCCTGTTGGCAGACAGCTGAGGCCCAGAGGGCCCCCTGAGAATGCTCTGGGCCGTGCCCTCCACGGGGACACACAGGACGCGAGGGCCAGGTTGGGAGCGTGTTGTGGGAGGGGAGGAAGAGACACAGAACCCGCAGGCAGGGTCGAGCTCACCCCGGAGCCAAGCGCACCAGCCTCGGGCAGCAGCGAGAATCAGCGGGCCTGGCGGGCAGGCCCGCCCGAGTCAGCAGGTGCCCGGTGGGGCCCAAGAATGCACGTTTCTCTCAGCAAGCTCACACTTCCCATCTTTCCACAACCGCCTGAGGTTTCAGTAACTAAGCCGGTGGGGGGGTGGGGGTGCTGATTGCCAGCTCATCTGAGACACGGCCTCTGAATTCACGCTCACGGGACTTTTGTGGGTACGCACTTTCTTTCGTAAGGTAGCACCCCTTCTTCTGTTACGGATACGTCCCACGGCCCCCAGTAAGGTACCTGGAAACTCAGACAGTGCCAAATCCTCTACCCGCTCTGTGTTTTTATATGCGTGCACACCATCATAAAGTTTAACTTGTACATGAGGCCCAGTAAGAGGCGCACGACCGTCGTCACGACACAGAACAACTGTAACAATGCACTGCGATCAGAGTTAGGAGTGGAATCGCTGTCTCAAAACCGCACTGCACTCGGCCTTCCTGTGACGCCGTGGGGTGACAAGATGCCTCCGTGAGGTGCCTACTCGGAGCAGGGCACAACTGGAAATGTGGGAGCGATTTGCCTCTGGCATTTTCAACTCAATATCATCCGGCCTCCGTGAAGTGCAGGTCACTGACGGTGCAGCAAGCGGAGCCTTGGCTGAGGGGGTGCTCCTGAGCCTGTCCGACCGGTACGCATCCTAGATTCCGGGTTAGGACCGAGGCTTCTTCCTTCCGGTCCCTGTGTGGCTCGGAGCGGGTGTCTCCCCTCGCTAGGGGCACGCAGAGAAGGTGAGCGTGGACCGCACAGCGGAGGAGGCAGAGAGAGAAGCCCCCACAGAGCGCACAGAGCGCTCGGAGCGCCGGGTGAAAGACCCATGAGAAATGCCACACTGCCGGTCTCCGGTCCACCAGCCTGCGCGCGACTCAAACGGCATCACTCCCGGTCACAATTTGACACCGGTGATGGGACTCCTTAACACACTCAACCATGGCTCTGTGGCGGCCACCCATGCCGCCTCCAGCCTCCTCGGCCCAGGTGGTACGTAATGAAGTAGAGAGTATCGCATGCTGCCAGGGTTCAGGAGACAGTAAGAAAAAATATGGGAATGACTATTAAAAAAGCTAGCGGGGGGATAGGTAAATGCCTCCGGAAAAACGTGGTTACGGAGGGCAGTGCACACTGCACCCGAGTTTCATCTGACTGTGCGCAGGTTGCCTAGGAGCAAAAGGAATGTCATCGCTGTGTTCTATTTTTGAATGGAGGGAGGAAGGGGAAGAGGGGGAGGGAGAGTGAGGAAGGCAAGGGAAGAGGAGAGAGGAAAGGGAGACGGGAAAGGAGTCCGAAGGGAAGGGAAGGGAAGGGAAGCGGAGGAAAGCCAAGCAACGGGAAAGAAAGAATGGCCCTGAAGCACCAGCTGGTGTGCACGCAGGTGAACAAAGGCGGCCCGTGGCGGCCCGAGCACCCAGGCTGAGCTGTTCCTGCCTCCCAGCAGCAGTCAGGAACGCAGGCACGGCACGGACACAGCGCGGCTGGGCGGCTCCCTCGGCCCTGGAAGCTGCTGCCTTCACCAGGGACACAGTTTGTCCCCGGAGCGCCCCCCCGNAAGGGAAGGGAAGGGAAGGGAAGCGGAGGAAAGCCAAGCAACGGGAAAGAAAGAATGGCCCTGAAGCACCAGCTGGTGTGCACGCAGGTGAACAAAGGCGGCCCGTGGCGGCCGGAGCACCCAGGCTGAGCTGTTCCTGCCTCCCAGCAGCAGTCAGGAACGCAGGCACGGCACGGACACAGCGCGGCTCGGCGGCTCCCTCGGCCCTGGAAGCTGCTGCCTTCACCAGGGACACAGTTTGTCCCCGGAGCGCCCCCCCGCCCGCCCCCAACCTGGTCTGCCGGCAGCAGACACCCTGAGCGGGGACGGCTGCCCTCCTCCCTGCTGCAACCCCGACTGCTGGGGGTTCCGCGTCCATAACCTCCCTCTCCCCCATCAGTACGCTCCGCCTGGCCCGGGAAGCCCCCGGAACTGCAGTGCAGTCTTGGGGGGTCCCATTCATCTCTGAGGGCGTACCAACATCAGAGCACATGGTGGGCGACGGGGGCAGACAAGCGGAGAACGATGTGCTGAACAGCTCGGCACAGGTCCCCAGCAGCGACTCCATGTGAACATGCAAATGTAAGTGCATGCCTGCACACATACATGCATGCATGTGTGCCCACAAGACACAGCGCATGGGCGCACACCTGCAAGACATGCATAAACACGGGTGTGCCGATAGCGTGCATGTGTGCAACCGCATGCGGGCACGCACATGCGGTGTGGCATGTGGATGTGCATGCCCATCACATGTGTGTTCCTGCGTGCACGCGGCTAAAGTGAAGACACACGGAGCCACCAGACTGAGGTGGCTCCAAGGCTGTGGAGGCCCGTGAACGCTGCAAGGTGACAGAATTGAGCAGCTAAGGATGGCCACACACACACAGGCGACTGGGCCCGAAGCTACCGCCCATCAAAGCTTCCCTGGCCCTGCCTTTTCTACACGGATGTCTCTCCGCAGCTCCTGAGTGTGCAGTGCTCCCAGCCACCTCCAGCTGGGCACTGCCCGACTCCGATCGGCTTTCTCTCAAATAGACTCGCCCTCTTTTACACGCCTGTTTATCCCATAACCACACACACACGTCCCCTATGGAAGTAGCCGACTCTCTGAGCAGTGAATGAGCTGAGGGCGTTGTCATGGGCGTGTTTCAAGGCAGAGGTCACCATGTCACACACGCGCCTGGGCCACAACATTCCAAAGACCGAGACTTTGACCTTGGGCCACCAGCCTTCCCTCACCGATGCTCCTGCCAAGTGCCACGTGAATGGGGGGGCCTGTGACACGTCATCTCACCCAGTGGCGGCCTGGCCACCTCAGGCTGCTCTGCAGCAGAAGGAAGCCTTCGGCCACTGGGGATGCGTGTGCAGGCCGAGGACGGGGGTGCCCACCGCATCTGCTGTGCTCACCGCACACAGACCTGCTGACCCCATGTGCTCTCGGCTTTGCTGCTGAACAAGAGGGACCCGTCCTGGGCGGCTCGAGCGGAAGCCAGAAAAGTGTGCGGCCCGAACCCCCCAGGAAAACAATCAAAGGAAGTGAGATCGACTCAGAGAGCCGGAGAGAGGGAACTCCTCGGCCCCTCCGCCTCCACACCGGGACCTGGGTGGGGCAGACACGGGGTGCTACCCCGTGCCCCTCTGCAGAGCAGAGTCGGCCCCACCAGGTGAGAACGGCAGAGATCAGAGGTGTTCAGGAGGCCGACGGGATCCAGCTCCCACAAGCAGGGTGCCTTTCTCCCTCCATTCCCACCCTACTCTCCCGTAAGTGTCCTCCCCAAAACCTCCACGGTCTCTTCAGTAAGATCCGCCACCGTCTTCCGGCTGCCTGGGAGCCTGACAGACACCTTCAACATCCTTATTAAAACGTGGCCTGATCCACAAGGTCCACAGAGAAGGAGATTAGCAGGGAGGTGGGCCCCCCCTGGGGGACAGCAAAGTGGGGACTCCAGCAGGACTTCTGCTCCTGGTCTCCAGGCGCCAACCTGGTAGGTATCCGGGCAAATTAGCCTGTAAAAGGAGCCTAGTTCTCAGAGTCAGACGTTGGAAAGGGAAAGAGTTTCCTCTTGTCTACTGGTCTGGCTTGAGCCCCCCCCGGGAGAACCAGGCAAGATTTACACCCACCAAGCCCTGCTGTCTAGTATCCATCACTCGACAGAGTGTCCAGTCCATGTCCACACCACGGTTCCTGCATCTCTTCCAAAGTCAGGAAGATAAGCCTCAGGGATGTTCGTTACAGGTTCATATCCGATTATCACGCTGTCTTCCATAGACGGAAAAAGCAAGCCAATGCACGCAAGTATTGCATTTTCAGAACTGTGTGCGTGTAAAATCCTTCTAGGGTACACACTTTCTGTTTTTTTTCAGGGATGACAGAAAAGATGGTATCTCGTGTCAGCCCTCTGTACCCCAGGAACAATTCGTTCATCGTGTTTCCACAGGAATGGGAGGCCCCCGTGAAAAGATGTTCCGTGCTCGCTGCACAAGGTGAAAAATCCGAGTCCTGTTTGTGTATGCAATGACCCAGTTTTTGTTTGCATCCCGTTACGCGAACGCGCTGGGATCGGATTGGATTAAGTGTCGGCCGAGGTTCGCCGGGCTCCGTGCCTCTTTGCCATGCACCCTGGGCTGTGGGACGGCTTCCTTAGAGCCTCGTCGGGGTTCGATCACGCAGTCACTTCAAGCCGTCGTATGTCGCAACCACGACAAAAATGGAACAGGCTGGAGGAGACAGCAGCGAACCCTCTGGTCACACCCTGGAAAGAACCTTCTTCTGCCTCCCACCTTAGAGACGCGGGAGTTTACTGACGCCCCCTGGACCCCACCAACCCAGGCTGATGCTTGCTTGGTCCGCCCACCCCTCCCGCACACATTCCCCGCGAACCCACCGCTGGTCACGGACCGAAACGTGCGGTTTCTCACCGAACGCACGCACGTCTCCATTTTGGCGCCCGGGCAGGGAGGGCTCCGGTGTGATTTCTGCCCACGTGTTAAGGAAAGAAACCTGAGCAAGGGACACAGCAGGACGAAGGAGACGTCGTTCCGGCAGCTGTGACAACGGCAGCCTGTTGCACCTTGCAGAGTCGCAGGTGCGCCCAGCGGGAAATGTCTGCCTCCTGGCCACTCTCGATGCTTTTCATGTAATCCCATTTTTATATCAATGACATGGTAAAATTTTACCGTGTTTTTTTCCTTTGCGATCTCACACCGTTTCTGATTTTTTTCCCAAATCAATGCTGAAAGTACCTGAGGATTGATATAACTATTAAAGTACTTAATAAGTACCGGAAGTTACTTCTTTGTGCCACTGACGAGGAAGATGTGTATGGGCAGGACATGCGGCAGCCCAAAGAAGATGGTATGGGGTTGCCCAAAAGGTCTGTTTTGGTTTTTCCATAAAATAAAAGGCAGATTGTCATTTGCACCAACAATGTGATCGATTTGGAGGTGTTGAGTGTGTTAGCTATTTCTCGCTACTTACTGGCTTCTAGTGGGTAGCGTTCAGAGGTGCTGCTAAACACCTTCCAATGCGTGAGCCAGCCCCACAGCAAAGAATTAATTGGCCAATATGTCAATGGTTCCTCTCTCAGGGGCAGGTTTCGGGGATGGGGTATCTGAGGAGGGGCCCCCACCAGTACCCTCGGGGCACAGCTGCGGGCTTCCTCCAACAGTGGCTGCCAGCAGGGGGCGCCGTCCACAATGGGGCTGTGTCCCAGCCTCACCAACATTCGCTCCTTTGGTTGCATTTTAGGTTTCTTCCGAGGAAGCTGCTGATTCGTTCCAGGGTGCAGGGGGCAGCCCAGAACGCTGCCCGAGGAGCCATGATGAACCAGAACCAGAACCAGAACCAGGTTGCTCGGGAGGATGGAATGAGTTTTAACGGATTCAGAATCACTCCGGGAAGCATTCCGCCAAACACGTACTGGTCGCCTGCATCTCCCCAGATATTTATTTGCGACACGATGTCCCGCTGTGACACGTGTCCTTTATTTGTTACCACCGATTTGCATGACTAGCACGGGGGTTACCAGGTACAACATCTTCCACGAATGTGTTGTCTGGGATATTCCTGACAGCAGCTTGCTTGAACTGCTGGCTTCCACCTACAGAAATGCCACACGAGCGCCAGCCAGCTCTTTGGGGTCGTTATTTCACAAGTTCTGGTGGCTCGTAAGGCTGGGAGGCCACGCGCAGGGCTGGGGCGAAACCGAGACTCGTGCTTAAGGGCTGTCCTGCAGCTGTGCTGGCCGGGAGAGTGGCCCCTGGCCGCACGTACAGATTCACGGTCTTCCCAGCAACCATCCAAATGCCTGGCCCTCTCGGAAAACCGGCAGGTCTGCTAGGAACTGGACATCTAATCCCCAGGCTCTGCCTTTCGACCTGTCCTTGGCCACTGATGCCCGGGTCCCCAAAGACTGGGTGGCTGGCCATCGGATGGAACCTGGGCAACGGGACTCTTCGGAGCTCCCGGAGGTGGCCGGAGAGCGGAGCTGGGTCTCGGAGCCCTGCTGCCCAGCTGTGGTGCTCACAGAGTGGTGCTCAGCAACACCCGGGGCCCTGCTGGAAGCCCCAACCCAATAACACGTTCCAGTGACTGCCGGTACCACGTCCCCATAGGTGACTCCCAGACTGATCTTCCCCCGGCCCCTCCGAACTCCGTGTCTGTTCTATGACCCACAAAACCAGAAACCACTGCAACTCACCGTGCAGGCTCCTTCTCGATCCTGCCGTGGGCGCTGTGGTTATAACCTGGGAGACCGGCAGAGTTTCCGCTGTCTCCCAGGTTCACCGGAAAGGTGGCCTGTCGGGGGCCGCTGTGTTCTTCCTGGCACCGTTTGTTTTCTGGGAAGAGACGATTCAGAACTCGGCTGCCACCGTGCGCCTATTGGAGTCAGCGATCGGTTTACCGGACTTTAAACCGTTGTTTACAGTTTATTCCTGCGTCCTTAGTTTTCTCTCTGTGGAACACCTGTTATTTGGACATTGGACTTCCTACAGGGGTCTTCTCATTGATTGCCTTCTCCTTCCTCTCCTAGTATCTCTCTTAGGGTCTGTCTTTCTCTGCCTTATTGGCAGATTTCCCGCCTTTCATTTCTGGCGGTGAGCTCTTTCTGCACTCACCCACGTGCCCTGGGCACGTCCGTCCTTCTGTCTACGGGCTGTTTCATCAGCTAACCCCTACGACCCTTGGCTGCGGGACTCGCGATGGCAACCAGATTCCATCTGGGCTCTTGTGAACAGCAAGCCGTAAATGCCAAGGAACGGTCCGTTCTGTCTCCAGGGCAGCCTTGGATGAAAGGCCGATTGGCTTTTTCCCCCTCAGCATATTCCTTTTTTATTTAAAGATTTTATCTGTTTATTTTTAGAGAGAGAGGAAGGGAGGCAGGAAGAGGGAGAGAAACATCAATACGTGGTTGCCTCTCATGCGCCCCCTACTGGGGACCTGGCTGGCAAGTCAGGCACGTGTCCTGACTGGGAATTGAACCGGTGACCCTTTGGTTCTCAGGCCAGCACTCAATCCGCTGAGCCACGCCGACCAGGGCGCCTCAGCGTGTTTCTCTGGAGGTGCATGCCAGCGGTTGCATTATGAATAGGGTGTTCCTTGTTACCGCCACACTACGTGCCCGTTTCCTGGTGTCGAGCGTTTGCACTAGCGGCCCTGTGGAGGCTTGGGAGGGGTTTGGACTTGGCTTAAAGGCCATGGAAAGTGTCTGCCACCTTCAGGGCAGGTAGCGTGAGGTCAGAGCACAGCTCGATGAAAAGCACTGACTTCATGCAACACGGAGACTAAATTGGACGTGAGGCGTCTGGGCCACTGCCGCCGCCGTCATGCTGACTGGAAAGACAGAAGGCGAACCAGAAATGGGTCTGTGGGCGCAGGCAGGAGAAAGGGATCCGAGGGGCCGAGTTCTCTGGAATCTTTTTTAAAAATATTTTACGTATTTATTTTTAGAGAGCGGGAACAGGAAGGAGAAAGAGTGGGAGAGAAACATCCGTGTGTGGTCGCCTCCCATGCGCCCCCTACTGGGGACCTGGACCACAACCCAGGCACACACCCTGACTGGGAACCAAACCGGTGACCCTTTGCTTCACAGGCCTATGCTCAAGTCCACTGAGCTACACCAGCCAGGGCTGGAATCTTTTTACAGAGTTAATTCCACCGCGGGAAACGGGTCGCCTTGTAAAATAAGGCCCTCTGGGCTTCTCCAACCCCCAGGAGGATATTTGAGGATAAATATCAACGTGGCAAAGCAGAAAAGAAGCTCATGCTGCTTAAATTTATTTTTAAGGAACATGCCTATTAAAAACGATTCGTATAAACAAAACCACGGCTTAGAGAATAGCCAAGAGGAAAATCTCCACTCCGTGTTTTTCCTGTCTGCAGCCTCTGGGTCCTGCTCTTAATAAAAATAAAACCTGATGTGCTTCTGTGGGTAAATCATGGTTTTCCCCTAATATGTTCTAATTCAAACTATTTTTGGAGGGCCCAGTTGGAAAATTGCTCCCATATCTATAAAAAGCATGTGTATTTTGAGAAATAAAAGATGAGAAACGAGAAGAAAAAGATACTTATTTTTTTAAAAAATGCTGCAGCCTGTCTAGGTATAGCGTGAGCCAAGAATCTGATGTCCTGGGAAAACCGTTGCCTCCAATCATTTTAGAAAAGGCAGAACCCAGATAAACATAAGCCTCTACCAAATGGAGCCTGGGTGAGAACCCATCCCAAGAAAATCTCATTGAAAATATCCAGTATCTCACTCGCACATCTTATTTTGGCTACCTAAGAGACCGATCGTAATTAAATTTTTTAAAGGAAATGTCCCAACGTGACTCCCTCTCTCTGTGTAGTTTTATTATTATTATTATTATTATTACTATTATTATTATTATTACTACAGTGGTAAAGGGTGGGAGTGGGGGCGGGGCATCTTTGGTTTTATTTGGGGTAAAGTTGTTTCCCATTAGCAAAACCACCCCCTCCATATTTCAAACTCAGCTTCCCAGGCCAGTTTCAGTAAAGAAGAAAAACCCAGCGGGACCAACGAGAAAACAGCAAACCTACGAGGATCCACTTGTGCTCCGTTTTGCCGAAGCGGGAGGGGTTCATGGCAACCCTGAGAGGTGATCACTCCCCGTGGCCCCAGTCGAAGAGCCTGCGGACTCCTAGATCTGGGGGCTGCTTCCCGGCTACGAAGAACCTCCTTCTCCAGCCCGTCCCCGGGTTCTGTCTGCACCAGAAGCACGGGAGCCCGTTCCAAGGACGACCGCAGTGAGGCGGCGTCTGGCAAAGCTTCGTGCGGCAGAAGCATCCCCCCCCCCCCCATTCTGAAGCTACTTCTCACAAGGGTGCGTCCGCGAGCACTGGGGAGCAGGCGGAGTTGGCTCCCCCTACCGCCACCCCGTGTCATGACATCAACAATCTCCTTGTGAGACTGCACCCCTAGAGAGATGTTCGGGCAGCCCACGGGACTTCCGAAACTCTGCATATCATTTCATTGCCAAAAACATTTCTCAAACGGAGGCTATGGAGAGCATGATTTCATTCTGACTACAGAAGAATGAAGTAATAACTTCATTGAGTTGAGGGAGGGAGATAAACTCGTACGTTGTCTACCAAATATTTGCATCGGAGAAGGGTTAAACTCCCGTTTTTTCTTTCGGCCCGTGCATGTAGTGGACTGCGTAATATTCCGCGCTACACGAGAAACGAGCCTATACGGAATATGCCAATGCCTGTGAGTTGTTAAGAAACAAATTACTTCTCTGTAGATAGAGAGTGAACCAGACTGGCCGTAACCGGGTACACGTTTCCAAGCTTGCTACATCTATGACAACTTGAAAATGTTACTGTGTTAGCCAACCCCTCTTGCACTCAGTGCAGTGAAATGCATCAGAACGCACGGGTAACCGGAACACGCCAGGCCGTGAAACCGTATGAGCAGATCCAACACTCGGAAGGCCTCTACGGAGAGCACAACCTGGCATCAGCCACAAAGTTTCAAGCCAAACCTTTTAAGAAGGCTCCCCACCCGCAGCAGCAGGGGGGTCCCCGGGCAGGGCAAAGCACCCCCTCTTGCAACACGCCCTTTCTTGGGCTGCACGTTTGTGTGCCCCCAGCCCCAACTCGAATTCCACGAGGACTGTCTCGTTAGAAGGAAGAAACCTCAGTCAGTGGCCACCCCGCATCCTTGTGTTTCCAGATGTTCATTTTTTACTCTTTGCATCAAGGGAAAAGAAATGGCGCACGTTTGCTATTCTGCCTGCCTTTATTTAGGTTTCCTGTTGATGGAACCCTTTCCACAACCAGAGAGCTCCGCCAAGCATTCCGCAACTCCACGGGTATTTCTGATGTAACCCTCGACCACCATTGGGTCCGCCCCTCTCCCGGTGGAGAGGCTGAGGCTCAGAGAGAGTGAGAAGCCATGGAGGGATTGGAGACTGTGACACCTGACACCATTAACCTACACCCTCAGCCACCAGTCTTCATCCCCAGTCATTCCTGCTCACAGTGGCTTTGCCACAAGCTGTTGTATTAGCTACCCCACCCGTCAAAACAGAGCGAAAGTCCCTGGAAATTTGGGCTTCCCTGCAGAGGTGTTTAACGTATTCTACGGAGCCCGTCCAACATGCCAGGAACCTAACCAACCTGGTGGGGTCACAGCCACGGGTGACAAGTCCACAGAGAAACACTCAAAGGGGGTTTTCCTGGCACGCAACACTGTGGCTGACACCCCAGATGCTTGACGGGTCCGACCACTGCGAGACACTCCAAAACGCAGCACAAGCACTTGTAATCAGGGATGAGCGTGGACGGACTGGCAGGACACGAAGCAGCATCGTGACAGAGCCCGTCACTGTCCCGGCCCTGCTCGTTCCGGCGCTGTGTCGCACATCGCGCATGTCCTTGACGAGCTTTAAGGGGGCAGGCCCTCCGCGACCAATTCAAATCCAGAATCAAGTCCTAAAACGAGAAGTTAATCGGTGGCACTAGATGGCAAAGCTGCGAGTAGGGGACACCGAGCAGTTTGTGCTTGGGAGAGTGAGCACGCCTCGTTCACGTGCAAGCTGCCTGCCGAAATCCCACCTGCGTGCGGAGAGGCACACTGTGACGTCACGTGCTTGGGCACGAGGACTCCGCAGTCCTGAGGACTCTGCCGTCTGTTCCCAGGAAGACGAAGGAGACCCGCCACACAGAGAAAAGACGCGGAGCGATGTCGGGAGTTCAGGTGACTGGCTGCTCGGGAGCCGCCACGTTGTCCGGATGCTGCGTGGGTCGGGGTGTGTGACTGAGATCAGCACACGTGAGCAGAAACCAGGCACACCCTCGGGCTTGTAGACCCAGCACATCCTGGTGCCCGCCACACGGGAGGGGGGCGGGGGACTGGGTGGGGACAGTGAGGGCGTGAGGGAGCGCAAAGCAGATGTCACAGAGCAGTCATGGGGACGTGAAGTCCAGCACAGGGAACAGAGTCCACGACATTCTGATGACCACACGGTGTCGGGTGGCCGCGAGACTTATGGGGATGATCCTTTTATAACTCACGCGATGTCTCATCACTGGGGCGTACACCTGAAACGAAGACAATAAAGGATGCCCAGTGTCACTGAAAAATAAAAAATAACTGAAAGCAGGTAAAGGCTAGAACTGCTTGTCAGGGTCGATCACCTCCAGGGAGTAACAGTAATCCCAATGATCAAATGAATAAAAAAAAATCATCCTGGGTTTATGAATGTTCCTTGAAAAATCACCACTGGATAATACTTAACTACAATGTAACATTAGGGTAGAGTATTGACCTAATTTTCCGTGTCATTATAGTCCAGTATCCAAAAGTTTAATTTAAAAATCTTTGAAAATGGAAGTGTACCCGGTCCAGCACAAATAACGCCTCCCCCTTTTTTTATTACAAAACCTTTTCTTACGAAATCATAAGCGTGTGAATTCTGTAACAGAAAAAAATTTCACACTCGAGCGCCTCCTAGGACATTTTAGCTGAAATGTTCACATGAAAACGATCGCCTTACTGACCACACCCCAGCAGGCCTTCCTTCTGACAGATCCTGTATGTAGCTGTCTCTAATGAGCGTTAATACGGTCATCTCATTCTTTAAATGACGATGCTGAAAGTCGGCAGGCTGAATTTCCCAAGGGCCCACCTGCATTGTCTGTGTGGCTTCGTTTATTCTTTCTGCCAGCGCACAGTAAGACACCCGTCGTGGGAGCCCGGGCAAGGCTGGCCCCAGGCAACCTGGCGAAGGTAATAACAGGCCCCGATCCCACTTCTGGTCAAAGACGTACAGAAAAAGTCAAAGGTACCTCTGTCCACTAGGGTGGGCAGCTGCCCGCCTTCTGCCCCCGAGGCCGTCGGCAGACCTAAACGGCACTGTCTGCGGCCGGAGCACCGTGGCCTCAGCTGCCGTCACAGCCACTGAAAGGACTCTGACAGCCCCGGGGAAGGGAGACTCTCAGCAATGCATTCTGGGAAAGTCACAGCCAGGCCTCGCGTTCCAGAAATGCATCGAAGGTGGCGCAGTAGCCACTGATAAAACCGGGCTGTGTGCTCCTTAAAGAGGCTGAGCGAGCGAAGACAGTCGTGCGAGAGCGTGGCTGTCCCGCTTGTGCTTGTAGGCCATTCCTCTGGCACGTGGCACGCCCATCTACACACGGAGCTTCAGGAGGAGAGGGGTGGGGAGTGAGGCGATGAGGGGCAAACGCGAAGGGACAAAGGGTCCCTCGGGATATTGGGGGAGATCTTCCAACAACTCCTGCTGGAGTAAAAAGTCTTGTTGCAACGCAGCCAGGCCGGCGCAATTGGGAAGGTCGACAGATGAGAATTCAGGACGAACAGCCGACGGAAGCTCCCACGGACGCCCCAGGGAGGGACGCCGCTGAGTTCTGCCCACGCGCAGCTCACACACCACAGAGTCAGGCCCGACGTGCAGACGGCAGATGCTAAAGAGGATGGCGGGTGAGCTGGCAGGCTCGCGGCAGTGGGCCTTCCGCGCATCGCGACTCCCTCGTGGCCCCATATTAAGTAAGGCTCGTGGGAGGAAACGAGGCTGAACAAAGCGTGTTCACGGCAATCCCATGGCACACGGAACGCCTGTCACGTCCACGCCGTAAGCTCTGCTCTTGGTTAACAAAAGTCCTTCCTTCCCTTGTCAGTGGTTGTTTTTGTTTCTTTCTTTCTTTTTGTCTTCATTGGTGATTGGAGAGAGAGAGAGAGAGAGAGGAGAGAGAGACATCCAGTTACCTCCACAGATACCCTGACCGGGAATCAAACCCGCGACCTTTTGGTATACGGGACACTCCAACCAACTGAACCACCTGGGCAGGGGCCAGTTGTTTTCTTGAGTATTCCTCTCCTGTGAGTCTGTCTCACCCACTCCTCTGAAGTGTCGCCCACTAACGTGCAGACGTCAGCAACATCCGTGAATGGAAACAAACGTTTGCTATTAAATACGAAAACGAAAACAGGTGGATGGGAAGAATAAAAACCAAGATGGCCAGGGGATGAAAAAACTAAAAAGTCGATGAAATGTAAATACAGACTCTAATCTGAACACAGCCCAAAGAGCAACCTGTGGTTAGGAGGCTGCCTCAAGGAATGGGCCGGAAGCAAAGAGTGAAAAATGAGTTGAGGTGAAGCAACATGGAGGGCCCCCACCCTTGCGAGGCTGGAGGGGCAGCAGAATGGAAAGGAAATGAGGGAGAGAGAGAGGCGCAGAGTCCACCTTGCTCCTGAGTCATCCCAGAAACCCAACCAGTGCTTCGCACCGAATACACGGGGGGACGTTAAGGGTCGAGGAACCACATTTCTCCGCGCTCTCTGGAGTGACTAACTCCTGACCATTTGCAAAGCTTTCTTCACGGACAGCATCTCGCTGGCTCCTCCGAGCAGCCTGTGACCTGGGTCTCGTGACACACACTCCTCCCCTGAGGAGACTGAGGCTCACGGGGACGCAGGGAGACCGTCCCTCTGCCCCACAGACAGAAGAACCAGCGTAGCTGCAACGGTTTTCAAATATGCCCACCGATTCTCTGACACATTTCCCTTTCCAAAGGTGGGACCCAGGTCCCCTTCTGGGACGGCGTGATTTGCTCCCAACACGTAGAACACACGTGAAGTGCAGGCATGCGACTTTCGGGAATAAGTCACGGAAGGCCCTGTGGGTCCCGTGGTCTCTCCTGGGTCACTCGCTCTGGGGGAAGTCAAGTGCCCCGTCTGCACAGGCTCAAACAGCCATTGGCCGGCTCCAGTTGGCGAGAGAGAGGCACTCTGCTAAGAGCCAGGGGAGGACCAGGGCCACCAGCCAAAAGCCACGGGAGGGAGCTATCCTCAAGGCCCAGCCCCCAGCCTCCGGGAAGGCTGAAGGTGGCTTCAGCCAGGGTTGAAGTCTCTCAGTGCCGTCTGGCCGGCCAGCCCTTGGGTGGGAGCCAACCCACCACGTCGCTCCCAAATCCCTACCCTAGAAACCGTGAGGTGATAAATGCGTGTTGTTCTTAGGTGCTGGGCGGTCATTTGCTATGAAGCAATAGGTGACTAATACACCAAGAAACAAAATACAGAGGTCTTGACCCCTTTTCTTTCACATCCTTTTTTTTTTCTAGTACTTCTTGTACACCAATCATAATATTTTGGCCCACCCAACTGAGATTTCCCTCACTGCCCACTCAGTCTTTGCCAAGGAGGTCAGCTGCTTCTGCGCCTATTTACAGTACTTCTTTTTTCTTTCTTTTTTTTTTTTTTAGTTTTTTTAAGTATTTTATTTATTTATTTTTAGAGAGAGGGGAAGGGAAGGACATCAATGTTGTGAGTGTCTCTCACACGCCCCCTACTGGGGACCTGGCCCGCAACCCAGGCACATGCCCTGGCTGGGAATCGAACTGGCGACACTCTAGTTCGCAGGCGGGCGCTCAATCCACTGAGCCACACACCAGCCAGGGCCATTCATGGTACTTCTCGCATTCTTGAAACACTGGCCTGTCCCAAGACTGTAAGGGCTGTGGGAACAGAAGCTAGTCCGGTTTCCGTCACTTTTGCATCCCCAGGACACAATCCAGTGTTCGGTAGGTAATCGGTACTCAGTAAATGTTTTTGGATAAATATACACATATAATACATCTAGTCTTCCCTTGGGACTTGATTCTCACTTTGTGCTCAATGAAAGAGAAACAGATTCTGTTGGACTTCCCACTTCTACTGATCTGAGCTCCCCCCCAAAGCTCGGAGCAATAGAAACTTTTTTATTCCGATTTTAAACGACAACAACAAAAAACTTTGCAGAGCTGAACATGGTTTTGGTTTTCAGCAAGGTGGAAAAACAACAACAAAACAAAAAGCTGGCCAATATATAAGTACATTTTTCTGAGCCAAAGCCTGCTTCTCGTCCGGTCCTTAACGAGTGCTTGGGCCGCCTGTTCTGGAGCAGCTGGCCAGAGGCTGTGGGCAGCGGGCCCTCAGACAGGANTCTGAGCTCCCCCCCAAAGCTCGGAGCAATAGAAACTTTTTTATTCCGATTTTAAACAACAACAAAAAAAAACTTTGCAGAGCTGAACATGGTTTTGGTTTTCAGCAAGGTGGAAAAACAACAACAAAACAAAAAGCTGGTCAATATATAAGTACATTTTTCTGAGCCAAAGCCTGCTTCTCGTCCGGTCCTTAACGAGTGCTTGGGCCGCCTGTTCTGGAGCAGCTGGCCAGAGGCTGTGGGCAGCGGGCCCTCAGACAGGAGTGGCCGGGCTCGCCGCTGACCTCATCCCACCCCCGGCCGCCGCAGCAGGCCAGGAGCCGCTCTCGTTACAGGGGGCATTTTTCTGGGAGAACCATTTGTTCGCACATGAACAGTAAATCATCAACACGCTGCCCTGAGCCGCAGTGGTGTTTGAGTTTGTGGGCTATGCCTCCCCACCCAGATCTTATTTCACAGACCGGGGAAAAGAGAGGCCTTCCGGGCGGGGGAAACAGAACACAGGCAACCATCAGGAGACAGGGCCGCAAGACAGTGCAGGTACAGCCGTGCCGCTTGGATCGAAGACCAGACGTTTTTATCCAAAACAGGGTGCGATGTCACACGGGCACGTCCACTGGAACTTTCTGCGGGGACCGAAATGTCTAATGCGATGGCGATGGGCCACATGCGGCTACTCAGCCCTGGAAAGGTGGCTGGCGTGACTGAGAATGGGATTTTCATTTCATTTTCTTTTTTTTTTTAAAGATGTTATTTATTCATTTACAGAGAGAAGGGAAGGGAGGGAGGAAGAGAGGGAGAGAAACATCCATGTGTGGTTGCCTCTCAAGCGCCCCCTACTGGGGACCCTGGCCTGCAACCCAGGCATCTGCCCCGACTGGGACTTGAACCGGCGACCCTTTGTTTTACAGGCCGGCACACAATCCACTGAGCCACACCCGCCAGGGCTCGTTTTATCTATTAACGTATTATTAATCCTATTACATGAACTTGAGTTACTTCAAACTTAAACCACCACACGTGGCTAGAAGCGGTGGTACTGAAAAACACAGAGCGGGAACCGGCTCCCTCAGAGTCTGGAGTAATTTACGTTAATGCAGGCTGCGGGGCATTTACCGCCTTTTGCCAAAGGTAGGGAGCAAGAAAGTCAAAACTCAAGAGCCTCTAGCTATTTTTAACGACTGCCCGGAAACCCCATTATTCTGCTCTCTTCTGGCGTGTCTTAGCATCGGGTCCCACCGTGAGAGGGGAGAGGAAGAAGAGCGAAGAAGCCCATCCGCGGTGTCTAACCGACGTTCCTGTCTAATCCGAGAAGGGTGCTTTGATGCCTCCCCGTCAGGGGCCACCAGCGTGAGCTCCCGGGGTGAAATGGGGCATCAGAGGAAGCCCAGGGCTGCGGAGAAGTCAAGTCACCCTGCACTTGCAGCAAGGCTTCCCTCCGCTCCCTGACAGCACCCCCTCTGGAACATCGCCCTCTGCTGGCGGGCGTGTGAACTGACACGGCCCCTTGGGAAAATGGGATCCACCAGTGGTGGATCTATGCGCTGGGGTACCACCCAGCGATGCTAACGGACAGTCTGCAGCTGCACACACTGGTGCGTCTGACGTCCAGATGGGCTGGAGCAGCTGGACAAAAGAGCATCCGTCTCTCATCTGACAGCAGAGACATGCTTCTTGCGGTCTGCCTCTTCATTCCACACAGAGCAAGTCCAGCAGAAGCACCATTAATCCGTGCTGTTCCGACAGGTGGCGGAGGGTAGGAGCTGGGAGGGAAGAAGGGGAGGGAGGAGGAGGGGTCTCGACAGGCTGGGAAGGCTCCTTTCTTGGTCTGAGTGCCGACGAGATGGGCGGGCTCGGCTGCAAAAAGTCAGCAAGCTGCAGCCCTGGCTGACTGGCTCAGCTGGCTAGAGCATCGTCCCATGCACCTAAAGGTCGTGGGTTCGATTCCTAGTCAGGGCACATGCCAAGGTGGTGGGTTCAATTTCTAGTCCAGGCACCTACGGGCGGCAACCGGTCCACGTTTCTCTCTCACAAGGATGTTTCTCTCTCTCGTTCCCTTCCCAGTCAATATATCCCCAGGTGTGGGTTACAGGCGGGTTAAAGTCACCACGCTCCACATTGAAGATGCATGCACACACTTTCTGTATGTACTCTTCCACATTTATTTTAAAACCCCATCCTCGAAAGCACAGCTCAAAACTCACCACTTCCATGAACCACGCATCTTACAGCGACCTTTCATTTTTCTCATTCTGAAAAAAAAGAAAGAAAGGAAAAAACACCTCATATCATTTTAGGCACATGCGTTTTATTGTATCCGTCAGAATTTAAACACTGCCCTTTTGAAACCTCCCTTGGTGCTTGGCACTAAATACGTATTTCGGAAACGCTGTTAGAGCAAGCGCATCTCTCCCGGTATTGCTTAAAATTGCTTAAATGGCAAAGATAGGTATTATCTCATACTGTCTGTGAATTTCCAAACAGCTGAGTGCAGTTCAGCGCACATTTCCTTGCACGTATAAAAATGGAAAACAGGGCAACGGAAAAGACTCTGGAATGTTCCATCCACGCAGCTGTTGCTGCCCAGCGTCTGCGGAGGTGGAACCTTCTCCGAATGGAATTCCCAGCCTCGGTCCCACCCAGGAGCCATGATGTCACCTCATTGCCCTCTGGTCACTGTGCCTCGGGGCAAAGGCATCAGAAATAGCCAAGAAAGGGAGAGAACACTCCCCCGAGATGTGGGGAGAGACATGAAAAGCTGGCTGGCGGCCCCAGACCCAGACTTTGAAACTTCAGGGTAAAGCCTGCGTTTGGGAGTGCCCAAACCACAGTTGACCAGTGAGGGTGCTTCCTCACTGCCTCACTGCCAATTTCCAGCCATTCGTGGGCAGCTCCTTTTTTTTTTCAGCCTTGACCCTCACCTCCCCTGTCCTTCCAACCCAACGGCTGCCACAAAGAGAATGCCCCCCCCCCAAACATTCTCCAAAGAATCTGCTTGCTCTCCTCAGCCCCGCACCAGGGGGCAGTCCTTTCTGATGCGCAGAAATGAGACTAAGGCGGGAGGTAGTGGGCGTCCTTGAACTTGCACCTCTGCTGTGCATAAGCATTTGCAAACAAGCCCGTCCTTTTCAGCGTCATGGGGAAGGTTGTGCTACGGGACTAGAGGTGTAATGGGACGTATTTACAAATGCCAGCGGCGGCGGGGGAAGAACATTGAGCACACGCCAACGCAGTATACAGACGATGTCTTGCAGAATCAGAGCCCTGAGACCGACGTCATTTTGGTTAACCAATGCTGCCCCAGTAAATTCAAGTTCCAAAGAAGACCCTTGTCGAATTTCCACAGAACCACGCCTGCGCGCCAAAAACACAGAATCCGTAAAATCCAAGAACCAGTCGGCTGGCGCTCTTTAGGGGCCTGTGTGTTAGGATGACGTGGGACTTTGCACTGGGCACAACCCGCGACATTCTTTCCCCTTGGGTTACACGGTCTCCCAGAAATAGCCATGGCGCTGCGTGGATGAGCCTGGGAAACGCCGTGTCAAGGGGAAGATGCCAAACACAAAAGCCGCGTGTTGTGCAGGTCCGTGTGCATGAGACGTTCGAATGAGCAAATCTAGGGGCAGGAAGTACCTCGGTGGGCACCAGGGGAGAGGGATAGGAGGGAACGCTGAGAGGCACGGTTTTCTTTCGGAGGGAGACAAACATGTTCTAAAGTGGATAGCGGAGAGAGTTGTACAACGTTTGACTAAAATCCCAGAAATGGACATTTGAGAAGCGTTCATCTCCCGGTGGGTGACTAATATCTCCATTTTTTTCCAAAGATTTTATTCATTTATCTTTAGAGGGGAAGGGAAGGAGAGAGGGGGAGAAAGATCAATGTACGGTTGCCTCTCGTGGGTCCTCTGCTGGGAACTGGCCCGCAACCCAGGCACGTGCCCCGACTGGGAATCGAACCGCGATCCTCTGGTTCGCAGGCCCGCGCTCAATCCACCGAGCTACACCAGCCAGGGCTATAGCTCCATTTTTAAAGCCCCCATCCCCACTGCAGGTCCCTCAACATTCCTAGGTGAAAGAAAGAAAGAAAGAGTGAGAATTTGACACCCAGACTTAGAAATGACAAGGCAGGCCCTGTTTCCCACAGAGCTACGTCATTTTATAAAATCCTCGGCGGTGGCCTAAATGTAGATATTCTGTGTGCGGGAATTGTCTGGGCATCGTAGAACAGGCATCAGTCAGAAACGCACTTCGCCCCAAATAACAGAAATCCCTCCTCTGGCCAACACGCATGCGGCGGCGGCGGGAAGTCAGGCTAAGGAGAGGCGAGGCGGATCAGGGCCCACACCACCAACGTGACCAGCGGTCCGGGTGTGCCCTCCTGCTCAGCCCTGCCCACTAGCCTGGGTTTCACTTCCACACTGAGTTCCCCTCCTGGGCCCCGATGGGTGTCAACCATTCCGGCTGCTTCCTCATTGCAGTCCAACAGCAAAGATTCTTTCCTGGCAGCACATGGGGACCGGGAAGGCTTCCCTTTCCCGGAAACCCTGGCATCAGCCCCTCGGGGCCTCCCCAGGGGCTGCTGGCAGGGACGTCGGGAGCTTTGGCCAGAACTCAGCAGCACCCAAGCTAAAGTCATCGTCAAATACCAAGTGTTGCCACTCTGAAACCCTTTCTGACATCGAATTGTCGCTTCCCCGACTTTTGTGGGCCGTGGACATCGTTGACGTCCTCGTGGCCGTGGTGGCGAGAGCGCTCGCTGTGTTAATGGGTCAAAAGGGACGGTATGAGAGCCCGGCGTACAGCTCTGATACAAAGGCCACGTAGTAACCGCGGTTTGACTTCACAGAGCGAGACTGCTGCAGCCACTCTGGTCTGCTGCGGTCACATGAAAGCAGCCACAACCGGGAAATGAATGGGAGCAGCTGTGTTCCGATAAAACTTTATTTACAAAAACAAGTCGGGGGCCAGACTGGACCCATGAGCTGCATGTCGGGGGGGTCCCTTCTTTTTGTGTTTTTCTTTTTCCTTTCATTCCATCGACATACCATCGTATATTAGTTTCAGGGGTACAACATAGTGGCGAGACATTGACCCACCCTACACACTGATCTCCCCAGTAAATCTAATGACTATACGTCACCGTGCACCGTGATTACAGTGCGAACTCCGGGTAGTTTGAAGATTCCTGAACTACACACTTAAAAAAGAATGAATTTGACTCTGTGTAATGTCTATCTCCATATACAAAAGCAAAGAGATAAAGTAGAAAAAAAATAGACTCCAGAAAAGAAAAAAACTGTAGTTCTTTTGACTTACGTCAAATGAGATTTTTATCAAAAGAACGGAGGTATTTTATTGTTTGGGAGAGGGGTCTGCCGATGGCCATTGCGCCGTGAGTGAGCCAGACGATTCACAGACAGTTAAACAGGGAATTTTACCCTTGACTTTGGATGGTTCCTGTTGACCCTTGAACAGCACAGCCTTGAATTGTGCAGGTCCACTTCGCTGTGGCATTTATGCAATAAATACACATAATACTGTAAACGGAGTCTCTCTCCTTACGATTTTCTCCACCACATGTTCTTTCTTCTAGTTTACTTTATTGTAAGGACGCAGTATATCGTACCTGGGACACGCAAAATGTGTGTCCGTCGACTTCGTTTTCTCGTTGAGGCTTCTGGTCCACAGCAAGCTATTAGTCGTTAAGCTTTTGGGGAGTTGACAGTGAGACGTCGATTTTCAGCTGCGCCTGGTGTCAGCACCCCAAACCTTCACGTTGTTCCAGGGTCAACTGCATTTTAATGACTGGCTTGAAAAATGCAACGAGAAGTGGAGTAGTCCAAGCCCTGTCCTTGACAAAGCCACCTCCGGCTGGCTGGGCGCCGTGTCAACACCCCAGGACTGAGCTTTTTGTTCTCATTTTCTGTGGTTTGGGGAAATGAGTTTAAGACTCGGCGTATTGCGCTCTTAGCGCTTTGTCACGCGCGGCTTTTATGACGAAGCCATCTTTGTCGGACATAGCCTGGAAAGCGGTCAGTGGTTCCCTTCTGTTAATAATGGTGCGAACAAGCCCTGGCCCAGTAGGTCAGTGGGTTAGAGCATCGTCCTGATACACCAAGGTTTTAGGTTCGATCCCTGGTCAGGGCACATTCAAGAAGCAACCAGTGAATGCGTCAATAAGTGCAACAACAAATCAATGTTTCTCTCTCTCTCTCTCTCTCTTTTCCCGCTCTTCCTCTCTCTCTCTAAAAAGCCATTTAAAAATTAAATATCATAATGGCACAAACAAAGCATCTCTGAGGCCGTTAAGCCACCAAAATTGAAAGAGAAATCAAACTCTTGGGGAATGAGAAAATGAACACTCTCAAGGGCAAAAAAAATTGAGCAGGATCATTCCAAATCAGCACTCATCCGCCCGCACCGAAGCATCCAAACTGGGTGCAGGCAACGCGATGTGGGGGTCACTGCACGTGTGGAAATGCGGGTCATACAAAAGGCACGCCATCAGCCTTGAGCCCATGGATTCCTCGCCATGTTGAGACTATACCCCCGAAGCACAGTGTTCCTCTGATCTTTCGGTAGAAGAAACACACTCCCACGTCAAAGGTAGCGAGGGAGCGGCTCGGTGGAATTTTCCATGCAGGAGTTCCTTCCTGCACACGCATCCATCCTCCAGGCCCTGGGTACAGAGGGGCAGCTGCCGTGCCGGCCAGGGCTCCCGAAGGACGAGCGAGACATGAGCTGCCCTGGCGCCGCGGAGGGCCCGACGAGAAAGGCGGGTGGGCGCACCAGCACCAAGGAAAGGCGTTGTGTTACACTGGAGGCCGTCGAGCCCTTAACCACTGCAGGCGATTGCATCTGCACGAGGCGGCATCGAATGTGGCGGCAATGGCATCCCCCTCTGAAAACATGACTGAAAGCGTCGTGCAAGCGAAAAACTACACACACGGTTCCCTTTCCCCTCTCCGACGTCTTGTATTACCACCAAGAGGGGCGCACAATTTTCTTTTTTTCTTTTTTTTTAAATACTCACCAAGGACATGCTTATTAGTTTTAGAGTGGGGGGGGGGAGAGAAAGAGAGAGAAACATCGATCAGCTCTCCTTCATGCCCCAACCAGGCACCAAACCCACAACCCAGGCTTGTGCCCTGGCTGAGAATCGAACCCACGACCTTCAGGTTTACAGCGTGATGCTCCAACAGAGACAGCCATGCCAGCCACAGTTGGAAATTTCTTTCTTAAAAGGTGCCAGTCAAGAGAACGTTTCTTTTCGCTCTGTTTGTGTGTTGTTTTTCACTACATAACTTGAGTTTGACATTCCTGAGAGGGATCAGGAGTCCGAGGTGAAGCGGACCGTCGGAGTTGATTTCGGTCCCAAGGCGGGTCTTAGTAACCATCAGAACATGTTGAGGACAGAATGGCAATGTGCCTTCAACAACCAGAAGATGAACTTGGGTGGAACACGCAGAGTCACTGTTTCCATGAGTCATCTCCGACAATCCGACGTGAATATCCCCATGACTCTTTGCCCGGGACATACACACGGCAAAGTGGGGAAGAGTTTGTATAGAGCGGATCAGACTCAGTGCAAGTTCACGTCGGGATGTGAGGGTCTCACACTGTAAGGGTTCCATAGAGGGAGCGCACAGGCCCTGGCTGGTGTGGCTCCGTGGACAGAGCACAGGCCCGTGAATCAAAAGGTTGCGGGTGGTTCGATACCCAGTCAGGGCACGTGGCTGGGCTGTGGGCCAGGTCCCCAGTAGGGGGCACAAGAGAGGAACACATGGATGTTTCGCTCTCCTCTTGCTCCCTCCCTTCTTCTCTCTCTAAAACTAAAGAAAATCTTTTTTTAAAAAAGAAGGACCACATAGGGACCTTGTCTCAATGCAGATTCAGGCACAGACCCCAGACAATTTGGTTCCGTTTGCTTCAGGAGATTCTCACATAGAACCGGGAATCCACGCATCCACTCAGCAAACTCTATCGTCCTCCTCCTATAGCCAGGAGGGACCTTTGTGGGAACCCTGCACTGCAGGTGACATGTAACCTGGAAGTCCCCAAAGCTCTGCACCACTGGCTTTCCAGGGCTCCCTCTCAGAAGCCAAGGAGAATTTGGGGGGGACCCAGGTGTGCCATAGACAGGGGAGGAGACAGGCCCGCTGTCGGGTCCAGTTTAACCATTCAATGAGCAGATGAAAACGAGCTGGGAAGCTCAGCGGGTTACAGCATCGCCCCAACACATCAGGGTGGCAGGTTCGATCCCCACCAACGATTTCATGAATGGGTGCAACGGCGAATCCGTGTTTCTCTCTTCCTCTCTGTCTCCAAACTCAGTACCTAAACATTTCAAAAGAGGGGGGCGTGTTTGTCATTATATTTCACCAAGTCATTGGTTGCTTTTCCATTAATTATGTCACTACGATGTGTATTTCTTTATATGACAGTTAGCCCCATTTGTCTGAAGCTAGCCGTGTTTTCTGGTCAGCAGGATCTCTACACCTCGGCGCCTCCCCTCTTTGAGAAGTGCGATCTCACGTCCAGGGTGAGGCACGGACAAGACCCCTCTCACCGCTGTTAGCCACATGTCTTTTGACAAACGAGGGATTCTCGGGCCCAAATGCCTGAAGAGGAACAGGACTCACACGCCGTCTTATAACCATGTGACGTGCTGAGTTCACGTACACAAAAACCCTCTCCTGCCGCTAACCGTGAACTGACCGTGACCTGTTCGCTCCTGCAGTGACTGTTCCACCGTGTGTTTATTGCTCACCTCGGAGAACGGGCACGGGTGCCTAGCTAAGCTGGCTGAGTGGGAGGTGTGGCCAGTGTGCCGTCCCGCGGTTGACGAGTTACAACCGGCCGCCTGTTTTTGCAAACAAGAAAAGGTCTCTCGGCACGGAGACATGCCTACTCATTTGAGCGCGGCCCGTGGTCACAGTCCGAGGACGACGGCAGAGTTCAGGAGTTGCCACGGAGACCACAGGGCCCTCGAAATCTAACCTATTTACAGTCTGGCCCTTTGCAGGAAAAGCCGGCCCACCCCCAATCCTGGGCGAGCCAGCCATGCCGCGGTGAGGAGTCAGGCACGCCACGTCCAGATGGGAGCGTGCTGGATGTGGGCGAGGAAACCGCGCAAACCGAGAGGAAGGTGGACGGCGTTGCCGTGCCTGAAAGCCATAAAAGAAACCACAGAGGAGGCGCCTACAGACGTTACTCTAGTCCACTTACCGGTTTTTCAACGTAAAATCAAAAGGAGAAACCTTGCAAAATAACTAGAACCCCGCCACGTCGGTAAGGGAGCCACTCAACACAGCAGACACGGGAGAGTGTGGATACCAGTGGCCGCTTCCGAGAGCAGCAAGCAGGCGGAACTCGCCAAGACGTGACAAGGTGCGCAACCCGACCGGCCATCGGAGAAACTGGAAGCGCAAGGGCACACTGCTTCAGATCGGCAAGAACCGAGCGAACCATTGAGCAGTAGTATCGAGGCTGAGAAGAGACTCAAGGTTCTCTTCACTCCCCACCATGGAACAGCATTTTGGATGGCCACTGGCAACCTCTATGAAAATTTCAAATACACGGGAACGTTGGCCCCCACCGTGAAAATTCTGGATGGTTGCCTGAATAACACACTCACTGTTCCTAAGACTGGACTCTGAAAGAGGCAAGTACAGACACCGTGCAGCCATTATCGAGGATGAGGCGCAAGTGAACGGGTTAATGTTGAAAGCAATCCAAGCTCATCCTCATCACTGAAAGAAGCAATCAGTCCTGTAATAGAGTCATAAACAAACTGCTGAGTTTTTTCTTTTTGAAGCCATACCTGCAGCCCTGGCTCAGTGAATGGAACGCAGGCCTGTGACCCAAAGGGTCGCTGGTTCGATTCCCAGTCAGGGCACAGGCCCGGATTGTGGTCTGGGTCCCCAGTAGGGGGCACAAGAGAAGCACCCTCACACTGATGTTTCTCTCCCTCTCTTTCTCCCTCCCTTGCTCCTCTCTATAAAAAAATAAAGTATTTTGAAAAAATCATATCCTCAACGTCTTATGAGTTGAATTGTGTTTCTCCCCCCCCCCCAAAAAATGATATATAGAAGTAGGGTCTTCACGGAGTTGATTAAGTTGAATTGAGGTCCTTCAGGTGGGCCCTGACCCAATATGAGCGGGTCCTTAGGAAAAAGGGACATTTGGACACCAGGACAGACACAGACAGGAGAAAGACCATGTGAACACACACAGGGAGAAGGTGGCCGTGTGACCAGCCGTGCATCGGTAAGCCACGGAAGGCCACAGAGACACTCTACTCAGTGGTGGCCAGGTGACCCGCTTCCCCAGTGAACGTGAGACACAATGACATTTCAGGGGATGCTTAAGGACATGGCTGTCCTTTTCCTCCCATCCCCATCCACCTCAGTGCTCAAGTGCCTGTAGAATTAGCAGAGGCCATGTGGCATGTACAGGGACACGAATCCAGAGCAAGAAACCGCGTGAGCTGGAAGCCCGTGGGGCTGTGTGTCACGCAGCATTTATACGGCCATCCTCCCTGGTATGCC
The DNA here is from genome assembly GCF_014824575.4 of Sturnira hondurensis. Taxonomy (NCBI): domain Eukaryota; kingdom Metazoa; phylum Chordata; class Mammalia; order Chiroptera; family Phyllostomidae; genus Sturnira; species Sturnira hondurensis. The sequence continues at coordinate 3,349,956 of NW_028091865.1, forward strand.
AAGAACCCCAGAAAAGCCACCATGCAGACGCTGGAAAAAAGAGAGACATGGCACGTACAGTCTTGCAAAACGTCTTTGAACGACTTGACCTCCTGTTCTATTCTCTTGCTATTTTTACACCCTGCAATTATTCTTCTGGATATTTCACTAATGTAGCAAGAGGTTCTAGTGCTTTTGAGAGTGATGAACAAGCTAGCCGGGGGCGGGGGGGCAGGGGGGAGAGGTCTTGGCTGGGTGAGAAGGTGTCACGCTGTCAGCACAGCTGACACTGTGCCCTGGATGGCACTGCCGGTGTCACCGTGGAGCACCAACAAGGCCACGTTTCCGTAATGCAGCGCCCGACCTGTGCTCCCCGCCTCCCCCAGCCTCACAGGAGAGCGCCACACAAGCCAGGCCTCCTAATTTTTTCCAGACCGGTTTTTATCCCACATCCGAGCCCGAGGTTAGACCGGGGATTGTGCCTCACGGAAGCCACCTTACGTCACCGCAATAAATTCAGGCTCAGCTGGTGAAGCGTGCACATGGTAGTGTGCCTCTGTGTCTCACTGGGGATGGGCAGAGGTAAAGACACAGTCCCTCAAATAACAGAAAGGAAGGATGACTTTCCATACGAACTGATGACAACCATCTTCCGTGACCTTGTGCAGGAAAGGAACGCAGGAGAGAGTGAAAACTACTTTTAAAAATCTAGACTGGCTGGTGTGGCTCAGTGGATTGAGCGCCAGTCTGTGAACCAAAGGGTCGCTGGTTCAATTCCCAGTCACAGTACATGCCTGGATTGTGGGCTAGGTCCCCAGTGGGGGGCGCAAGAGAAGCAACCACACATTGGTGTTTCTCTCCCTCTTCTCCTCTATCTAAAAATAACCTGTAAAAATAAAAAAAACTAGATGGAGATCCTTGTCATCTAGAGCCAAAGACCTTCTTCTCGTGTGCTCAGTACCTTACAATGAAGCAAAGTACACACACCAGCTACAATGGAGCACAGCGCACACCCAGGTGCACCCACCACCACCCACCCCAGGGTAAAGGGATGTCTCTGCAGTCTCTCTCACAAGGTCACTAATCCCATTCATGGGGGTCCCACCCTCACGACCCAATCGCCTCCCCAAGACATCACCTACCGACACCATCGCCGTGGGGGCTAGGTTTCCACATAACCATTCTGCAGGACACACACACACTCCCTCCACGACATCCCTGGAAGAGCTTCACGCAGCCACCTCGGTCGAATGCCAGCATCGTTCGGAGAGAGGCAGCCACCCCAGGGAAAAGTTCCCACCCCCGATGTCTACAAGGCAACGAAGGGTGGAGAAAGGAGCAGACGCATCATCTGTGCGTCGATCAGCGTCCCTGGGAAAGCGGGTTTCATGATACACAGTTTAGGTAGAGAACAGAATGGAATATTGCTCAAACTGTTATTCATAAGTTCACTTATATCAGGAAGTATCTCGTGTGTTCTACATCACTATAGATTTTCTACTGTAGGCCTCTTGAAAGGGCACTTTTGAGGAGGAAATACATAACTCCCGGCAAAGGCTCCAGCTAAGCGCCCACCACTTAGTAATCTGCGCTGACTTTGATTTACGTCTCTCCCGGTAGAATTTCTAGACTTTGGGCAGATGAATGACAAGTGGGACGTGGAAAAGATGCCCCGTACTGATATTCCCGTGAATGAGCCATTCACTGAAACTGTAAAAGGCTGCCACATTTTGCATTTAAAAGTGTTCCTAGCTCTGGCCGGGTAGCTCGGGTGGTGAGAGCATGATCCCCATACACCAAGGTTGTAGGTTCGATCCCCGGTCAGGGCACAGACAAGAATCAACCAATGATGCACCAACAAGTGGAAGAGCAAATTGATGTCTGTGTGTCTATTAAAAATAATTTTTTTTAAGTGTGCCCATCACTGGCTCAACCAACCCCCACAGGAGTCCCCAACTACTTAAACCATTTCTCCTGGGGCAGCAAGACTGCCTTTCCACAGCAGCTCCCGGAGGAAAACCAACCACGGAAACGGAAAGTCAACTTAAACCCTGACGCGATGGCCCGAGTCATGGACTGTGGCACGGAAGGCCCGGAAACGGCTGCCGGTTTCCCCCAACGCCGGAAGGGAGCGTGTGACGCAGCTCGTAAATCCAAGTCTCATCTTGAAGTTTCCTGGGATGACACTTTGGTTTATAGTCTTTTTATTACGGAAGTATTTCTAAGCCATCCTCCTTCGTTTTTGGTTTTGGTTTTTTTTAAAGCATAGAAGCATCTTAGTTGTGTACAAATTACGGCTGATGGGTCCAATTCCCCAGCCCGCACCCCCAAAACATACATGCACCTGTAACTGTTTTGTTCTGTTTTTATTTTTAAATAATTTTTTAAAGATTTATTTATTTATTTGTAGACAGAGGGGCAGGGAGGGAGAAGGATGGGGAGAGAAACCTCAATGTGTGGTTGCTTCTCTTGTGCCCCCTCCTGGGGACCTGGCCCACAACCCAGGTGTGTGCCCTGACTGGGAATCGACCCAGTGACCCTTTGGTTCACAGGCCTGCGCTCAATCCACTGAGCCACGCCAGCCAGGGCTGTTCTGCTCTTTGTGTGTGTGTGTGTGTGTGTGTGTGTGTGTGTGTGACCCTAAACGGTTTTACAACCACGGCCTTTCCCAATCACCTGGAAATCAGTCCTTCTACACTACATCACACCAGGCTCTCCAGTGAGAGCAGGTTTTAATCACTCGGGTCAGAAGGGGAATGCGCTACTTCAGCAGCTCAGGAGGAAAAACGCCTCAGGCTCTACCAGCATCCCGGCCCCCAGGTGGCCCTTCACCTCTGGCACACCTGCCAGCTGGCCTCTGTGCGACTCAGGGCGCCTGTGTGGGAGGCACAAGGTGTCTCCAGGTTCTCGCTGCCTCTGTAGGGTGTATGACAGTCTCCGTGCGTTGTCTGCAAGAGGCTGTGACACAGGTAAGGACCCACCCACGGGGGACCATACTTGGGCTTTTTGTTCTCCTGTATTTAAAAAAAAAAAAGTCAGCCCTGGCTGGTGTAGCTCAGTGGATGGAGCGCAGGCCTGCGACCCAAAGGATCGCAGTTGGATTCCCAGTCAGGGCCCATGCCTGGGTTGTGGGCCAGTTCCCAGCAGGGGATGCACAAGAGGCAACCACACACTGATATTTCTCTCCTTCTCTCCTTCCCTTCCCCCTCTAATGATAAATACATAAAATCTTTTTAAACGTTTAAAAAATATAAATAAATAAAAAGTCAATGTCCCACCAATACTTTCTTGCTCAGTAGTTGCACCATGTTGGGAAAGGAAAATTATCGCCTTACAAATATTCTCTTGCTCTTTCCAAATCAATGAGGCTGAAAGACACGGAGATCGTTCATTTAAAAGTTATACATAAAAAGCGGACATCTCTGAAGTAGGGATCAGCAAACTGCTGATCCGGTGGGGCCGATAAGGCGCTGCTTGTTTGTATAAATGAAGCTGTAGAGGCCCACAGCCACACCCATCTGTTAACCATTGCCTGTGGCGACAAGGACCATGTTAGGCGGTTCCACAGAGAATGCCCTGTTCTGCACGGAGCCTATCATCGTCCCCACGTGGCCTTTTTCTAGAACACCCCTGCTTCAAAACCGTGCGGTCTCACAGGTGTATAAAATAATGCAGGCGGCACATGTGAGTCTAAGTTATTTAGTAGCCATGTTCAATGTTTCAAAAAAAAGTGGGGAAAAAAAAGAAACAAGTGAAGTTCATTTTAATATATTTTTGCCCTGGCTGGTGTAGCTCAGTGGATTGAGCTTGGGCCTGTGAACCAAAGGGTTGCTGGTTCGATTCCCAGTCAGGGCACAGGCCTGGGTTGCAGGCGCGGTCCCCAGTAGGGGGCGCATTAGAGGCAACCATACACTGATGTTTCTCTCCCACTCTTTCTCCTTCCCTTCCCTCTCTCTAAAAATAAATTTTAAAATGTATATTTAAAAAATAATAATATATTTCAGCCCAATATACACAAAGTAGCATCATTTCGACACATGGTCAATCCTTAAGGTATTAATGAAAATTTTTCCCTTTTTTCCTTCTTCCTACTAAGTCCTGGAAGCCTTCCATAACAGTACAGACGAGTCCCAGTTCAAAAGCTTGCTAGCCACTGGTCACTCCTGGCCACCACCCTGGTCCCTGCAGGTCTAAAGGGCAGGGAAAGTGACAAGGAACAAGGGTCTCGGTGTTTGTCCGTGTCACTTCAGCGTGCAGCCCCTTATAAAACACAGGCGATGCGACGGAGCCACAACTGCATGGATACCCCCACCCGCACATCCCCTGAGTTTGGACAGTCCCTGCTGTCCACCTTACTTTCAGACACAGCAGCCTGCCCGTTCCCTTTCTCTCTGTGCCGGGGGGAACGTCGGGAACACAGGGCACCAAGTCGCCAGCTGTGGTCTGGGGCGGAGAGACCCCTTTCCCTCACACATTGGACACAAACTGCCCCGTACTGCACTCCCAAGCCCCTGGTAAGTCCCCCCACATTCTTCACCGGATGAACTTAGATCACTGCGGAGGTACCCAAGGCCGCTGAACCGCACACGTACAAGTGGTGACAATGCTCCATTTTGCAGTACCTGTTACCACCACAAGATGCAACCTTAGAGCCCCGGCCGGGCAGCTTCCTTGGTTAGGGGGTCGCCCCGACACGCCCAAACTGTGGGTTCCATCTCCAGTCAGGGCGCACGCCGGAGCTGACCAGTCGGCGAGTGAGTGAGTGAAACAAACAGACCGATGTTTCTCTCTCTCTCTATCCCCCCTCTTATCCCGTCTCTTTCTGAAACCAATAAATGAAACTTTCAAAAAATATATAATAAATAATAGAAATACAACAAAATCAAAGGAAACCAAATAGCTGTCCAATACCACCCACAACACAGGGCAGATGGCAGGTGAGGTCCCAGGTGCCTACTACCTCCCAGCTGCCAAGTCGAGTTTCCCTCCGTGACCCCAAATTCCGGAAATTCCTCCCCCCCCTGTACACTGGCCGTTCGGTCTTGCCTGTGGACAGGGCTATCATTGAAACAGGTGGTCAACACACAGGCTTATTTGTGTGCAGGTGACAGTTATTCCACCCTGAGGTGAAGACAGGAGGAAGTCCACTGCAACTCGACTGCAAGGCCCCTTAAATCTTCGCTCGCCGGGGCCACGCGGGAAGCTCCCCTCCTTTCCTGGCCGTTGTCAACGATTTCCATGCGATGGAAATCACAGTGGCTATTTTCGCAAGCCATCAAACTCCTCAGTGAGGATTTTTTTTTCTCTACGAATGGGTAATCTAAGAGTACATGCATTTTCACTGTTGATCTTTATTCATTTTATTTTTAGAGAGGGGAAGGAGAACGAGAGGGAGAGAAACGTGTGAGGTTGCCTCTTGAGCGCCCCCCACTGGGGACCTGGCCGGCAACCCAGGCATGTGCCCTGACTGGGAATTGAACCGGCAACCCTCTGCTTCACGGGCCTGGGCTCCATCTACTGAGCCACACCAGCCGGGGTTATTTTCACTGTTTTTGAGATTAAACATTCCTTATCGAATTGTACTCATTTCCAACTGCCCCATTGGCTGGCTTGGAAGATAGGTTTCAGGTCTGTGATTTGTTCCTGGGGTGGGCGGAGGTGGGTCTGGATGATGGCTACGCATACACGGGAATGTAGACCTGGAGAGAGATGGGTGGTCCGGAGGCAGGAGGGTGTTGCTGAGAGGAGACTTAATAAAAACGACAAGGCATGCCCTGGCTGGTGTGGCTCAGTGAACCGGACGCTGGTCTGCAAATGTAAAGCTCACTGGTTTGACTCCCAGTCAGGGCACATGCCTGGGTGGTAGGCCAGATCCCCAGTAGGGGGCGCTTGGGAGGCAACCACGCCAATGGATGTTTCTCTCCCTCTCTTTCTCCCTCTCTTCCCCTCTAAAAGTAATTAAATAAATACACACTTAAAAAAAAAAAAGGACAAGGTGTGAGGTGGAGGGTTTAGGAGTAACATCTTTTCCCAGGGAAGAATGGGGCCACAGACTCGAGGCTGCAGACAGTGTTGCAGACTTAGGGATGCAGGTCATACCCTGAAGGGAAACAGGGTTTGCCACATGGGGGTTTTAAGCAAAGGGGCATGTGGTGGGGGTCACAGAGCAGCCCCCCAAAATACATGCTTCAGTCCTAAGTCCTGGCACCTCAGAATGCGACCTGTGCGGGAAAGATTTCTGCAAGTGGAATTAAGGCGAATATCTGCAGATGAGTTCGTCGTCCCAGATTCGGGGGGGGGGGCGCCTAAATGCCACCAGGGGTGTCCTCTCCAGGCAGAGAGAGATTTAAGGCACAGAACGAAATGGCCAGGGGAAGATGATGGCAGAGACGGGGGCAGCGAGCCTACAAGCCCAGGACGGCTGGCAGCCACCAGGAGCTGGGGCAGGACAGGGGATGAATGTCCCCCACAACAGCAAAGGGACCAACCCTGCAGACACACCTTCATCTCAGACTTGTGGCCTCCAGGACTGCGAGAGGAGGCATTTCTGGTGTTCTAAGCTTTCCCCGTCCCCCACCCCTGCCCGTGGTTCCGGCAGGCCCAGGTGACTAAAGACAGATTCACGCGATTAGATCTGCCTTGCAGAAACACTATTCTGGCTCCCGTAGTGGGGAAACGGCTTGAACTGTAAGATTCAAGCTGTGCCCCAGAGATGGCGAGGGGGGGGGGGACAGGGTGTTGATGCAGAGAAGCTGCCTCCGTGCCAAGCTCGGCTGTGAATGACCTTCTGCCTAATGACCTCCCTCAGACAAGGTCATCTGTGCAGGGAAGGGGCGGGAGGGAGCCGTGGGCTCACACAGATGGGACCTGCAGGGCGGCAGAGAGCTGAAGGGGGGCTTGTTCGCCGGGACCAAAGAGCAGGATGCCCAGGAAGGAATGCACTTGGGGGCATTAGTTCCCTTGGCAGCCTGGACGGGAACCAAGGGTGGCAGATGGCCCGCGCTGATTCAACACCGGGCTTCCGCAAAGAGCCGGGCAGAACGTTGCTGTTGGCTCCCAAAGGCGCTCGGGGCCGATGGACTTCCATGCATTCTCTACTGTCAACACCGAGCCCGGAAAAATACTCCCTGACGGACAAACGCAGCGCAGGGCGGTCACAGGCTGCGAGCGTGTCCCGAATGCAGGAGCTACAGGGACGGCCGAGAGGCATGTCACCCAGGGACCCGCGCGGTGCGATTCCACTCACGCAAAATTCACTCTGTGTAAGGGGGGAGGATGGGAAGTAACACCACAGAGAAAAGAGGGTTCCCCCCAAACTCAAAATCGGGGTAAACCCTAGTGGGGAGAAGTGGGTGGGGATGGAGGGGGCAACATTCTCCTCCCTGACTTGGGGGCCTCCTGATTGTTCCTTTTCCATTATTCATTAAAACGCGTTTATCTTGAACGCGTTTTTTTTTATGGCCACCGGATCACACGTTGGAACAAAAGATGAAAGGAAAAGAGAGAAGTTATCTCTGGCTTTAGTAACATTTGAGTATCCCTTTAATTCTCTGCAAAACGGAAGCTGGTATTGTCACAAGCCAGGAAATGTTTCTCAGTGGCAAGTGTTAGCAGACCATTTGGGGACGGACACACACACACACACACACACACACAGACACTCGTTCATATAATGGAATAATAGTTCATGCACAAGCTTCAGGCTTGGCTGGATCCAGGTGCTCAAATGCTACACAGTGCATCGGTCTCTCTGGACTCCTCTGCTCAGTGTTTCTCAGTGCCTCCAGAGTCTTTGATCTCCAGCCATGATAAAGGGGGATTTTATCATCACTAGGTGTATACCCTACTGGCGTAGCAACCCCGGGGAGCAAATATAAAACATGTCCTGTCAGGAATCACAGCAAAAGCCCACCTCTGGCTGTGTCCAGACCATACGGGTCACACTTTCCTAACCGGTCACTGAAGCCCAGGCCTGCTCCCCAGGTCTCCGCCTGGGGCTCTGTATCACACAGCCTGTGAATGACATGTGTTCCCTAAAGGAAATGTCCCCTGGTCCCGGCCAGGCAGCTCAGTTGCTTAGAGCATCGACTTGATTCGCCAAGGCTGTGGGTTCGATCCCTGACTGGGGCACATGCAAGAATCCACTGATGAAGGCATCGATAAGTGGAACGACAAATACATGTTTCTCCCCCTCCCTCTCTCAGTCAATAATAAAACTTTACTTGTTTTAACCCAAGGACAGAGGGTGGACACCGGGAGAGACAAAACCCCACCGACTTCCACCACCACTTACTTCCACATTTCCTTGTGCTATCACCAAGCCGTAGTTCCATTTCCTGGATTTCCAACACGTCCCTTCCTGCCCAGCCCTGTCAAACGAAGAGCAAAGTCAAACAAAATACACCAAAAAGACCCAAGAACTTAGAAGGACGCAGAAGGACTCAAAGACTGTGTGAACGGCCCTATTCTCTGCAACCTTTCGCCTTTCCTGGGTCCCGGAGAAGTCTGGACCCGCGAAGGCTAGACTTCCTGGTGACAGAGCCCTGCTGGCACGGTTCAGGGGAACACACGGTGACATTCTTCTTGGCCAGACGGACCCAGTTTCCTCGGCCCTTGCCCAGTGCCCAGGAACTTCTGTCCCACGGCCTCAGGGGACAATCGGAAGGAGCCTGCTCCTCCTCCCAGTGAACGAGGGGTAAGACCCTGAAGGCCTCAGGAGAGTCCAGCACAGCAAGGATGTCCCTACCCCCCCCCACGCCAGGGAAAGGACAAACGTTCCTCATAGGAATCCAGTCAGCCCCCGCCCAGGCTCCAGGATTGCCACATGCCAGAAAGCCTCCTTAATGGTGTCTGCGGATGACACAGTGGAGCCCGGGCTTCCAGGCACATCGGTGCGCACTGGAAAGCGTCCTGGGGTGGAGCCCCTCCCCGCTCTTTCCAGCCACCTTCCCCGGGGATCAAAGGTTCATAAAGGCCGTGGCACCTGCCTCTGGACACGTCCTGGCTAGGACCGGCTGCCGCGGTGATCCCACGCCTTCAGAACGCACGGAGCCTGGCTACTCCTGACTCCCCTTCCCTCCCCTCCCCCAGCAAAGCAGCCAAAAGGGAACCCCCCCCTTCTTGCTTAAGCACACCACACCTCCCCCCCTTCCCCCACCCCCCCCTGCCACACACACAAGTGCCACCAGCTCTGGTGAGGTCTGGGGACATAAATCTTAATCAGACACAGCTCTTGCCAAGACCACATCACTCAGGGATAATTTGCCCCCAGGAGCATTTTCAGATGACCCTCCGGCTGCGGGGAAGATGGAATATAGAAATAATCTCTTTTTTAAATCTCCCATCTCCCAAGACACAAAAATTAGAAATGCCATTGGCAGTTAACAGTGCCCTTGAGGTCCCTCCCACCCCCTCCGGTCCCCGGCCCAGTTCCGCCAGTACCTAGAAACGAAACAGTGTCTTTAACGAGGTGATTAAATTAAAACGAAGGCCCTTTGGGGCGGGGGGGCTCATCTAACAAGACTTGCGTGGTGGATGGCCACTTGAGGACACAGGGAGACAGCCCGGTCTCCCGTCTCCCAGGGCACCAGACAGGTCTCCTCTGGAGGAAGCAGCCCTGCCCACACTCTGATCCTGACTTCCAGCCTCCAGGCCTGGGATGAAACAAGGTTCTGCTGTTGAACCCCACCCCCCACCCCCCACCCCCGTCTGTGCTACTTGGTTGTGACAGCCCTAGAAACCCTACAGAGACCCAACCCCCGCCACCCCCCCCCACCCCCCGCCAGGCCACCGTCAGAATGCAGAGGCCCTCCCTCGGGTGCCAACCGGGAAAGCCCGGGCAGCTAGAAGGCAGGACACTTTTGCTCCTGCCACTGGACTGGACAGCGAACTGCAACCTGACCCCATCCCTGCCAGCCCAGTGACACACAGCAGCCCCCCCCAATGATCCTGTCTTCGTCCTGCTGGTCCCCTCTCCCTCCCACGGGCAAGTCTTTCCAGCCCCTGCTGACCCCGGCTTGGTAGAGCCCCGGGCGCCCTGCCGGAACCTGGCCTTCTCTGCAGGGTCACAGATGGTGCCCTCCGCAGGGCTGTGTCTAGGTTATGTGTGCACAGCCCTGCCCACACTCTGATCCTGACTTCCAGCCTCCAGGCCTGGGATGAAACAAGGTTCTGCTGTTGAACCCCACCNCCCACCCCCACCCCCCACCCCCCACCCCCCACCAAGGCCAAAGGCCTTCAGTGTCTCCCAAGGGGCAGGAGACAGCAGAACCCAGCCCTCACAGCTCCCCGTCATAGGAGCACAAAAGGCTGACGCCATGTGCGGTGGGTTGCCTCGGGGTTTTCTGTTCGGGGAGGGGGTTTTCTGTTCCGGGAGGGGGTTTTCTGTTCGGGGAGGGGGTTTTCTGGTGGGTCGTTTGCTGCCTTTGATTTAGGGCCTCAGGAAGGGAGCAGGGCGCTGAAGGAACCCAGTTCCTTCAGTAAGGGGCTACCGACCACCTGTAGGTTAGACGGAGGGGGCTTGCAGAGGCCCGGATTCCAAATCCGCAGGGGCTGCAGGCTCAGGGGGTCCCTGGGGCCCCGGGACTGGGGGACACCCAGCCTCCACCTCTCACCCACCCCTCCGGATCCATGGACCGTGGACAAGTAGTGGTTTTAAAAGAGAAAAAGTTTTTTTTTTTAAGCACTACTTCCTGTTATGTTAGAGGAAGGCTTGGGCCGTTGCATTATTAAGCAATTTTCTTTCTACGTTAGCCAGCAAGGGGCTGCATTTCCAGCCGGCCAGGACCCAGTGTCCCCAGGCCTGCAGATTTCAAACCTCGTCGTTTCCGAGGCCCTTCACTGAGCCGGAGCGGGCCTGTGTTTTCATTTGCATTCCGAAACAGAAAAGCATAATGTGTATTAACATTGTCTGCTTCGGCTGAAAAGGAAACTGTAAATTTTTACAGTCTGGCTTAAAAAAAAAAAAAAATTTGGCATTCGCAGCTCACTGAGCCTCCCGCCCGGAGCTGGGCGGAGCCCCAAAACCCCTCGTGCTGGGCCGCCCATCCTCCAGCTTTGCCCATCCCCCTCGCCGGGCCTTCCCCTCACTACAACGCCCCACCCCCTCCACTTTCCCTCCTCCTCCTCCTCCCCCTCCCGTCCCCGCCCTCATCTTTCATTTCCCATCCCCGTCCTTTGCGTCTCCCATCACCCTCCTGGATCCGCTCCCTCCCCGCTCAGCTCCCATCCCCCCCTTTCACCTCCCATCCCCCACCTTCCTCTGCGCCCTTCCCCGACCTCTACCGCCCCCCATCTTCCCGCCGTAGCCACCAGCTCCCTGGCCCCCCTCTGAGGGGGCGGGGGCGAGCCTAGCAAAGGTCACGTGTCCCCTCGGTCGCGGGGGGGGGGGGGGGGGGGGGGGGGNGGTCGCGGGGGGGGGGGGGGGGGAGGGGCGGCGGTCGAACCTGTTCTTTGTTAAGAGGTCAACGCTGGCGAGGCCCAGCTTCGCGGGGAAGGGCGGTACCGACGACCTTGGAAGAGCGGCGCAGGGCCCCCGTGCGCGCGCCCGCTGCCCACCCCGGTGTGCTGGCTCCCTGAGGACTCGCGGCCCTGCTGCGGAGGGCGCTGAGCAAGAGAGAAGAAAGGGGTGGCGGGGGCGTGGTGCGGCGAGGAGCCCGCGGAAAGGCTGGGGCTCGGGCACGTGGGGGACGAGGGCGAGCGCGGTGCTCCTGGAGAGAGGGTGGCCCGTGGAGAGCTAAGGGAAAATGAGGCCCACACGTCGGCGGCTCTGTGTCCAGCCCTGACTTTCTCCGAAGTCTCCCCCTTGCCGCCACCTGCATGGTTAAAGCCCCGTCAATCTAGGCCACTTTTGAGGGGTGTGCACCGCTGAGGATGGGATGCCCTGGAGGTGAAAGCCGCGAAGGTTCTGGTGGTGCGCCATCCTGGTGAGGCCAGTCGCCCAGTTGGGAGATGCGAGGGGTCTCTCCTTAAGGCACTCGCCGAAGTCATCGCTTGGCTGCGGCGAGGTGTGGTCGAAGGTCCAGTCTCCCCAATTTATGGGAGCAATTCTCGGACCGGTCCCCAGAGAAGACCAGTGGTAACGCTGGGGTGCCTCGCGTTTTTCTCTGCGCAGAAAACGTTCCCACCCAAAAATGGGTGTTGAGGGGAGAGGGGGGAGGTGAGGGGTGCACGCAGGCCTACTCTGCGAATAGCTCAGCCTTCTGATTTCGTTACCTCGTCTTAAAACTATTTTTCTGGGTCACTCGATAGTTTTCAAAGGCGTGCCTCTGATGACGGTTCAAAATTCCACGGATGGAGTTTTATGCGCCAGGAACGGTTCGCCATTCCGTATTATGCGCCAGGAACGGTTCGCCATTCCGTATTGTGGAACATTCGTCTTGTTTAATCCTTGGGAAACGTGTGCTATACTATGTCCCTGGCAGTTTCACAAGGGAACTCCTCCTCCCACGCCCCTGCAGCCCTTGGTGGAAGAAATCAATACAATTTCCTTCCGCCGTGGGTGGGTCGGAACTCCCATTTGAAGCTTTGCAGAGTTCCAGGTAGAGGACACTGGACCAAGTTTCCAAGCCAAGAGCTGCTTGACCCTTTGGGAACTCCGATCGGAGGAGAGGGTGGCCCAAGGCGGGCAAAGGATGGCCTCGGGGGCCTGGAGCGTGTATCGGAACATCCGGGGTTGGAAGGAGCTGGGATAAGACACTCGCCCCCACCTCAGACACGTGGCAAAGCCTATGCGCTCTAGGGAGCAGTGGAAATTTCCCCTTGTATGATACTCTGTGCTGAGTACCCACTGTTTTGCATTTATAGGCATATGCGGGGGGGGGGGCGCAATGGTGGATATCAGGAATGATGTGTGAATGACTGGCTGTGCACCCAGGGCACCAGTCTCGGGGTATGGGGTGGGACGTGCCCACCACACGCAACGCACTTCCCAGAGCGGTGGCTCCCCCTCCCCACCCTTCAGGAAGGAAGGTGAAAGGAGAGATGTGAGAGGGACACACCTTTGTCACCCTCCGCTTCTGTCCTTGTAGCCAACTAACGCCAGGGCCGTTCTTGCAGGTCTTCGGAACACCCCCATGGCCGGGTTTTGGTTCTTTCCAACGACACGTTCAGTGTTAAAAGGTGTGCCTACCCAAGAGAAAAGGAAACACTCACCCACGGGGGTGCAGACGACTGTTCACAGTTGCCTCGTGCAGGGGCAGTTAGACGGGGATGAGGAGGGTAGGAACCAGGGCCGAGGCAGAGGGTCACCAGCGCGGAGTGCCTTGGCGCTCAGCGATGACGGGCAGAACTACAGGCCACTCCCTGAAGCTTTAAACCCCTGGAGGTGACATCCAGGCCTCTCCCGGGGTTCAGCGCCAGGCCCAGAAAAAGCAGCAAAACCAGATGGGTCAATGCCACGGCTGACCTCTTAATGACCCCGCCCCTGGTGCTGACCAATCCGTGGAGACCATGACCCTGAAGCGACCCCCCAGGAAAGCTGGTGCGCATGCTATTGGGGGTCTTGCCCTGAAAGCTCAGTGAAAGCCCTTTGCATGGAGGGCCCAGCGAGGCGCTATGGAGCGCAGCTGGGCCTCCCCTCCCTCTCGTTCTTCCAAGGTGTGTCTCCCTCTCCCTCTCCCACTCCCTCTCCCTCCCCTCCCCGCAACCCACCCCAAGCTCCAAGGCCTTTTCTTGGGCTGTACCTTGTTTCCCAAGCCCGGGTCTGCCTCTGTGACTTTCCCAATAAACGTTCCCTTACAATCCGAGTCTCGGCCCCGGAATTCTTCTCTTAGCCAGAAATCAGGAACTGAGGCGGCTGAGCGGAGGTTAACAGCAGGCGCTGTTCGTTCTTGGCGTAAGGATACGAGGCAACAGTGAAAATAACGCAAACGCCCATCAACAGAGACAGAGAGACCCAAAACGTGGTCCCTGTGACGTAGAATGTTCCTCGGCCATACAAGGTCTGTCCAGAAAGTATCCATCCACGTCGTATGAAAATTAGAGACACTGACTGAAGAAGATGCAAGACACACTGTCCATGGGACAGTGATGCCTCAGCCCCCTTCAAAGTAGTCACCTTGGGGGCCTACTCACCCAAGTTCCCCCACTCACCATCAGCTGCCCCGTCGTATTTTCCTGAGTCTCATCCGTGGCCTGACATCTCTTCCCTTTCCAAGGTGATTTCAGTTTTAGAAGCCAGAAGTTGCAGGCGCCAAATCTGGGCTATGGGGGGGGTGGGGGCAGGGGGAGCTGAGTCACCTGGGTGATTGGCCGTTTCACCAAAAAAGTCTGCACGAGAGGTGATGCCTGAGCAGGCACATTGTTGTGATGAAGCTGCCAATCACCAGTTGCTCACAGCTGCCATCCTTCCGAATCATCTGAATAGTTTCCACGGAGGAATGTTCAAGCTTAACGCAAAATTGGATGCAGATGCGTCGCTCTCCTTGCTTGGACATTTCCAAGGCAATGGCCACAGAGTGCACGTGCTCACTCTACCGCCCCCACTGACTAGTACAGTGAAGTCCCCTCTGATTGGAGCCGGCCCCCCTCGGTGGCTGGGCCCCCGGAGAGTGTGGGTGAGGCTTCCTGGTGGAGCNCAGAAGTTGCAGGCGCCAAATCTGGGGGGGGGGGGGGGGGGGTTATTGGGNGGGGAGCTGAGTCACCTGGGTGATTGGCCGTTTCACCAAAAAAGTCTGCATGAGACGTGATGCATGAGCAGGCACATTGTTGTGATGAAGCTGCCAATCACCAGTTGCTCACAGCTGCCATCCTTCCGAATCATCTGAATAGTTTCCACGGAGGAATGTTCAAGCTTAACGCAAAATTGGATGCAGATGTGTCGCTCTCCTTGCTTGGACATTTCCAAGGCAATGGCCACACAGTGCACGTGCTCACTCTACCGCCCCCACTGACTAGTACAGTGAAGTCCCCTCTGATTGGAGCCGGGCCCCCTCGGTGGCTGGGCCCCCGGAGAGTGTGGGTGAGGCTTCCTGGTGGAGCTTGGGCTTCCCTCCTCCGGCTGTCGGTTGAAACGGCTCCGAAAGGGAGCCACCTCTGCCCACGCTGGTCGTCAGCTGTCACTCAGTCCTCCTGGCCTGGCCACGCCACAGCCCTCCACCCCCATGCTCCTTGGCTCTCTCCTCCTACTCCGGCCTGAGGGCCCCCCACCCCCACCCCATGTAGCTCCCCCCCACCCTGCCCTGCTTTCTGCTGTTTTCCAAGCTGCCCGGGTCAGCCTGCTATACCTCTGCTTCTTTCTCCCTGCTCTGCGGCGCCCCCTGGGGCTCCATCTTGGCCCCACATGGGAGGCACTGAGAACCTTTAAAATACCCTGGGCGGGGGGCAGCCACCCCCAGGGACCTGGGCTGCTGTGGGCAAGAATGAGGCAGTCAACGGCCACCCTAAGAATTCATTCTTCTGGCAACGGAGTGAACATTTGAAGCGCTTCTGCTTTTTTGGGTCGCCCAAATTTTCCTTTTTCGGTTCTTACTTTGTAGCTACCCAATGAAAGCATGAAGTGTATATAACAAGTATCTATTTCGTATTTATTTATGTTAAATATAGACTATATTTAGTGTGTATTATGTATTTAAATATATATTTTGAATCAACTTCCTTTTTTCGTTGTTTCTGGTTTACCTTTCTTGCTTGTAAAAACAGCCAAGAAAGAACTAAGTCATTGTAATTTATGTTGTGGCCCCCAAAATACACGATTCACAAAATCGGTAGTCCCACATGAAAAATGTAACGAAATCACTGGCTGGTGAGTTTGAAACGGCCTAAGCGATAGGAGGCCTGTTGTCTGGGTGTCCATCCCCCGCTGCCCCCGACAGGTGGACCCAGGCAGCGAAATCCCTAGGGTCTGGCTGCCCAGCCTCGCCTCGTGCAGCACACTGACATTAAGGTGCGCGTCTGGAAGGTAATAACACGCTGTCATACCTCCTACATGCGGCTGAGCTAGGCATTGCAACAGACGAACGCCCTCCCCGTCTGCATGCACGCTCTGGACACCCCGCCTTGCAGGGCAGGAGCAAAACCTCACATTGTAAATACTCTCTCTGCTCAGCACACCCATCCTGCCTTTTATAGAAGGGGACATTGTTATAAACTCTGAAACATCTTCCACCGATAGAATGTGGTTGTTACATTCTCGAACTGGTCTCTGCGAACTTGGTTCTAGTTTTGGTTTTAAACATAGTTCTTTCACTCTAGTTACAAATATCTTTGGGGGGGGGGGGCTGGCTGGTAATCACCTTGCATTAGACACCAGGGACAGGAGCATCCATTTCTCGGTGTCTAAAATACTCATTTCCTGTCCCTTCTGTTTATTGGCCCTGAATGCATAATGACTTGCTAGCTCCCAAAGACTTGAGGAAGGGGCCCATTGCTTGTTTGTCGAGCACTGTTTCTTTTCTTTCTTTTTCTTTTTTCTTTTTTTGGAGGATCACCTCTGGCATAACTGTGGCTACCTTCCCTGAGATTTTCATTTTGCCACAAGTGGTGTGTTCGTTGTATTACTTAAAGTATGCATACATTTTAAAAAGAGAGAGAGAGAGCGCGCGTGCAAAGGAGTCCTAAATAAAGGGGGGGGCGGGATTTTTAGAGCAAGAGGGACGAAAGTAAAAAGGTTGCACAGGAGACGGCCTAGATGCTTCTGTAAATCCTGCAAGATGGCGATAACGGTCAAGATCCGGGCAACTGTGTCACAGAAATGCACGGGAAGTGAAACCCGCTGCCTGCCCACGGGTCCGCTGGTGATTCACACACAGCCCTGTCCCACACACAGCCTTCATGGTCCTCAGAGCCCCGTATCGCCCCCACAGTTCATGGCATAGATGCCCGGCTGCCTCTCTCCCACCCTCCACCAGAGGCTTCTGGGCAGGTGTAATGGGACACAGCTTTCTTCGAAACAACAAAAAAAAAGTGGGTGGGGGCAGGGGCCAGGAAAACCCTGGCTCTTCCCCAGAGTCTCAGGGCGGCTGGTCTTTCTCTCTCTCTTTCCTGACCAGCTGGCTTCGTGTTTTCCTTTATTAGCAAAGAGGAAATGGGAAGAGTGCAGGGAGGAACACTCCCGCTAAGGCGGGTTAAAGCAAAAGGCAACATTTCGCCTGTCCTTTCTATGAAGAGATCTTTGTTTCACTGGAGGATACACTGTTGAAAGGGAAGGACTCCTCGGAGAGTCTCTAGGGAAGAAAGAGACACATTGTGAACCCATTCAAGGCCAGGCAGCGCCTTTGTTTGCCTTGGTTTTGCAGCACAGCCTGGGGCCTCTCCAGAAAGCTCTCGAGTCCGGTGGCCACATCCCTGTGCATGAGGCACTTCTCTTGAGGGTCTGGAGGTGCAGGGGGGCATCAGCCAGGGACGGGAGGCAAAAATAGCCAACCTGCAGGGCCGCAGAGACACTGCAAGACCAGAAATTGCACACCTATTACCCCATTCACGCCAATGAGTGGGCTGCTTTGGTGACAAAATTGCCATGCCTGTTGGGAAGGATACAAACAAAAGAAACTCGGGAACTTTGTAGCCACAGTCGACCAGGACGGTATCTGCATTTTCAGCCCTGTTGAGTTTCCGGGGTCTGAGAAAGTGTGCTTGTCACACTGCCCCCAGCATCCCAGGCTCCCTGAACCCAGGGGAACAGACCGAGATCACTAAAACAACGAAAGCAAGCTAAGCGATGAATCATTATCCTTATCTTGGCGTCGCCAAAACCACAATGAGAAAACCCTAGTCAAGAAAGCAGGTGTTGGCCGCCTCAGGCAGTTCAGAATGATGTCAGGGCCTCCCCACCGCGGGCGTCCGTCAGCTAGATTTTCACCCTTTGTGAAACTGAGTAATCACCGGGCGGCCAAACGCTATCCTAACTTATGGAGGGAGGGGACCTGGGAAAGATACGACCGGGCCGTTGGTGGTGAGACCTAGTCAGTGACGGCCCTGGGGCAGCGGCACATTCTCTAGGCGAAGGAACAAGCCAGGCGGAAGGATGAACCCCATTTCCACAAGTTGACAAATGGCTGGTGTCCAGCAAAAGGGGACTCAAATTGTGTTTGCGTCCGGGGTTGGTCAGGGGTGAAGGAGGTCCCTCCGAGCCTGGGGCGCAAGTCCGGGACAAAGGGACCCCTTTGACATTTCATCCCGTGAGTGACCCTCATTCTCCTGCCCCCACGATTGTCTGCCCCAGAGATCGATTCACCAGCCAGGATGTCAAGACTTTGTGCAGGAGGATTTTTTTTTTTAAGTTTTCAAATCCCTGAAAATATTGTTTGGGAATAGTTAGCTAATGCGGACCCCGGCCACCAGTGTCCGAGGCGTTATGGATGAGATGAGAGACGTTCACACAGACGACCAAAGCCCTGAGGAGGAAAAAGGACAGCAGGGCCACTCGCTCACGGGGAGAGCACCCGACCCTTGCCTTCACAGGCTTTTATTGGGTTCAGTTTGCACAGGAATACAGGGCGTATACGTAAAGCTCACCCATCATCGTCGGGCAGAAATGATTAGACAATAATAACATTCAAAGAACTCTGAGGGCTTATTCTGAGTCAGGGTCACGTAGTTAAAGGGCCATAAAACTCTGGGGAAACAAACTCATTTCAGGCTTGGACCCTTATCGTTTAAATGGAGGGTATTTAGCAAAGCAGGTTTCACAGGATTTTATGCATTCTTCCTTGGGCCTGATCGCCCCAGGGAGCCCGCCCATTCCTGCCCAGGGCTGCACCCCCACTCTGGCATTGTTTCAGGCTTAAGTCAAGCAGGGGAAGTCAGGCAGCCAAGAGATGAGGAGACTCCTCTGAAGACAGAATGAGGACTTGGGGCTATGGGAAAGCCCAGGGGCGGGGGTCCATCGCCCCCTTTTGCGATAGCCCCCCAGCTCCTTCCCTGAGGGCTCCCCTGGGGGCCAGGCAGGGTGAAGTAAAAGGAACAGAGGCTGCGCTCCTGCCAGGGAGAGAAGCTTTGTCTCCATAGTGGCTCCTGGTCCCGAGGTCACTCACTCAGCCTCAGCCGTGGAGGGGTTACAGCTTCTGAAACCAGGCAGGGCGGTTCCCCACAGTTAGTATGTCATCTACGGGTCACTATTCTTGTATGCTCACGAGATTAAAATGTTAGTGTGTATCAGCCCACTTCCTCTGCCGAACAAACATCCCCCAAACTCCACGACGTCACCACGATTTATTTAGCTCATGATTCCGTGGGTCAAAAATGTGATCTGGTCTCTGGCGAGTGGCTCTTCTGGTCCTGGCCCGACTTAGTCAGGAACAGGCCGTTAGCCCCCAGGTGGCCTGGAGGCGGAGCGCCCGTCACGGAGGGCTCGTGTCTGCCTCGTAGAGGGCGCAACCCTCCAGTAGCCTGCGAGCACGGTTCTGAGACAGGTGGGGGCCTAAGACCTCTTGACACCAAGGCCTTCGACAATGTCCCCTCCGTCACATTCTCCTGGCCAAAGTGAGTCACCAGGCCAGACCAGATGGCACTCAGCAATCACATTTGTTTCTATCCCCCTCATTTCATTCTCTTACCTTGTGGTTGTAGAAATTCAAGCCTAACGTGAGGAATGGGCCAAAGAGTTGAAAACCGGCAACTTCCGTTGGGTTCCCATGACACGGGAGCTTCCGTGCCGGAATGGCTGTTGTCTTGAAGCTTTACAAAGTCTGGCGAAATATCTGTCCTCAGAACATCACCTTGAGCACGAGACTCTTGAGTGGCGGGCGAAGCTACCGTTTTGGTGCCGGGTGAAAGAATGGCCTGCCTCCTGCCACAGAGGAAAGCCCCTGGGATCGTTGTTCAGTGTTGTTCCGGCAGTGAGAAGAAAAGTCTGATTGCAGCCACGGTTTACGTAGCTGAAGCTCGCTGGTGCTCAGCAACACAGCCCCACGGTGTCTGCATTCCATTCAGAACGCAAAGGGGGATGGGGGATGGGGAGGGGAAGCTGATCCTATTCAATAGAAAAAAGAAGAAGAAACATGGGAGGGAATCATTCATTTCTTGTTCATAACTGGAAGGCATTCACCAAGAATAGTGAAGAAGAAAGCCAGCCCTGGCCCTGGCTGGTGTAGCTCAGTGGATTGAGCGCGGGCCTGCGAACCCCACGATCTCGGTTCGATTCCCAGTCAGGGTACAGGCCTGGGTTGCAGGCCAGTTCCCAGCAGGGGACTCACGAGAGGCAACCCTACACTGATATTTCTCTCCTTCTCTCCCTCCCTTCCCTTGTAAAGATAAATAAATAAATAAAATATTTAAAAAGAAAAAAGAAAACCAGCCCTGACCAGGTAGTTCGGCTGCTTGGAGTGTCATCCTGAGATGTCAGGGTTGTGGGTTTGACTCCCAGTCAGAGCCCATGTGGGAGTCAACCGATGAATGCACCCACAATGAAACAGCAAATCTCTCTCTCTCTCTCTCTCTGTCTCTCTCTCCCCTCCTTCCCCCCTCTCCAAAATCGATAAATACTTTTTTTTAACTTTTATTTATTTTTCAGAGAGAGGAGAAGGGAGGGAGAAAGAGAGGGAAAGAAACCCTGATGAGTGAGAGAAACATCTATTGGTTGCTTCTCCCACGCCCCCTCCTGGGGACCCGGCCCACAACCCCAGGCAGGTGCCCTGACTGGGGATCGAACTGACGACCTTCTGGTTCACGGGCCAGTGTTCCGTCCACCGAGTCACACCACCCATGGCTAAAATCTTTGTTTAAAAAAAGGAAAAGAAAATCAGCAATATCTCCCCTGGTGCCAACCAGCATTCCGCTCCACACTTCTCCCTGCTCTCGCCACACCCCCCGACTTCACAGGACCCAGGACCCCCCGTTTACACGTGATGTGAATTTCTAAAACATCACAGGGAGCCGGGAGCCCCCCCCCAAAAAAACGACCGCCTTACCAGGCTGTTTGTGTCGGGAGCCCATTTTCAAGAGATAAAAATATCCACCCCCTCGTCCCCCATATCTCTGGTGTGAAAGTAAGAAGAAATGAGTTTGGAGGTGGGGGCATCCCTTCTACATTCCCGGACTTATCTCCAAGGCACAGCCCACCGAGAGGACCACGGATCGCTGCAGGAGAGCCAGGTGCAACGCAGAAAGGCCTTCCGGGATGCCGAAGCTGCGGATACTTCCTCCTTTCCAACTAATCTAATAATTGATGGAGCACTCGGTATGAACACGGCATTTTGCTGGTTGTGGGGGAGGAATGGAGATTAAACCAGCTCTGGCTCTGGAGGTTGTCATTTATCAGGAAGAGAAGCCCATACTAAACAACAGTAATCCAAGGTTGAAAGCGATACCGCCAGTCCTCCTGGTTTGCAGCTTCTGCATTTGCAAATGTGCCACCTCCGTGAAATTTATGTGTAACTGGGAAATCAATAGCCACGGGGCCTTCGCAGCCCCGCATTCAAGGATCCGTACGTAGCCATGAACATTTTGGCTTTCACGTGATGGGTGAGTTCCCAGCTGAGGTCCAACAAGGTGGCTTCTTGCTTCTCGGCTCTCGGATTGTAAACAGTGTCTTTTTCGCAGTCGATTCACTGCCGTGGTCTCCGCGCTTGGGGGCTTCTTGTTGGCGATGTCCCTGTTTCAGTGACCCTCTGATGCTGAGGTGCTGAGTCGTGTCTGTAAGTACAGAAAGCGTGGAGCACATTGTGAGTCAGGGGAGTTTTGTTCAGGCCCTGAGTTCCATGTGAATGAACCAGTTCTGTATTATAGAAGGTGTCTTTGCCCTGGCTGCTGTTGGCTCGGTGGATTCAGTGCCGACCTGTGAACCAAAAGGCCACGGGTTCAATTCCCAGTCAGGGCACGTGCCTGGGTTGCAGGCCAGAGCCCCAGTAGGGGGCGCACAAGAGGCAACCACACGTTGGTATTTCTCTCCCTGTCTTTCTTCTCCCTTTCCCCCCCTCTCTAAAGATGAATAAATGAAATCTTTCAATAAATAAGTAAGGTGTCCTTGAACAGAAAAGGAAATGAGGTTAGGTACCCACTGGTTGTGACTGGAGCCNGGTGGATTCAGTTCCGACCTGTGAACCAAAAGGCCACGGGTTCGATTCCCAGTCAGGGCACGTGCCTGGGTTGCAGGCCAGAGCCCCAGTAGGGGGCGCACAAGAGGCAACCACACGTTGGTATTTCTCTCCCTGTCTTTCTTCTCCCTTTCCCCCCCTCTCTAAAGATGAATAAATGAAATCTTTCAATAAATAAGTAAGGTGTCCTTGAACAGAAAAGGAAATGAGGTTAGGTACCCACTGGTTGTGACTGGAGCCTTGCGGAAACCTCAGCCCGTATTTCCCGTGGGAGCGTTTGGTGTTCACTCACTCAGTGTTGGCAGTGACGTCACAGAGCATCGTGGTAATCGATGGTGTTAGTTGAATGAATGAGCGAGAGCGACAAGAGAGACAACGAGTGTGCTGTAGACACGCAGAGGCAACTTCTGGTTGGAGGAGGCAAGGGGAGCTGAGCAGCCCTGGGCTGGGGCGGGGGTCCGCTGTGGAGAAACAAAGCGGGCGGTGCATGCCCTGCAGAGAGCCAGGCCGCCTGCCCTCCGGTGAGTTGCGGAGTCCCCGGGGCAGGGGGTGAATACTAGCGAGTGTCTTCTAAGCTCCGCCGTGAGGGTTAACATCAGTGACACCGGAATCCAGAGCCTCTGCCAAGAGACGCCTCTGTGCAGGATACCTACTCAAAACAAACGAGTCAGCCATCATTGCCGTTTTTGTGTTATGGGTCCGTGGCTGTCTCCATTTGGCTCCGTCCTAAGACACAGGAGGCAAACGTGTGGGGAGTGGAACTGGAAATAGAGGCGAAAGGCTGGCCCCAGGGATCTGAGGCTCTTGGAGAGGAGACAGATCTCTCGCATCGCAGTGCTGGGGAGCACCAGAGAGCTTTGGCACAGGGGACAGGCGTCTCAGGGCTGTGCTCTAGCCTGACACTGGACCTGGGAGTTAGAGCCCAGGGGGAGGGGCCCGTGTGGGGATGGAGACCAACGAGAGCAGGTCCAGAGAGAGGTGAGGCTTCCGGGGGCCAAGGGGAGGAGAGAGGGCTCCTGAGATCTGAAAGACGTCAAGTCAGAGGGTCAGAACCGACGCCCCGGGGGGCTGGTGGCGGTCTGCTTCCTCATGCGGCGCCATTTCCATGACAGCGCTGTGTCCCCGGAAGCTCGGGAGGTACCCACTGTGCCCACATGCAGTTTTCTGCGCAGGGATGCAGTGGTTGAAAAGTGAGTCAAAGGGTTCAGGCGCGAAGACCGGTTTGAGCAAGGATCCGCCTCAGCGAGCAAGGCAGAGAAGGAGCCCAGTGGGCGGGGATGCGGCCCGGGGAGCCGGCAGAGCCTCCTAGACTGGCATGATTTGGATGCAAAGCCGACAGCCCTGTGCTAGCAAGGGGCTCCCCTCAGACCTTCCATCTGGGAATGAAGCCGGTGGAAGGAAGCAGGGCTATAACTCTCGGGATTCTTAAATAAAACCCCAAAGAGATAGAAATGGACGGCAGGGAGGGAGGGAGGGAGGCTGGCCTGCGGCCCTGCAATGTAGGGCCTTTATTAGGACCAGCAGACACTTACACCCGGGCTCTGTGCCCACTAATAATAGCCTGGCTCCGGTTCCCCTACAGGATAGGAATGGATTCGGTTGGCCAAAACGTCCCGTTTAGCTTTCTCCATGAACTAAAAGATACGTTTCCCGTTTTCACCAATACCTCTACTGACTTGCGCATTTTGAGTGTGTCAGCTGTCTCCCTCCCGCGTGGCGGAGCGTTGATTGTTCTCAGTGAATGTCTCCATTTGATCGCCGTCCACCTCAACTGGTCCACCCGACCGTGGAGCGTTGTCTGATGAGAAATCTCCAGCGCGAAACGTCACAAACCACTTTTGACAGGTCCCATCAGTCACGGCACCTTCTCCATGCACTGCACAAACCTTTTTTTTTTTTTTTTTGCATTTCAGTGGCGTATTGACCTTTCTTGAAATCACAGAGAGCACAATCCATAGGCCGAAATGTTGTGTTTTCTCTTCTGCCTCCGATACTAACATGGCTACAGAAAAACTCACCGATTTTGGTAAGTTTTTTTTTTAATGCATGCTGATGTGACAGCCTGAGTCAAATGCCAGCAGGACACGAAAAAAGCTTTGTGACCACGTGAGAGAACTTCACTTCGAACACCAGCTGCCCAGCGGGGCGTCACACAGATGCCACCGAACGTGTTCAGTGCTGTCATTCGTGCGTCAATTCGACTCGTTTCACTTTGGGTACCAGGCTGGGGTGGGGATGAGGGTTCGACCCAAAAAGCGAAACCCTCCCTCTCATGGAAAAACTGGGCTCTTTGCTCCTTCCCAGCGGAGAAGCGAGCGTCGGAGGGTAGCGCCCCGCGCCGGCCCCCTCACCTGAGTTAACCTGTGCGTGCGCGTGACGGAGCAAGGGCATGTATTTCAATCAAAACAATGACACATCTACGTGTCGTCTGCTTGCCCCAATGACTCCCGGCAGACAGGGAGTTCCCCCGGTTCAGTGCCAGCTCAGTAAACAGAAAGAGCTGTCAAATCTCGGAATCTGGGTAACTGCCAAATAGACCAAGGACAAAAGGAGGGAGAGAAAGAAAAAGAGGAGTGGGGGAGGGGAAAAAGAAGAAGGTAAGGGGGAGGGAGAGAAGACGGAGGGGGAGGGGAGGAGAAGAGAGAGTGTTTACCAGCAGTGCCTCTCCCCTCCCACTTTTTTTTTAATGTTTATTTATCTTTAGAGGGGAAGAGAAGGAGAGAGTGAAAGAAAGATCAACGTATGGTTGCTTCTCGTGCGTCCCCTGCCAAGAACCGGCCTGCAACCCAGGCACGGGCCCTGACTGGGAATCGAACCGCCATCGCGTGGTTCGCTGGCCCGCCACTTTTTTTCCTATATAAAAACAATCACCTTTGGAGCCCTGATGCTTATCTGCTCCCACGGTGCAGCCTCCAAAATGCAACACCCATGGCCATAGCCAGGCGAGTCCGCGCCTGGAAGCCCCGTGCAGACCCCCTCCACGGTATCAAGGCTAAGACGAAGGCTTAATCAGGAGAAGGGCAGACAAAGAATCGCCGTGGGGGGCTCTGTGTCCAGCACCCGTCTGCCTAGAGCCGAAAGCATTTGTGTCGCCCCCTCGGTAACTTCTCGCCAGGCTGGCTGGGCCTCTGTATGTAATTTCCATCCTCTCCCTCAAAACGAAAAGAGAACATTCGCCCTAAACCTGAAAAAGTTTTCTCACACACCGTGCAGGCTCCATGGGCCGGAACAGACCCCGATGCAAACTGCGCTTCCCAAAACCCGGTTGCAAAAAGGAAGCAAATCTGACTTGCTGGTGTGACCTGGGGCCAAGAGATAGGATCAGTCCTTGCAGGGCAGTCCTTCCAGGTCAGTGCGTGCGTGTGCGTGTGCGTGTGCGTGTGTGTAGCAGGGTGGGGGAGAGTATGGTGATGGCCTGGGTGAATGCCAGCCCCTCAGTCACACCCGAGCGCAAGGACGTTTAAAAGAGGCCCAGCATTCTCAGCTCCCCTCAGGACGGCTTCTTGAGACAAGGCAGAATCTCAGCGTCTTTGCCTAAAGCCTGGGGAAGCCAGAACATTGAGGCCCGTCACCCACTCCCTGAGGTTTCACGGAGCTCTGGAACCTAAAGTGACCTTTCTCTACCATCCAGGTCGATCTGCGTGAAAACCATGAACCACAGCCCTGGCCGGTGTGGGGTAAAGTAGGTATTCCAAATGCTAGGGGACAAGAATGGTCCCGTGCTGCTGCCCGGGAGCCCCAGAGTCTCACGTCATTTCTGCTTACCATGGGGGGACTGGGGCACTGCCCCCCACCCCAGCCCCAGGCCCCCTCCACCACCACCGTGACAGACGACAGGGCTCCAGTTTGTGTCTGAGGCCGTGACACAGGTCGACTGCGGAGCCTGGGGTGAACGTTGGTTGCCAACCCTCTTGACTGAACACAACAGCCTTTGAGCCCTTGATGATTTGAATGGCTGTTGACCCCCAACGCGCAGCTCTGGTTAGTCCCTCAGCCCCACACCCCGGGCATTTGGGGCCTGGCCATTCTTGATTGCTGGGGGCCACACAGGGCCCCGTGGAATGGTGAGCAACATCGCTGGCCTCTGCCCAGGAAAAGCTAGAATGCAGCTTCACCTCTCGGTGACAGTCAGAATGTGTCCATGCAGGGCCAAGTGTTCCCAGAGGGGGCGCGGGGACAAAACCACTCCCCAGTGAGAACCTTTGGGTGTAGAGACCAGGATGTCGTCCCCCGCCCAGGCAGAGCCGGGCCAGCCACCCCAGGCCCCCCGGCCCGCCCAGGGGCTGACCGCACCTGCCCAAGGAAAGCAAATCGAACAGCCGCACCTCACAGCGGCCAGTCTCCCCCACAACCCGGTGCCTGGATTCTCTCCCCGTCCTGCCCGGGAGGCCTGCGTCGAAGCCCTTGCGAAACTCACCGAACCTCCCACTCAGCTGCTTCTTCCAGGGCCCTCGCCCCCTACTCCGGGGTCTTCCAGAGGAGGAATTGATCA
Source organism: Sturnira hondurensis (assembly GCF_014824575.4). NCBI lineage: Eukaryota > Metazoa > Chordata > Mammalia > Chiroptera > Phyllostomidae > Sturnira > Sturnira hondurensis. The sequence continues at coordinate 3,376,398 of NW_028091865.1, forward strand.
TTAAGCAGCCCCGGCACCCGAGAGCCTCACCAAGCAGCACCCTATCCACACCAGCCTGCTCCCCAGCACGCGCGATCCAGGCAAGGGAGCCAGCGACCAGCATCCGCGGCCTCTTCCCGTGACCTAGGGATGAGAGAGCAGAGGGTCTGCAAGTCGACACATGGGCCCATCGTATTTACCTTCCCATCTGTCTGGTCAATTGCCTTGAAGAATGCTATTTTTCTTTTTCATTCTTTCTTTTTTTTTTAGCATACTATTTATTTATTTTTACAGAGAAGGGAAAGGAGGGAGAGACAGGGAGGGAACCATCAAAGTGTGGTTGCCTCTCGTGCGCCCCCTACTGGGGACCTGGCCCGCAACCCAGGCTTGCGCCCTGACTGGGAATCGAACCAGCGATGCTTTGGATCACAGGCCGGCGCTCAATCCACTGAGCCACACCAGCCAGGGCTCTTTTTCTTTTTCTTGAGGCATAAATGATTCCGCATTCAGGCGTATCATGAGAAGCCAGCAACCACCTGGCTTCTTCAAGTATTTCTTCCAGGACAAGCAAGGGCGGTAAGGGCCCAGCGGTCTACTAAGGGTCAGAGGTTTCTTCTTCGTTCAGTCGCCCATGGCAGCAGGTCTCTCGTCTGACAATCCGTCGTGGCGTCTTCTACGGCGAGAACAGGGTCTGAACCACCGTGGGTCCTCGATAAATGTGTGTTGAGGGGGCTCACTTACCTCTCCAGAATGTCAGGTACGTGAATATCGATCACCATGTTCCCAGAAGAGGTGGTAGGAGGCAGAATCTGCAGAGGGGTCCTCGGAGCCTTGCCCCAAGCACACCCACACCTTCTCCGATTCACCAAGCAGACATTTACCCAGGGGCCTGCACATGGGGTGAAATCCCAGGGCATTATCCAGTGGGTCTGACCCAATCAGGCAAGATCTTCTTGGGCACAGAGATTTGGGAGGGAACCGGGTGTGCCAGCTTCTCTGCTAAGGGATTTGACGATGAAGGGGCTCAGGGGCCGGGGAAGGCAGGTGGCTTCTGGGAGCTGGAAGCCACCTCCAGCTGAGAGCCAGCAAAGCAGGGGCGTGAGCACTGGGACTGCCAGGCACTGAATTCTGCCGCAACCACCTGAGTGTGGACAAGGGCCAGGCCCTGGGGGCGGAGGGAGCCTCAGCCCCAGAGTTCTGGCCAGGCCAAGCCTCCAGGGCAGCAGGTGGCCCCACCGAGGCCTCTGACCTCAGAACTGGAGGCTCTAAGCGGGTGTGGCTGTAGGGCATAAGCTTGCAGGGATTTGGGCTTTAGATAACAAAAGCAGTCCAGAGGTCACAGAAACAGTGTGGTTTGGGAAGTAGGGCACAGAGCACTTTCTCGGAAAGTTTGTATCGTGTGCGCCCGGGCGTCTCGGGAGCGCTTTCAACCTCACAGTGGAAGCCAGGCTGCTGGGTCCTGACATGGTCGCAGTCACCTCACCTGGTGAAGGAGCCCTGTCCCCTCACCGGCGACCTGCCTGGGCCGTCTCTGGGTTGGGCGGTCGGAGCACCTGGGGAAGGGAGGAGAGGAAGGCAGGACGGGAAGCCGGGCCGGGAGAGAGCGGGAGGAGTGCCACCGTGGAGGGCAAGCTGGGGCGGGTGCAGGGGCGGCACAGACTCTGAGCCCACGGTGGTCATGTGGGCCACAAGCAGAACGAGAGAGAGGGCAGGAGAGAGGGTGCAGCAGGTCTGGTCCGAGGGGCAGAGGAAGGAAGGAAAACTCAGCTCGGGCGTTTGCTCGGTGTGCCACAGATGGGCCTTATTTGAAGGTTTTTTTGTTTGTTTTTTATTTTGGGGGTGGGGATGCCAAGTCAAGCTTCTGCATGGCTCACTGGCACTCGCTGTGGGAAAGAGTTCCTGAGACACCAAGAGAGACCACTCCTTCTTCCCACGTTGCTTCAGTGCCGATGATTTTATAATAATCCTGTGACAGAAAAAAAAAAACAGATCGGTAGGGATTTTGCTACGGCCGCTGACTGATTTTTTTGAGCTCTCCATGACCTCTCTCTCTTTTTTTTCTTCTTTTAAGTCAATGAATTGTCACATTTCTTGAGTCTTTACTCTGCTCCCAGGTTCTGTGCGAGGGCGTAAGGGGCGCTGGGCGTGAAGTTGACGCAAACAGACATCCATCTGCCCTTGAAGATCTTTTGTATTGTTTTGATTTCAACAAATTGACGAATTCTTTTATAGCACAAATAAGCTGAGGGCCTAGAATGAGCAGGAACGTAGGAGCACCCATCTAGAAGCTAGAAACAGACAAGCGTATGGGTGTTGAGGAAGTCCAAGGGCCGCCAGGAGTAACGGGAGCAGAGAGAATTCACCCTGCAGGCTCTCTTTTGGAGACGGGGCCTGGATTTGGCCCCCAGCTTCCCGGCAGCCTGTGTGAGCACAGACAAACACCACATCCCCACAGGATAAATCCCAGCCGAGGAAATGGATCAGAATGAAACTCCCACTGTTCTTGAAAAGTGTCCTTTCTGTTAGTTTTCTGACACGGCTCCCTGCAGTGTGGCGCTAACCGGGGAGAAGGAAGACACACAAGGAGACACAGTGCCCATGAACCCAGGCCTGAGGGCGGGCCGCTGGGCGTGAACAGAGAGGACAGGCTCGGAGAACAGACGAGGGCGCCTGGAGAGATCTGGGGGAACGCGGCGCTGATGGCGGGGAAGAGTCCCAAACAGGCGGAACGAGCGGCGTTGCCACAGAGGGCACGGCCAGGGCCCAGACGCTGCATTCGGGAGAAGCGGCACCTTCCAAGACACCCAAGTTGTGCGTGGAGTTTGAAGATGTGGCTGGAGTTTAGCTCGTGTGGAAGCGGCAAGGGGAAGATAAGTTGGAAGAGGCAGCCTGGAACCAGACGGTGACCATTCCTGAAGGCGGGCTGAGGGGGGTGCAGACGCTGCTGGGTGGGTTGCGGTTTGTGTGGAGCGGGGAGGTACGGAAGGTTCTGGCCGGGGCCAGGGTGTACTGGGAGAGGCTGCTGCATTGGGAGAGGACACTCCGAAGATGAGGAGAATGTGAACTGGGCCGTGGACAGAGGCAATGAGGAGGATTAGAGGAAGAATTATGGGCTTTGGCTAAGGACGCAATCCTTGGCAAGGAGCCTCAGCTTGGGATGCAGACACTCTGCAAAGGCGGTCCTCCGAGCAAGCCCGGGTGGAGGTTGGAAGGAAGAGGTGTGGGGAGAAAGAAGGCTTTGGGTGTTAGGAGTTGCTCGGTGGGGAGGATTTCCAGGGCATTAACTGGAATAAGGAGGCCAGATGCAAAAATCCCGGAGACTCAAGTGTACTTACAACATCCAAGTAGGGTTCCGATTCTCAGCCGCCCGAAGCAGGCTGTTTGCAGCCGGGCAGGAGGGATGGCGAAACGTTCTGCCCGTGGATACGCGTACGGTTGTGTGGCTACTTTCAAATCATTCGGGTCTGAACATTTTATGTTCAGTTTTCTCGCCCATGACCCGCGTGCGCGCGGGGGCTTCCTGAACTGACCTTGGGACTCCCCGCGGTGTCCTAGGCCAACCCCAAAAGGTGTAAAGCGTTTATCACGGCGATGGGTATCTAAAGCAGGGAACTGTCGAATCCTATGTGTGTGGGATGTGTGTGTGTGCCTCACGCAACCCGTGGGCTTGTCGTTTTCTTCCTCTTCAGTTAAGGGAAGAGACGCAGAGGTCGTGTCTCGGAGGCCACGGCATCGGCAGACAGGAGCGCTGGTTGGTTTGCACCGGGTCTTTACTGAGAATAGCAAGCTTCCGACTCGTCTCACTGAGCCAGCAGCCACGCTGGATCCTTCCCCACACTGGGGGCTCGACGCGAGGAAATCACCTCTCACCTTGGCCCTGGAGCCCTTGGCCATCCCAGCTTTCGAGCCACGTTTCAAGGGCGAACTCCCCTCCGTACCGACACGCCAGCCCTTCTGATGAGCTACGCCCAGCACAACACATCGGAGGATGCCGGGGAGACGGAAGTGTGGCTAAGCCTCCAGAGATCACTTTGAGTTGTGCGTGCCTTTTAAAGTCACGGTGACGTGGCGTGGCCGCCTCCCGCACTGTCTGCGTTCCACGTGCACGGCGGGCAGGCAGGCGCTGCTTGGCTGGCTATCTGAAAAATGACAAAAAGCCTGTGGGGGTTTCTTATCTTTTGGGGGTGAGGGGTGAGAAGCTGGTATCTTCTCAATTCCGTATTGTCTAGTGTTGATCGTAATTACAAGCACGGCCTCTTTCCGTGGACATAGGGAATAGACGAGAGCTGACAAGAGGTGGGTGTACTTCAGTGAAGCGAAAGCTGTGCTGAAATGGAAGGTGGAGCCTGAAAATCGTATCTGAGGGCGATGCAAATGAATGCGTTTTCTATCTTCGGTATCTTTTTTAAAACATTTTATTTATTGGTGTCTAGAGAGAGGAGACGGGAGGGAGAAAGAGAAGGAGAGAGACACTGACGTGCAAAAGAGATACATCGATCGGCAGCTTCTTGCACGCCTCCCACTGGGGACCCGGCCCGCAACCCAGGCATGTGCCCTGACTGGGAATTGAACCAGCGACCCTTCAGTTTGCAGCCCGGCACTCAATCCACTGAGCCACACCAGCCAGGGCTGCCTTCTGTATCTTAAACCATGGGTAACCCTTCTGGATTTTTGGTCTGTTTCAGAGCTACAAGCCCTGAGCACCCATATCCAGCTCCGGATTGGTTCCCGGCTTCCTGCCCGTGACCCCACTTGCCAAGCTGGCCACCTCCCCTCAGCACCAACCGTCCCTCCCCGTGCCTGCAGGGGGCCATTGCTGGAGGCTTTCGCCCGGACTGCAGATGCCATCGGGGAGCAGCAGGAGGTCAAGGGCACGGAAAGCCCTGCCCTGGCCTCATCGACGGGGGCCTCCAAGCTCTGGGTCAGGGCAGAGAGCGGAGTGAGTCACCACGGCCACAGGTGAGGCTTGCACGGAGTCCAGCGAGGGCTGCACGGGTCTGGGGCCATCCTCAGCACTGTAGGGTGGGGAGCAGCACCCCCAGCCTTCACCCACCACAGGCCAGGGGCACCCTTCCATCTGCCCACATGCACCCTAGCGTCTTGTTGGGACCCGGGATCCAGGCCCAGGGCCGCCGATGCCCAGAGATGCCCACACAGCTGGGGCTGTTGAAGCCCACCGAGAGGTGCCGTGGGCCTCGCCCCTCCTCCGGGAGCAGCCCCCAAGACCCTCCAGATCCCCGAGCCAGCCTCATGACTAGGTAGGAACCACAAGAGACTGCAGCCCACCTGCCTCCCCTTCCTCCCTCCTTATTGCAGCCTTGCTGAGCCGGCTCCCTTTCAGAGGCAGCTGCCCTGCTGCGCGGAAGCTCAAACACAGGGGGCAGAAGGGGAGAGGAAAGGTCCAGCCGGAGGAAAACCACGAAGACGCAGGCAAGAGATGTGCCCGGGGCGGGGGGGAGAAACAAGGCAGACCACACCCTCGGACACACAAGGAAAAGGAAGACGCCGTAGGGACGCGGGTGGGGGGACGGGGCTGGGGAACAAGAGCAGAGGAGCGCATTATACGCAGGTCGCATTTAGAAGTAGGAGCACAGGGAAGTGTGGATACATGGATCGAACCACAGAGACCTCTGATTCCCGCAAACTTGCTCAGCGGGCCCTCAAAGGGCAGGACAGGATACAAGGTTTCACCTCTCAGTGCTTCCACGGGTCTCAAGCCTGGGGACTGGCCTTGGCCAGCTTTCCCTGGACTGTTTGCCTGGCTTCCTGACCCAAGGAGCCAAGACCACCATCTTAAAGGGGGATCGTGGGTGAACCTTCAGGAAGGCAATCGGGTGCATCTGGAGTCTTCCATGTAAATAGTACGGCCTAAGGTGGGCGAGTCTCGGCAGAAAAGGAATGTATTAAACAGCCCTGGTCAGGAGCAGACTGCCGACAAACCTGCAAAGAACACCCTCAGTGTTGCCCTCGAGCGAGAAAGCAGGGTCTGCCTGGAGGCGGGAAGAGGACCCTCTTTCCAGGCCAGGGACGGTGGTGCCCTCGACCTGAGTTCCTGCCCCGCACAAACGACCGCTCCGCCGCCGGGTCTGGGGGCCGCACCCAGGTGCTGACTCCTCTGTGATGAAACCCACAAACACGGAGCGTGTCTGACATCAGCGGGGAGCACCGTGCAGCTCCGGCCCGGCTCCTGCTTTTGTGCCGCACGAGTAATGTTTATATTTCTAAATGGTTTTAAAAATCACGTGAGGCCCCAGGTGGGCTCTGGCCGGCCCACCCCTCACGCAGTCCCCTGGTGCCTCATGCCCTGCCTGGCCCATCCACACCCCACAAGCGATCACTTGCCATCCCTCGTCCCCAGCAGGGGCCCGAGGTGGGCGCAAGCCCTGTGGCCAGGCACAGGGGTGGCCACCCCCCTCCGAGGACAGCGGCATCGGGGCACAGTTGATAGGCGATGTGGGCAGGGGCGTGGGGTGGACCACTCCGATCAGAGGCCCCGCATTGGCATCTTGCAACTATGTAACAGCTCCTGCCAGAAGCCCTCCTTTTCTCCGGGCGGGTTACAGAGTAGCGCTCCAGGTTTGCCCCACCCCCCAACCTTGCAGGACTGGTTGTCTTGGGGCTGGGAGAACCTCGAGGAAGTGCTCCTTTCCTAGGGCCCCTATGGGACCCGCACGGTGGGGCTGTGCCGTAGCCGTAGGCACTGGATTCTGTCTGAGTCTCCTGGCCAGTGTCTACGGACAAAGGAGCCCGCTCGGCCAGGGGAGGAGAGCCGAGGCTGCTGGGAGAGGCCCTGCACTGCTGACTCGGTGGGCCACTGTCTGTTTGGGCACTGGCCGTACCCTCACACCTTCTGTGGGCTCCAGCAGCTGGTCTGTCGTAGGCTTGGGGATGCGCCCTTCACCTTGACCTCCCCTGGGGTGCCCCCAGGGATCACTCACACAGCAGCTGCCCGAGCTCACACCCCGACTCAGGGTCCGCTTTGGGGAAAACCTACTTCTAGACCGTTATGGAACGTAGAGCCCAGGTTTAGGACACCTTGCCTCAGCCTTCTCGGCGGTCCCCGCAATCTGTCTCCTGCTTCGACAGGGTTTGGATGGAAGAGACCTAGGGATGCCCCTCCTTCCAGCTTCCAACCCCCCCTACAACCTCTTCTCCAGGGGCCACCTTTGAAACCACCTTGGCCCCCCTCAGCCCCGGAGACCTGCCAACACTGTTTGCTGACCTTGGCTGCTCCTTGCTGGACAGCCGTGAGCCCCCAGATTCGTCAGGGTGACTCCACCCAGGTGGGGGCCCATCAACCGCCTGGCCAGCCTGCATCCGCAGCCTCCCACCCCATTCTCCCTCTGGGCTCCCACTTTGACCGTGAGGACCTGGCTCTGCAGGGCGTGGGCCACTTCTTTGGAGAGTTGGCCCGGCATCTGTCAAAGCTGCAGAACCAGCGTGGTGGCCGAGTTCTCTTCCAGCACGTGCGAGGCCTTCCCAAGATGAGCGGGGTACAACTCAGGCTGCCATGGAAGCCGCCTCGGCCTTGGGGAGGGACCTGACCCCGGTCCTGGTGCACCTGCGGGCCCCGGTTCTGCCTGCAAAGCCCCTCCGCTCCCTCGCCCCCTTCAGAACCTCGTCCTGGGGGAGCAGGGGGAGCTCACCAGCAAGACGGACCACACCTGGCTCCCCTCCCAGGCCGGCGGCCCCCAGGCTGGGCCGGGTGAATGTGTCTTCAAAAGGCTCCCCCTCAAGCACGACCACAAGCCTGTGGAGCCCAGAGGCCTTCGAGGGGCTCCCTGCACCCCCTCACGTCTGGCTTTTGTCTGAACCTCCCCCTGCAAACGCTGGGCATCCTTTTCACCACCCTGGAGCCTCCCCCGTGCATTGGACCAAACGAAAACAATAAAGCTTTTTGCAAGGGGGAAAAAAACTTGTATCAATTAATATTTTAAAATCACAGCAATGTGCCAAGACATTGCTGGGCTCTTACACTCATGCCCGTAGATGACACAGGTAGTCGTCAGCCCCATTTTTCAGGGCTCAGCGTCGCCAAGCACAGAGAAATCAAATTCGATATCGCTAAGGTTGAATTTTTTTTTCCCATTTGAAATGTAAGTGGCACGTGTGAAAGCGAAATCAATTGCTCTACGGAACAGAAATTTGACCCTGCAGACAATCATATCTCTGTGGAAACAAATGAGCCACAGAGGAAGGAATGCGTGGAGAACGCCTCCCGGGGCCCGGCAACCTGACTGACTGGACCCGAGCTCTCAAGCAGAAAAGATTAAATATTGATCCCCGGGCGCCGGGAGGGAGCCATCTTTGCCCCCCAGGGAAGGAGAATGCGCCAACCCCAACGCTGAGCTCCTGACCACGTCCCAGCTTTCATAGGGGACGTGATGTGTGGAAGAGCCATCTTCCTGGGATCATCGGCCGTAATCGTCACTGAAGAAATGATAAAGCCTACCCCCCACTGAGAAAATATGTCTTTGCAGACGTTCAAGTGCAATGCCAATGTCAGCAGGGGAAGTTAATGCACACGCCCAGGTCGAAATGACCCTTTTACTGTCGCTCGCCATCTGAGATGGACTCTTTTAAAACATAATTGGCTTCTATTCTAACGGTCGGGGAAGTCAGTATTGCATATCATTGGTACATGACAAAAACAAGCCGACTGGTCTTAAAAAAGAGACTTTGAAGATCTGCTGCTCAGGTCAGTCCTTCCCGTCCTTAACCGGGAGGCGTAACAGGGCCTTGGTAGGACTTTGCCAACTGTGACCTGAGCGAGGATGGCTCATCTCAGCCACTCGAATCTTTGTATCCTTTCAATTCAGTGACTACCCAACCCCAACGCACGTCTGGGCTAAAAACACATCTCGGGTTGTTTGGCTTGAGCTGAGGCTGGGGCTTCAGCAACCCGCTACGCTTCCCTCGCCAGCCTCAGCGCTGGGCATGCATCTGCAGGGGTATTTGCTTATGCCTTTGCAGAAATGTATCGAGCTTGCTTTTCCGTTACACACAGAGGTGCAGAGGGTAAGAAGTTAGCCTTTAGTATCGCTACAGTTTCCAATCCTGCTTCAGAGACGCCATGACATTGAGAAGGGGCCCCCTTTTCCAGACAGGAAGTGTGGAGCTTGGCAGGAAGTGAAATTGCGTCTCAGATGCTGAGTCTCCATCCTGCCTGTTTGGGACCCTAAGGCAGTTAGCCTCTCTCTGCGAAGGATCAGCTACAACCGTGGCCTTTAGTCGGGTGTTAGAGCTGAAGCCAGCAGGAGCTTGGGTGACTCCCTGTGCATGAGGAAGGAGGTGACTCACCTAATGCACAGCTGAGCCCAAGCAGGGCCAGAAACCACCTGTCATGGCCCCGACCCCAGCCCCTGGCCTGAGAACCCGGAGCAAAATAAAGGATGCTGGTTTTAAGCCATGGATCCTGCACACACGTGTCAAAACAGCAACCACCGACCCCGATAAATACTTTAAAGGATTCTAAATTTTGTGCTCCCTCCAGTGAGGGCACAAGAGTGATGATCAGAGAATTACGGTCCCACTACTCAAAAAAGGAACACTTTTGGTGATTAGACAAGAATTTTAATCCTTGAAAACAATGTTTTAAAAAAATTTAAATGGCCAGGCCTGGCCGGGTGGCTGAGTTGGTTGGAGCGTCTTCCCTACCCCGAAAGGTGCAGGTTCGAGCCCTGGCTGGGGCGCGTGCGTACAGGAGGCAATCCGTCGATGCTTGGATGTCCCGGGTCTCTCTCTCCCCTCCCCGATTTCCTCTCTCCCTCAAATCAGTAAGTATATTCTCAGGCGAGGCTTAAAGCCGCCTTCGGGGCATTATAAATTCGGCTGCTACGGGCAGGGCGTGTGAGACCCTAAGTTTCCACGCCTCTACGGTAGATGACCAGGACGGAGGGCTGCTTTCCAGGTTTCCACGGGCCACCCCACAAACCTTTCATGGCATCTGTCCCCTTCCTCCGGTTCCCGAGAGACCAGTTTTGCACCCAGCCACTCGGGTCCCCAGTGAGATCTACCATTACTCCTCCATGTCAGGGAGCACTCGGGCTTCGGTGGCTGCGCGTCGGCAATCTCTTCCATTTCGGGAAGAATCTAGACTAGAATCCATTAGAAATGAGCTTTTCTGTGGAGGGGGCAGCAGAGAGGGGCACCAACTGGAAAGACTCGGCAACAGTGCTAGTGAAGACGCCCCCAAGGGCAAGATAAATGCCAAGGATACAAATTAGGGAGCGTAGTTTCAATCTCTCTGAAAGTGCTTGGCTTTCTTCCCCAACGCGGTCCCTTCCAGAACTCTCCTGCAGCACCGCTGACGTGCAGACGGTGCCCAGGACAGCCACCCCAGAACGGCTGGAGTCACCAAAGCCAGGAAATACCCGGAGTGTCCCTTGGGCACCGCGGGGTGAGTTGCACCGTCCCGCGGCACCATTGCAGAGAAGGAGGCAAGCGTGCGTGCCGTGCTGGAGAAGCACCAGCCGCAGTGATTCTGCTGGGTGAAAACAGTTCCGTGGCCCTGCTACATGCAAATGAAAAAGCAGGGACACGCTGGGTCAAGAGCTTCTAGTCCCCAGCGAAAGCATTCCCTGGGGGAGCATTAGGACCAGTTTCCCCCAAAGCCAGTGGGTGGCTGCCCTGTTTCTCTCCTGGGGCCAGTTCCCAGTCGTCCTTCTTTGCTTGCTTTCAATTAACATTCAAATGAGTCCCATCAGTGGCTCACACAAGACAAACATGTGCTACACAAGACTGTTTTTGTGGCCTTTACATTCATTGAGCAATGGCTTTCTACTTGCATAGGAAGGAAGAACCAGCAAACTGTTTCAAAATTGTATCCATGAGTCCTTTATCGATGTTGCCACCGGGTCCCAAAGCTCGCTGCGTTTAGTTCCTGGGGCACCTTCGGTTCTGCAGCGTCTGCAGGGTTATGATTTAATTGTACAAGGCGACATGAGCTTTCAAATGAGGGAGGGAGGGAGAGAGAGAGAGAGAGAGAGAGAGAGAGGAGCTATAAATAGGAGGCCTTAATTTTAGCCATTAAAAAAGCAGTGATTCTAAAAATCGACCGCACTGTAAGAATCTGGCTTTTTCCATGTGCTCACGTCTCTACAGAAAAGACTTTTTTTTTTTTTTTTNATCAGATTTTGCGTTAAGCTTGAACATTCCTCTGTGGAAACTCTTTGGATGACCAGAAGGCTTTGGGGGATGATGCAATCAGGTGGAGAAACAGCTTCCCCTAAAACAAGCTTCCTTGTGTCGGCAAAGCGGTAGGAGAGCAAAGAGACCCCTTTGTGCGGCCTCCTTATCTCCGAGTGTATTTTTGGATCCCCGCTGATTCCTGGAAAAAATATGCACGCACACATTTTATTTTTAACAAACTGCTCTCCCAAGTATGCGGTCTTGTCCGTCTCTAGCTCATCTCCGGTGACCTGGATAGCGGGGGGGGGGGGGGGGGGGGGGGGGGGGGGGGGGGGGGGGGGGAGNGGGGGGACTGGCGGGGGGAGGATGGGAGTGGAAGCACCGTGGAGGGAAAGGAGAAACCGGCTGGCTCGGAGGGGAGGGGAGCAGACACCGGCCCACAGGAAGAGACGCCAGGTGTGAGTGGGGACCGCAGGGGGCCCCCCAGAGCAGGCCCTCAGCCCATGGACTTGGCAGTGAGCTTGCAAGAGCAGTGCTGTTTTTTGAAACTTGCTTCCTCGTGTTGTTCGAGGAAACGCAGACCCGGAAGGCCCAGGTTCTGGTGAGAGTTAATTTGAATAAATTACATAAATACAACGAAGCTCAGCGGCACAGGAATCACTGTGTGTTCTCAAAAAAAAAAAAAATAGTGCTAATTAGGAAACAAAACTGAAGCACGCCCAAAATCAAATCAAAAATATCAACTGTCGGCCCTGGCTGGCATATCTCAGTGGATGGAGCACGGGCCTGTGAACTAAGTGATTGCGGTTCGATTCCCAGTCAGGGCACATGCCTGGGTTGCAGGCCAGTTCCCAGCAGGGGACGCACGAGAGGCAACCACTCATTGAAACTTCTCTCCTTCCCCTCCCCTTCTAAAGATACATAAATAAAACCTTTTAAAAAATCAACAGTCCATGTCCTGCCCTCTGTCTCCTCGGCTCACCCCAAAGCCACAACTTTCCTCTCTCAATTTCTTCTGGAAGTTGCCTCCAGGTTTCTAAATAACAGGCACATACTGGTATTTCTTGACGTATTCATTTTAGCCATTTCTTCGATGTCTGTTAAGGTCGCTGAGGATTGTACTGGGGAACCACCCCAGCTCAACTCTGTGCGTCCCCTCAGCTCGGATGTTGTGAGTTGTTCTTGAATCCTTACTCGAGGGTATATTTATGGATTTGAGAGGGGGGGGGAGACATTGATGTGAGAGAGAAACACTGACACGTGGATCGGTTGCTTCCCTAAACGTGTCCGCACTGGGGGGGGTCGAACCCGTGACCATTTGGTGTACCGCACAGGAGTCCAGCCAGCTGAGCCACCGCCCGGAAACATGTGTTCTGGCTTTTGTTTGCACGGCCTGGATGCCCACACGCCCGCCTGGAACTGCAGCTCGGCTAGAAAACGAGAGTCTTTGTGGACTCAGCGGCCCTGGATCCTGGGATTTCGCCTGCCTGCCTGGGTTGCCCCCGCCCTGTGGCCTGAGGTCCCCGACGACTTCTTGGAATCCTGGGGGACTCTTCAGGTTCCTGACATTTCCAGGGAACCAACTGACAGTTCCTGGAAGGAGTGGGCTCTTCGGGGCCGTGTTGGGTAACAGGCGAGAAGGAGACAGGGTGTCAGCCAGCACAAGCAACACCCCGCCCAGATGGAGCCCAGGCTGGGGGAGGCGGGAGCCGAGGGCAAGGATGCCCCAGAGTCGGTCTCCTTCCGCTGCCGCTCAGCCACCCAGGACTCCAGGGCCCCGTACGCTCATCCTCTCTCTCTCTCTCTCTCTTCCTGTCCCTCTCTCTGTCTCTTTTCATCTCTCTCTCTTTCTGCCTCTCTCCATTTCTGTCTCTCACCCCCTTCCCCTGTGCCCGTTCTTACCCTCCTCTGCCCTGACCCTCCCCAAGTGCCCGTGACAGACAAGACCTCGAATCGAACCTCTTCATGCTCACCTAGGTGTCAGAAGATTCTCGCTGTACGTGGCCTTTCCCAAGCACGGGCAAGAGCAGGCCTCCTTACCTGTGGGCGAACATTCGCACGGTGTTTCCCGTCGGCCCGCCTGCAAACGTGACCTCAGTGAACCCCTATCACAGCCCTAAAGGAGGTGCTGACTCCCCCAACCTCCCCCCCCCCCGCCACCGCCCCCAGCCGTGTCTGCCTAGGACCCAGCGAGCTCAGGACTCTGTACCATCTGACCATTCTGGACTCCGCCGATTTGCATTTCGCGAAGGTTTCTGGCAGAAGCTGGGTGGGAGGGAAGCTTCACGAAGAAAAGGCCGGCGAATCGTGGTCAGGGAGGAAATACCACAGGGACGAGAGAAGTCCGCTTTTCGGAGGGTGGCGCTGGGAGCAGCGTTAGGCTGTACGTCAACAGCACTCACTGCTTCGTGCCCGCTCTTTCATACGTGCAGTCACGTCTGGTCTTTTTCGTGTTGCGGACTCAGCTGCCACATCTGGGGTGACGCAAGGCTGCCCTATATTTATGTCTGCGTTCGCCTGGTCGTGGTGTCCCCTGAGCCACTAGGAATGGGTCAGTGCCTCCCATCTCTTTCAATCCGACCTGTCTTGCCCTGGCCGGGTGGCTCAGTGGGTCGGAGCACCACCCCATGTGCCAAAAGGTTGCAGGTTCAATCCCTGGTGGGGGCGCATGCAGAAGGCAACCGACGGGTGATTTTCTCTCATGCCAACGATGTGTCTGCCTTTTCTCCCCCCTGCTCTCTGAAACCAATCCTTTCCCGAAAGTGGGCGAGCAGAGACATGCCAGAAAGCCCCCAGTTTATGGAGATGCCGAGTGGGCAGGGATGCAAACTCACGTCCGAGAAAAAAGAGCTGAGTCTCCACGTCCGCTGCGAGGGGCCTGCCCGCCGGCCATAGGTCCGTGACCCTTGCACTGAGTGTCAGGAAGTGAGTGAGCCTCGGAATGTGGCTTCCGAGTTTCCATACGACTTTCCCTCGCTGTCCACAGGTAGTTCACTAATCCGGGGCAAGGCTCTCCAAAAGTCTATTAAAGTGTAGGCCTGGCAAAAGAATCAGCGCGGCTTCCTCTTGATTCCACTTCTAATAGAACAAAGAAATTGTTTTTCGTGCATTTAATAAATATTAGATAACTAGAAATTGCCCTTTTCCCTTATTGCGGTGCCGATAGTTTTAGCATGCGTCTAAAAATGTGACATTGGCTATTCCAAATATAGTCCTGCCTTCTACCGCGGTCATTAGCATCTAATTTCGCTGGAGTGGTTTTTTTCCCCCCCGAAGCTTCCAAAAAAGTGCCACACTAATTATGAAGTATTCTCACTTGCTCAATAAAGCAAGCCCTCAAAGGACATCCTTAAAGTGACAACCTGTGAACCGAAACTGGGTTATTATCTGTTGTGAACTATGATAAAAGCCTTATTGTTTTAAAAATATTATCAATTCACAGCTTTTCTATGAATTCACAGCTCTCTCCCCAAATCATCTGACGTGTTGTCATCTCATCCCGATTCTGGTCTCCTCCTTTTTATTTTTTAAAAAAATTTAAAAAGTATTTTATTTATGTTCCCTTTTAAAGAGAGGGGAAGGGAGGGAGGGAGACAGGCAGAGAGACCCCGATAGGTTTTCCATTGATAAAATTTTTTCCTTTATCCCTGGCTGGTGTAGTAGCTCAGTGGATTGAGCGCGGGCCTGTGAACTGGAGGATCGATTCCCAGTCAGGGCACATGCCTGGGTGGCAGGCCAGTTCCCAGAAGGGGACGCCCGGGAGGCCACCACACACTGATATTTCTCTCCATCTCTCCTTCCCTTCCCCCTCTAAAGATAAATAAATAAAATTTTAAAAAAATTTTTCTTTAAAAAATGGCCCAAACAGATTTTTCTTAAAGACTGTATTTATTTTTTCAGAGAGAGGGGAAGGGAGGGAGAAAGAGAGGGAGAGAAACATCCGTGTGTGGTTGCCTCTCACACGCCCCCACCTGGGGACCCGGCCCCACAACCCAGGCATGTGCCCTGACTGGGAATCACACCACCCACCTTCTGGTTCCTGGAACAGCGCTCCACCCAAAGGACCACACTGAGCAGGGCAGGCCTCTCTATTTTGCACCAGCGCAGACAAGCAGGATGAAGCCATCCCGTGGGGGACCGGGGTGCATGGAAAGAACCCCCCCCAGGAAGAGGGGAAAAGAACGTCCTTCCCAGCGTGCTTCCTATACCCCCCTGGTCGGCTCGGACGGAAGCCACCCGGGCGCCCCACCTGCACTGGGGGCTGGGACAAAGATAGGCAGCAAAGCCATGGCTGCCTGATGACCCCTCTCCTCTCCCCAGAAGGCGAGGCCTTGAGGTTGAACCCCCATCTCTCAGAACATTCATTCTACAGATCCTCACAATGGATCCAGGGGGGCCCAAGGGGCCCAGCTTCACTGGGAATGCTGCTAATTATGTCGCAATACACAGGACGCGAAAAAGGACCGTGTCCAGAGTGTCCATAGGGCTGAGGCTGCGAAAGCTGCCTCCCCCCGTGGGGGATCGGTGGGCCTCTCAGGGGGACACCAGGCTGAGAGTTTGCTCACCAGGATGAACGCTGTATTTTCTGCCCGGAAGCACCCTGTTACACCGATTCTTTCTGCCCATTAGCATGGGACATGGAGCAGGTGACTTGTGGGGGACGGAGGGGAAAGGTGTCAGAAGGTTCTGCAGCACAAGAAACTATGTGATGGGACAGAGCGGGTCCAGCACAGAACAACTCCGAGCCTGTGGAGACCAGGACCTGGAGACCCGAGCCCCGGGGAGAAGCCGGTTGCCCGGAAACCAACGGTGGGCAACTCGAAAAGGGACATTTTTGTGCCTCCAAACCCGTGCGAGTGAGAAGAGACCTCAGTACCGGGAGGCTGCGGGGGGAAGGGGTGGCCCACCGTGACCTCTGGGGAACAGGGCGTCTGGCAGGACGGCTGGAGAGGAAGCAGGAGCCGGGCGACTGGGAGGGAATGCGTGCCTCGTTAAGCACTGTGCCGTGCTGAACTGACTTACTCTGTGTTGGTCCGGGCTGCCTCCGCTTCCCCTCCAGCCTGGGCTAGGGTGCTGCCGGCTCATCCCGCGCACATTCCTAGTCCGGTCTTCTTGTTACATTTTATGCGTCCTTGCAGAAGGCCGCTCGAAGGCCCCCCAAAGATGCCCCTGTTGAAATCCTCAGAGGCCGTGAGTCAGTGCCGCCCGGGCCGAGGGGGCTTCGCAGATGAGAGTTCCCTACGGGTCTGGGAGGGGGGTCCGGGATTAGCTGAGCGGCCCCAAGGGCCTCCCAGGGTCCTGGGAAGAGGGGCAGGGACGTCCGAAGAAGAGAATGAGAAGTGAGGATGGAAGCAGAGGAGACTTGTGAGGATGCTGCCTGAGCTGCTGGCTTTGAGGATGGAGGAAGGCCCAGGAGCCAAGGAAGGCAGGCACCTCTAGAAGCTGGGAGGGGTAAGGAAATGGACTTCCCAGGAGCCTCCAGAAGGGACGCAGCCCTGGGACCCTGTCTGGACCGCTGGCCTCCCGAGCTGTGAGCCTAGACGCGTGGTGTTTCAAGCCACTCAAGCTTAGGATAACGAGTCACCAGCAAAGGCAACCACCAGAGTGAGCACTGCAAATCCGCCATGGACCATGGGGAAGCAGAGAGCGCCCAGGGGGAGTGGGGGGGTTGTCCTGTCCTCACCTGCCCCTGCTGCCCCCGTGCATCCCCTGGGCCACTGTGGGGGGCAGAGAATTCACTCGGGCATGACCACTGAGCCACAAGGGCCTCCGTCTTCCCTAAGGGGGGACCCCTCATTGTGCCCCCTTCAGTCTGGGTGCCTTTCGCCCCTGCCCTCTTGACCTGTTCTCATCACTGGCTCTTTTTCAAAAAACATTTTTTGATTGGCTCTGGCAGGGAGCTCAGGTGGTTAGAGCGTCCCATTTGATCCCATGCGCCGAGGTTGCAGGTTCGATTCCTGGTCAGGGCGCGTACAAGAATCAACCCAGAATGCACCAGTAAGTGCAAGCACAGATCAGTGTTTCTCTCTCGCTCCCTAAGTATCGACCAATCGATAGAAATTTATTGTGGTATTGTAGGCAGCAAATTTCCTCCTTTAGCTGTTTGTAACGGCGATCCCGTGGCACTAGGGACAGTCACGTCTTGTGCACACCCGACCCAGACCCATGCCCCTCCCCGTCTTCTCAAACCGAAAGTGTCCAGTTTCCCAGCGAAGCCACGGCTGCCCACTCTCTCCTCTCCCCCAGCTCCTGGGAACCCCCCATCTGCTTCCGGTCTCCACGCGCCTGCCCTTTGAGGGTCGTCCGCATCAGTGGAATCTGTCCTTTTCTGTGTGGCCGCGTCCTCCTGGCGTGATCCTTTCTGTGTTCCTCTGTGTGGCCGCGTGGACGAGAGCTTCATTCCTTTCTTGGGCGGCAGAGCCCCGCCTGGTCACGGTGGAGCTCATTCATCTGCGGATGGACGTTTGGCCCGTGTGAGTAACGCCACGATGTACCCTGGTGTCTATTTGGGGGTCCTACTTTCATTTCTCTGGGGTATACAACCTAGGCGCTGAATCGGTGCCTCCCATGGCGATTCTGCATTCAACTTTTCCCATGGCGGCCGCACCATTGCACCTGCCCGGCCACAGAGGGTTCCCGTGGCTCCACACCCTCACCAGCGCTGGCTGCTTCCCCTCCGTGCGTCTGTTTATCTTAACTCTAGCCTTGCTCGAAGGTGGGTGTGAGTAGCACGCTCCTGATAGAAGAATGTAGCTGAGCACCCAGCCTGTGTCCTGGGCAGAGCAGGGCACCGGGTGAGCGGGGACGCCACAGGGAGCGTCTGGGAGGAAAGTCCCGGTCAGGGACAGGGAAGAGTGGGAAGGGAAGGGAACATTTCGCACGGCATATTATTTTAGGGGCGTCGGGGGATGCCCCGTGGTCTCTCCCCTTCGCGGCGAGCTTAGCAGAGCCGGGAAATCCAGGGGCGAAGGAATCCAGGGTCCGTCGATCCATACACGAAAGGCGACCTACCCACACGCGGAAATGCCATCTGGCCTTCGAAGAGGAGGGAATCCTACCACACGCCACCACATGGGCGAACCTTGAGGCCGTGCTGCCAGGGGATGTGTGCCAGTCACAAAAAGGCCACTGCTGTCACGTTCCCCGGACGTGAAACACATGAAGTACTCCCATGCACAGGGATGGAACGTAGAGCGGGGTTCCCCGGGGGGGAGGGGGAGGGGGAGCGTGCAGTTGTGGGGGGCTTCCACTTTGCAAGGGGGGAAAGTTGTGGAGATCCGTGTTCAATGATGTCAGCAGCCTTCTCGGGACTGATCCCACACACGGGTACGTGGTACATGGGATGCCATGGGACAATTAAAACCGCGGAAGCACCCAGTCCCAGAGACGTGCATCTGTATTGGTGTCCGTGACGGAGGTGAGTGGTTTCTCATGTCCCTGTCCCTGGAGGTCGAGGAGAAAGACCACCAGGCAAATTTCCTCGATGGCCCACGGAACCGGGAACCGGGTCTCAAACGGGGCCTGCTGCACCTGTTTCTTTTTTTCTCTCTTTTCTCTGTTTTTTTTCTTCCCCCTCAGAAAGCGTGTTGCCAGGAGAGTAGCTCTCTTAAGTGGCTCGGTAATGGCTTATCGATTCCGCACCTCCGCTCTCTCCAGCTCCCCGGCCTGCGATGGATCCCCGAGGTGGGGGCGATCTTTCAAATCCGCGTAAGTCCCGCGGGAATGCACACAGACTAGGGCTCGTGAGGTAACGCTGAGAGCCGGGTAGACGCTGGCCCCTTTCGCTCTAAATTTCCTCGCCCAGTTTCCAGGGCGGCATGAACGGCGGGGGTCGGGAATCTCCGGGGCCCACTTGGGAGTCTGTGCAATTCACCTTCAGGTGGGGAGGGGGTTGCGAGGGAAGAACAGCCATCACTGGGAGATGCTGCTCTTTCCCGAGGTTGCCTGAGATCAGCCCGAATCCACTCCCCACACCTCAGAGGTCTGTCCTCACACCTTCCACCCCAAAAGGCGGAGCCATCAGTATCTTCTAAGAGCTTCCCATCATGGCCACGACGAAGCAAGTCCCAGGGAAAGATGGCATTAAGTAGCCCTTGGTCGTCTTCCCCCACCGGGGAGTTCCAGCCCCAGACTGACTTGGAAGAACAGTCCTGGGGTGAGGAACGTGGGCGCTCTATTTTTAACCGCCTGGCTGGCTGAAACGTTGAATGCCTTCTGAAGCCCCACTCGAGCCCACTGAGTCCCAGGAGCAAGAGATCTTATTCACAGCTGAGGCTATTTTTGTCCCTGTGGAGAACTCTTCATCCAAGCTGGTAGGGGAGGCGACGCTGGTAGGGGAGGCGACGCCGGTCGGCCCGCCTGGCCGCCTGGCCGACTGGGTCACCCACCGGCTGTTCTGGGTTCTGCACCAGTCGGCGCTAAACCCAGAGCCTTATCAGGCGTCTCTTTCGGTGGCTCAGTGTTTCCGTTACTTGAAGTTCTCACACGCTAATAACGCCCGATGCACTATTTTTGGTTGGGAATGAATGCATGACGCGAGTTTCAGGGTTGATGTTTTTCCATAACTAGCAAATGTTCTGCGAGGGAGAGGAAAAACCGCCCACGCAAAGGTGCACTTGGGCTGGGGTTTATTTTTTCTCCCCTATTGAGGTGGAGCTGTTGAAGCAGAGCAGGGGGCAGAAAGGGAATGCTCCCCCCCCACCACACACACACACACACACACACACACACACACCCTGCCTCGCTAGGAAAATACACCTACAAACTCTGCCTGCTCCTGCCTTCTATCTTTTGCCTACAGGGTTGTTTTTTCTTTTCTGCTTTTTTTTTTTTTTGCATGTGTTTATTTCCCAGCAAGGCACCAGGCGCTTTCAAATACATGCGATGAAGAGGATCCGTCTGGGAGACGGCAGGATGACTCTGCAAGAGTCTGGAGGGTGCGTCCGTGATTTTCCCAGCTGCAGTGAGAACGGAGGCTTGGCCACAGCCTCCCTGGAAACTGAACGCCCTCATGAAAATCCGAAGTAGAACGGATGAAATTCGTCGGTGGGGACAGGAATTCAAGTGTTCCGTGGATAGGGAATGTGGCGGAAGGTTCTAGAAACACACCACGTCTGGATGGGGTGGGCGGTCTGGTAGGTGCGGGCACAGGTAAAATGCACATCTCGATCGCACCCTTGCTAGGTGCAGGTCACACCTCAGAGGTGAAAGGCCAAAGTTACACCTCAGAGGTGAAAGGCCAAAGTTACACCTCAGAGGTGAAAGGTCAAAGCCCAGGGCAAGCCAAGGCTGGTGTAGAAAATAGTGCAGCAGATGGGAACTGAGCGACTGAAGGTTACCCGAGGTCATTCGCACCAGGGCCTGTGCTCTTCTGTCAGACTCCCCTTCCTGGTCCTCCCCTCCCCCGCCACCCCTTCCGCCCCTCTCGCTGGGCTACTTTTGTGACATGTTCCTGTGTTCTTCAACCAGAAGCTGGCACAGAGATGTAGCATTTTAAGAGCTTCAGATCGGATGACTCACCTTCCCCTCTTGAATGGGTTCTCTTTTTTTGAGAGAGAGAGAGAGAGAGAGAGAAACATTGACTCATTGTTCCACCCATGCATGGGTTCATTGGTTGACTCCTGCCTAGGCCTCAGCCGGGGATCGAACCCACAGCGTTGGGGCATCCGCAACACACTCCCCAGTCCACTGAGCTACCCGGCCAGGGCCCCGACCGTGTTCTACTTCCGTCCTTCAGTGTAGAGGGACAAGTACCAGATGCATCTCTCGCTCTGCCCGGGGGGCTCAGTTGGTTGGAGCCTTGCCCTGTCTATGTACCAAAAGGTCGTGGGTTCGATCCCTGGCCGGGACACGTATGGGAGGCAACCAGTCCATGTTTCTCTCTCTGTCTCTGTCTCTGTCTCTCTACAGTTGCTGACCCGTATTTCAGGGAAGAGTACAACCAGGATTTCTTGTCGCTTTTCAGTCGCCGCATACACAATCTGGCCATGTGTATCCCTTTTCCATCCGCGAAGCTGTTGTTGTTTACGGTCCCTGCTAAGGAAAACAAACCCAGCTCTCTGCCCCAAGAAGCTCAGACATCCGCCTCCTGTTTCCTCTCTGAGTGGTGGAGGGGACAGTGGCCAGTGTCTGCTGGGATCGGAACCTCTGCTGGAGAATGTGTCAGTTCACTGGCCCCCAGCGCACACGTAGCTCCCTTCCCTAGCTCCGATACGGAGCTGCAGCCAGATTTCAAGGGGCACAGGCGCCTGTGATTCTGCAGTTGAGTGGGGAGACGATTCTTGGTTACTTTTTGGATATCAAATCAATTGTATTCTTTTTTTTTTTTTTTGAAAGAAACTTTAGTGCATCTTAGTGACTTGGATGACGTTGGCCCCTGCCTTTTTTCCTCTGGGTACGATGAAATTCCCATCACGTAAAATGAGCCCCCCGTAACGCGGGCCACCGCGGGGCATTTAGCCTGTTCCCGAGCGTGCTCCGCCTCTCTGTGTGGGTCCAAGGCCTTCTCATGACTCCCAGGGGGGACAGCGTCCCCATTAGGCAGCCACTGCTCATTCCGTGGCCACTTAGCTCCAGCCCCAGGCAGCCCCTAATCTGCTTTCCTTCTGTCTCTAATGACGGGCCCGTTCCGGCCCTTTCCCGGGAATGAAACCATGTGACCTGCGACCTTCGGTCCCCTGGCGTCTCCGCTCAGCGTGTTCTTGAGGTTGGTCCCCATTTTACTGCCACTGCCGGAAATTCACTCCGTTTATTTTTCAGTGAAAACAACGGTTCAGAAAGAATCCTTGGAGGCACACCGTGGGCGGCCGAGCTATTGATTGAGGGAGCACCTACTCTGTGCAGGGCGCTGCACTGCCTGCAGCGGGATGTAAAAGTGGGTGCTGCTTCTGACACGAGCCTGGCCTGGGAATCGCAGAACAGGAGCGCCCCAGGGCGCCGCCCGTGTGCCCGAGTCTCGGAGGGACACCGCGGCAGCCGGCAGGGCTGTGTCTGAACGTTTCCCTTTTCTCCGAAGTTGCACGCAAAACGCAGTCCAAACACGTGTGCTGGGACAAGATGAAATTTACGTGATTTCACAGGTGTTTGTTTTCACTCTGTCTTTGTGAGAAGACCCAGTGAATGGCTATTCGAAGAGTACCTCGTTCCTCAGGAAGGTACAATTGCGTTCAGCAGGGGGAAAAAATCTCTCCAAGTGTCAGATCCGTTCGGAAGTAACAACAAATGCAATTTGAGAGGAACTACGGGGTCTTCCTTTGTGTACAAGTTTCCGTGTCCGATGATTTGAGTCTGAACGTATCCCAACAAAATTTTACCTGCTTCTCACGTGTGTTTATCCTACTGATGTTTCGTTTCTGAAGTGCTTTTACAGGGCCAATAAAATGTGCAACGCCGGGCTTCTGCCGCTGTGTTCCCTCCACACTGATGCAACGTCCAACATGTGCACGGAAGTCCCCTCAGAGCTGGTTCTCCAGGACCACCGATGGACAGTTAGAAGAATCTGAAGCGTTTCAGCCTGAAGGGGAGGTGGAGATTGTAGCCGGGATCTGGCGCAGGAGCGAAACCCCTGTCCTGTCTGCCTGCGTACATTCTGACAGAAACACGTCATGGACAGGGGTGAGGGGGGATGAGCACATGCATATTTGTGAGCTCCGTCATTTCATGTATCACAGCCAAGGCAATTTTCGCACCCATGAGGTCACACAAACAGCCAGGGGTTGTGGCTGTTGAGATTCTTCCCCTTTCTTCTTGGCCAAGGAGTCCCAGGGGCTGGTCCAGCCCCCCGGGGTCCCCCAGGGGGGCAAAGGCAGGTCTCTGGGGCCCGTCTCCATGGTCCTGGGTAAAACAGGGAACCTGGATCCTTCACAGGCCGGCACGCGCTTCAGTGACTAGGCTGAGGGGGGAATTACTCAGTGACAAATCCACGGTCACCTTCCGGGGAGGGGGATGGTGGGCCCACCTGGCCCACAGGCCTTCCTCGTGACCGGGTGAGGCCCAGCGTCCCTGTGTGCCAGCCTGCGGGGCTCCATCAGGGCCCTCCCCTGGAATTCCTCTGCCTCCCTTTCCTTCTTTCTGTCCAAACCCGCGGTCTTCTCTCCCACATGCACAAGAGCGGGCGTGAAATGGAGAGATCTCTCTTCTCATCGTTTCGAAGTGGTGTGATAGTCTCTTGCGGTGCGCAGTTTCCCCTTCTCAGGCCCCACGTTGGGTCTCTGCTCCCCTTTGTTGGCTGTTTTTCTGGGACTGGGAGGCAGGCGCCCCACCCCTCACGAGCTGGGCCCCAGCAGGATGCCAAGAAGCAGCAGGTGCTCCATGCACATGACTTGGGGCTGTCTTCCTGCTGTCCACACACCTAGGGGGACCCATAAAGGGAGGAGCTGAAGAAGAGGAGGGTGGCGCTGGGGTGCTTGGGGACAGGCAACTTGTCCCCTCCTTCCCAATGGGCCACCCAGTCCTCCTTCCCCACCAGAGCTGGCAGGGGCGCCAGCCAAGGTGGCCAGACACCATGGGCCCCTCGGCCACCAGCAGCAGCAGCAGCACGCAGGTCTGCCTGAAAGCATTTGTGCAGTCTCGCCGACCTCTTCCAGAAACATACTTTTTCTTCTCCGGCTTCTTGGACACGGTAACCGAGGGACCCTCACCTGCTGTCATCCCTGCCCAGACTGCCCGGGGGGCTGGAGCAGGAGTCCCACCCATGGTGCTGAGGCTCAGCTAGGCCATCAGGGTGGCGTGGCCACCGAGGTCCCCCCGCTCTGCAAGGACTGGCCCCTGGAGCATGGGGGCTAGTGTGCAGCCTGCCAGAGCCAGGCAGGGCTCCTCTGAGATCCCAGCCTGCTGGGGTCCTCTGAGCCTGCAGCGGGTGCCCCTGGGAGCATGGACACATCCCAGCCTTCCGGTGAAGCCCTGGTGGGTCCAGGACATTGTACAATTGATGTACAGTGTCCCCTGTGCAGCTGGGCGCATTCGATGTAAAACGGTGCTTCCAACCCAGACAGAAGGGCCCTGGGGCAGAGAGAGAAGACGGAAGGAGGAGGAGGAGGAGGAGGAAGGGAGGGGGGAGGGAGAAAAGAAAGGAAGAATGGGGAGAAAAGAGAAAGTGACAAAAGCCAGAGTCCGAGAGAGGGAGGAAAGAGGGAGAAAGGAGTGAAAAGGCAACAGAGAGAAGAGGAGAGACAGCGGGAAGGGAGGCAAAGGAAGGAAGAGAGAGAGGAGAGGAGGGAGTCTGGGCACCATCACCCCAGCCCTCCGTGGCCGGGCTGGTCACCTTGGAGGCCCTCACACGAACGGAACGGTGGGTCCCCACTCCGCCCAGGGAAGAGGCTGCCGACCAGCCCTGCCAAACAGGGAACGGCCCACAGGCGATGGCCGATTTCCTCTCGTAAATAATTGAGTTGGTTCTGGGTGCACTCAGACCCGGGTCGGGTGACTTTGGCCCGACCGTGCCGGGTGCCTGCCGAGCTCAGCATGGGCACCCCTCCCCCGAACCTCTGCACTCCCCAGGGATGGCTCCGGGGTCCATGGGCCAGCAGCCAGGAGGGGCAGAGAACGGATCTTCGGGACCACAGCCTGCGGTCCCCTTTTCTACTCTGTGCTTCTTTGGCAAACAGCACGACTTTACTGCTGAGCACTGGTCGCTTGTGTCTGGACACCGAACGCCTACCATGGCTGGAGACACGCTCTGGTGGGAGTGGGGGGCGGGGTCCACCCACCCAAGGGCTCCTGAACCTTCCCAGTGCTTGCCGCTCCCAGCCAGTTCCCTTCGGCCCGCCCGCAGGGACTCTGCCGAGAAGAGGTCACCAGATATATCCCGTGTTTACCTGGTGAGCCCAAACAGAGATGGCTTCAGGCCCCCCTCTGAATGCCCAGCTGCACCAGGGGTGTGTCGGGGACAGAGAAGCACTCACAGCGACTGCCGTGGGTGTGGGGACCACACTCCCCAGGCGGCCCCCAGAGAGCCTGCCCCTGTATAGTCCCTCCCCTAGAGTGTGGGGGCGGCCCCCTGCCCCCTGTGTGCTGCTAGCCCGTGGGACATGGTAACAGTGAAGGTGGTTTTGCGGATGCCCGTAAGGCCCCAGATCAGGCGATTGTGAGTTGCTCCTGGGGCAACTGGAGGGATGGTCTAAAATACTGTCGAGGCAGGCCCCATGGGGTGTTTACGATGTGAGGTTAGCGATGATGGGCGCTTAGTGTCTCAGAAACATAAGCTATGGGACGGGCAAACACATTCCCTTACACTTTTTTTTTTAAAGAATTTTATTTATTTATTTATTTGCAGGGAGAGAGAGAGAGGGACGGAAACATCCATGTGTGGTTGCCTCTCGAGCGCCCCCTACTGGGGACCTGGTCCACAACCCAGGCCTGTGCCCTGACTGGGAATCGAACTGGAGACCCTTTGGTTCACAGGCTGGCACTCGATCCACCGAGCTACACCAGCCAGGGCCCCCTACCACTTAAAAAAAACCTATTGTATTTTTTCCATTACCACTTCACCCCCTTATACCTTCCTCCCCCCGCCGCCCCCCGCTATCATCCGTGTGCATCATCCTTACCCCGTTCATCTTTAAGCTTAAAGGTGATTTATTTGTAATGGTCTTTATAAATGACTTGGTATGTTCAAGACAATATTTTGGATGATATCTTTTAAAATATGTTTTATTGATTATGCCGTGACAGTTGTCCCATTTCCCCCTCTTCATTCCCCTCCACCTCGCACACCCCCTCCCCCACCATTCTCCCCCCTTTCCTTCATGTCCACGTGTCACAAGTTCTTTAGATTCTATATTTCCCCGACTATTCTTGCCCTCCCCCTGTCTATTTTCTACCTACTGTCTATGCTACTTATTCTCTGTACCTTCTCCCCTCCCCACTCCCCTGTTGCTAACCCTCCATGTGATCTCCATTTCCGTGGTTCTGTTCCTGTTCCAGTTGTTTGCTTAGTTTGCTTTTGTTTTAGGTGTGGTGGTTAGTAACTGTGAGTTTGCTGTCCTTTCACTGTTCCTATTTTTTATCTTCTTTTTCTTAGATAAGTCCCTTTAACATTTCATATAAGAAGGGCTTGGTGATGAGGAACTCCTTGAACTTGACCTTATCTGAGAAGCACTTTATCTGTGCTTCCATTCTATATGAAAGTTTTGCTGGATAGAGCCATCTTGGATGTAGGTCCTTGCCTTTCATGGCTTGGAATACTTCTTTCCAGCCCCTTCTTGCCTGGAAGGTCTCTTTTGAGAAATCCGCTGACAGTCTGATGGGCACTCCTTTGTAGGCAACTGTCTCCTTATCTCTTGCTGCTTCTAGGATTCTCTCCTCCATTTTAATCTTAGCTAGTGTAATGATGATGTGCCTTGGTGTGTTCCTCCTTGGGTCTACCTTCTTTGGGACTCTCTGAGCTTCCTGAACTTCCTGGAAGTCTATTTCCTTTGCCAGATTGGGGAAGTTCTCCTTTATTTTTTGTTCAAATAGATTTTCCACTTGTTGCTCTTCCTCTTCCCCTTCTGGTACCCCTATAATTCAGATGTTGGAACATTTAAAGATGTCCCGGAGGTTCCTAAGCCTCTCCTCATTTTGTTGAATTCTTGTTTCTTCATTCTTTTCTGCTTGGTCATTTTTTCCTTCCTTCTGGTCCACTCCCTTGATGTGAGTCCCAGTTTCCTTTCCGTCACTATTGGTTTCCTGTGCATTTCTCTTCATTTCAATTAGTTTAGCCTTCATAGGTTCCTCTAATTTGTGACTAAAATCAACGAGTTCTGTGAGCATCCTGATCACCAGTGCTTTGAACTGTGCATCTGATAGGTTGGCTACCTTTTTGTCGCTTAGGAGTATTGGCTCTGAAGCTCTGAGCTGTTCTTCTTCTTTTTAAAGAAAAAATATTTTATTTATCTTTAGAGGGGAAGGAGAGGGAGAGAAACATCAATGTATGGTTGCCTTTTGTGCGTCGCCTGCCGGGAGTTGGCCTGCAGGGAACCGGTCTGCAATGCAGGCATGTACCCTGACTGGGAATCAAACCGTGGTTCTCTGGCTCACAGGCCTGTGCTCAATTCACTGAGCTACACCAACCAGGGCTCTTGAGTTGTTCTTCTTGAGCCATAATGTTCTGGTCTGTTCGCACCTGTTACGTATGAGGGGCGGAGCCTTAGGTGTTCACCAGGGTGGGGGCAACCCGGTCGCTGGGCTGTGACGCTGTATGTGGGGGCGGGGTCAGAGAGGGGCTCTGGCGTTTTTTTCTGCTCTCTCTCGGATTTCGGTCCCCTCTGCTGCTGCCCACAAGCAAATTGGGCCCCTCTGGTGCTGGTTCCCAGGTGTGTGGGTTTGTGCACCCTCCAGGACCCTGTGGGTCTCTCCAACGAACCCGCTGTGGGCCTGGGAGCCTCTCCCTGCACCTCAAACCCCCAAAGTTTTTCCAATTGGTGATTTTAGGCTTTATTTCCCGGTGCTGGGGCCCTGGGTTCCGTGGTCTCTCTCACTGCTCGCTCCTTTGCCTGGTTAATCTGGGCGTGAATGTGTGACCACGGTAAGCCAGCCGCCCTGTACCCTCGCTGGGTCTGCCCGTTGCCACCCCACGCCTGGGATCCGCCCACCGCCGCCTGCGCGCCTGGGTCCGTCCGGCAGATCTTTCCTGCGCGACCCAGCTCCGCCGGCCGCTGACTCTGCCTCTCTTCCTGGTCTGGGTGAATGGTTTCTTGTTGTCAGACTTCGGTACAGTTTAATTTTCTCTCTGTTTCGGTCGCGTTCCGGTTTCTAAATATTTGTTGTTCATACACTTGGTTGTGCGAGGAGGTACAGTGTTTCCACCCACGCCTCCATCTTGGCCAGAAGTCTTTATTTTCTGGATGCGATGTAAGGCAAACGCTGAACACTGGCATGCAGTTCCATGTTACACACAGGCATGAAACTCTGCCTTGTGGTCCCACACATGTGTGGACTCTGATCCAGATCAAGGCCGTTCCCCAGTTCCGATGTAGCGGCTGGGGGTCCACCCGAGCACCAGAACCGGGGGAAGACGTACGCTAAGAGACGTACTGTCAGGAACTGGCAGGCGCCACGGCGGGAGGCTGGCGGGGCAAGGATGAAGTGTGCAGCGCGTGCCGTTAGGGCGGGTCGGCTGGAGTGCTTTCGGGAATGGGCTGAAACTGCCGTCCCTGGAGAAGTGTGTTCTTTTTTGGGGAACCTCGGTCCTGCTCTGAAGGCCCTTTCCTCGATCTCCTGAGGCCCACCCAGAAGGCGCAGGCTCCCCTCCCTTGCCTTAGGCCAGCTGATTATCACGTTTATGAAATGCCTCCTCAGCCACTCCTAGATTAATATTTGCAGCGGGTTGAACTGTGTTTCCCTACCCCCATAAGAAGCAAAAGATATGCCCTGGCTGGTGCAGCTCAGTGGATTGAGCACGGGCCTGCGAACCAGAGGAGTGGGGTTCGATTCCCAGTCAGGCCACATGCAGGCCAGTTCCTGGCAGGGGACACATGATACATTGTGTGTTCTTGGCAGAGGCAACCATACATTGATATTTCTCTCCCTCTCTCCTTCCCTTCCCCTCTAAAGATAAATAAATAAAATATTTTAAAAAAGAAAGAAACAAAAGATATTAAGTCCCTAACCCCTGATACCTGTGAGAATGACATTATTATTCTTTTAAAAGATTTCATTTGTTTATTTTTACAGAGAGGGGAAGGGAAGGAGAAGGAGGAGAGGAATATCAGTGTGTGGTTGCCTCTTGCACGCCCCCTCCTGGGGACCTGGCCCGCAACCCAGGCAGGTGCCCCGACTGGGAATTGAACCTGTGACCTTTTGGTTTGCAGGCCCACACTCAATCCACTGAGCCAGACCAGCCACGGTGAGAGTGACATTATTTGGAAATAAGGCCTTTAAAGATGGAATCGAGTTAAGATGAGGTCATACTGGGTTCAATCCATGACTAGTGTGTATAATAAGAGAAAGGTGGGCGGGGGGGGGGGCGGATTTGGACACACACACACACCGAGGAGAGGGCCCTGGGAAGATGCAATTCGGCTGAGGATCGGGGTGGCACCTATAAGACGAGCCATCCCCAGGGCTGCCCTGGTTTTGCACTTGTGGCCTGCAGGACAGGGAGAGGGTAAATCTGGGTCGTCAGGTGGGACCACACCCTGAGTGACACTTTGTCACAGCGGCCCTCGGAAAGGGGGACGACAGTGTTGGAGAGAACGCTCCCACGTCAGAGGCTGACCCACCGTGGAATGCCCCTATTCTCCCCTCTCCTCCCCTCTCCTCTACCACACTCCATGTCCTGGTTGGGGGGAAAGACAGGTAAAGCCCACGAACACGCCCCCCCCCGTGCCTGCTCGGAAAGACGGACAGGAAGGAGGAGGGCCTGCACCCTGACAGAGGGCCAGGTACACTGAAGGGTCTGGGCAACAACTGGAGGGGGAACGTTCCAGAAGAACAGTGGTGTGGTCGGCAGGAATAAGCGGGATGCTTTGGGGAGCTGCCCCAACCAGGACCGAATACGGACAGGAAGTGGGAGGAGACAGAACCTCCCCCCTCACATCCATGTTTCACTAGCCTTTCGTTATACCAGAGCGACATACCTCGCTCTGTTCTCTGTCTGCTTGGCCTGAGTCTTTCCCACAACATGTTTTTTCTCGTCACCTCCCTGGAGGGCACGGTCACTCTCAAACCATTTCATTTTCAATTCCCTAAGGGGATTGTGTGTGCATGTTCAAATAGAAGCGTTTCCTGTTTAAAAATAATTCTCTTCCCAGTCAACTGACACGCAGCATTCGATGTGTTTAAGCTAGCTTTCGATTTTTAAATTTAGTATGACCTTTCCTCTCCGTCCCACGATATGTTTGTTGATTTTAGAGAGAGGGGAAGGGAGGGGAGGGGCAGGCAGAGAAAGAAAGAGAGGGAGAGAAACAGAAACATGCATGAGAGAGAGAAACTTCAATCAGTTGCTTCCCACATGTGCTCTCACTGGGGAGTCAAACCCACAACCTAGGCATGTGCCCCGACCGGGAATTGAACCGGCGACCTCCTGGTGCACGGAAGGACGCTCCAAACCACTGACCCACCCCGCCAGGGCTGCACCAGCTTTTTCCATTTTACGAGTAAACATTTTCCAGTTAGAACAGTGGGGCTGAGGGTCCCCACTCGCCCTCCCCCAGGTCACCACGACTNTATTTATTCTTAGAGAGAGGGGAAGGGGGGGGAGGGGCAGGCAGAGAAAGAAAGAGAGGGAGAGAAACAGAAACATGCATGAGAGAGAGAAACTTCAATCAGTTGCTTCCCACATGTGCTCTCCCTGGGGAGTCAAACCCACAACCTAGGCATGTGCCCTGACCGGGAATTGAACCGGCGACCTTCTGGTGCACGGAAGGGCGCTCCAAACCACTGACCCACCCCGCCAGGGCTGCACCAGCTTTTTCCATTTTACGAGTAAACATTTTCCAGTTAGAACAGTGGGGCTGAGGGTCCCCACTCGCCCTCCCCCAGGTCACCACGACTCATCAGTCACAACTAGCAAATCAGCCTTGGTCCGGCACTGTGGACTCAACCGTGGACTCTGTTTGGGTCTCCCAGTTTTCGCACCGACGCGCTTTTCCCGTCCCAGGGTGCCATCCAGGATGCCACCCTGCTAGTCGTTATCACGTCCCCTCAGGCCCCTCCGTTTCTACCCTGCCTGGTTTCTCGGGACGTTGACAGTTTTGAGGGCTGATAATCAGGTGTTTTGCAGATGTCCTTCTGTCTGGGTTTGTCTGACCTTTTCCTCAAGATCAGACGGGCTTATGGGTTTCCGGGCTTTCGTAAGTTTTTATTAACATTTCACTGCATGTACAATGTTTTCCCCAATACCAATAGTCCTCAGTACTGAAGGCATATATCTCAGGTACTAGCTGGAATGCCTATATAAAAACATAGGCAGCCCTGGTGTGGTGTGGCTCAGTGGATTGAGCAATGGCCTATGAACCAAAGGGTCGCCGGTTTGATTCCCAGTCAGGGCCCATGCCTGGGTTGTGCAGGCCAGGTCCCCAGGGTGGGGGCATGTGAGAGGCAACCACACGTTGTTATGTTTCCCTCCCTCTCTTTCTCCCTTCCTTCCCCTCTCTCTAAGAATAAATAAAATCTTGAAAACCAAAAAACAAAACATAGGCAGCTCGACACTGTGTAGTCAGCCTTTTTTGTACTCTTGGCTTGGAGGCGACACCTTGGCACTCTGGACTTCCCCGTTCTGGAAAGAACCGTGACACCTAAAAATTCCGACCAGTTTGCGATGAGCCAGTCCTGTCAGGTCTCCACAGGGACCTCTGCAAAGGAAAACGGACTTTCTTGTGTTCTCATGCCTCACTCCCGACTTCTGTGCTCCCAGCGTCTGTGGGGAGCATCCCTTGGAGAAAGAGCCTCGCAGCGGGGCCGTCGGACTGCTGGGCGCCGCAGTGTCCTGCTGGGGCCGGTGTCCTGCTGGGGCCGGTGGGGAGCGGCTTTTACTCAAACTCCTGATTTCTAGCAAGGTGACCGAGTCTCACTATTATCTGAAAGTATAGTAAAATGTTCTTTCTCTCCTCCCTCCCTTAGGGAGTGTTTTTTTAAAGTTATTAAAAAATACTTCTTTTTCAAAAAAGATTCTATTTATTTATTTTGAGAGAGAGGGGGAAGGGAAGGAGAAAGAGAGGGAGAGAAGCATCAATGTATGGTTGTGTCTTGAGCACCCTGTTCTGGGGACCTGGCCTGCCACCCAGGCCTGTGCCCTGACTGGGAATCGAACCAGTGACCCTTTGGTTTGCAAGCCCGCACTCAGTCCGCTGAGCCCCACCAGCCGATTCCCGCGTAGAGACTTTTTAAGATTAGTACACGACCTGCCAGCCTGTCTGATCTTATAGCAGACGGCTGTGATCTTGTCCAAATGACAGCAAAGAAAGGAAGTCCTCACAGAGGGATTTTTTTCACTATCATAGTGTTCACCCCGAATCTGCTGGCTTTTCTTTTTCTTTTTTTAAAGTCAAATTTATTGAGGTGTAATGTACACACAGTAATGGTCACCCTTTCGGAGTGGAGTTCAACAGGTTCTGCCCAACGTTTAGAGGCCCCAAGTCAGGACACAGGACAGCTCAATCACCCCCCCCCCCAAAACTCCCTCACAATTCTCCATAGTCAACCTCATACCTGACGCCCAGCCCCGGCAACCCATGACCCTCTTCGGGTCCCAGTTGTCAGAACACTTGCGTACCTGGAACCCCAGAGAAGGCTGCGCCTTGAGTCAGCTCCTTTGACTTTGCGGTTGACCTTGGAGGTCCACCCCTGACTCTGCACAGGTCGAACGAAGGCCAGGCTTTGACGAGCACAGATAAAGCTGTTTGCTGACAGGTGTTTGCATGGAACTCTCCTCTCATGTTTCAAAATATTTTACTTATTTATTTTTAGAGAGAGGAGAAGGGAAGGAGAAAGCGAGAGAGAAACATCCGTGTGTGGTGGCCTCTCATGGGCCCCACACTGGGGACCCGGACTGCAACCCAGGTACGTGCCCTGACTGGGAATCGAACCGGCGACCCTGTGCTTCGCAGGCCCGTGCTCAATCCACTGAGCTACGCCAGCCAGGGCCACCTTTCCTTTCTCTTGGGTATATATATATACGTAGGAAGGGGATTGCTGGGGGTGTATTCGCCCGTGACACACGTCTGACCTTATGGGGGAGCTGTTCATTTCATAAAAATGACATCGCCGAGGCCTTAGGACAAGGGCACCGGAGGAAACTGTAAACATTCCACCTGCATTTTTCTTTTCATTGGTTTCTCAGGAAGGGAGGGAGGGAGAGAGAGAGGGAGAGAGAGGTCATTTTTCCTTCCACCTAGTCATGCATTCACTGGTCGATTCTTGCACGTGCCCTGACTGGGGATCGAACCTCCAACCTGGGCACATCAAGACCGCACTCTCGGCAACTGAGCTGGATCCTCTCGTTGTCAGTGTGGTATGGCGCTGCCCGTGTGGGAGGTGATTTTGTGCAACAATGCTTTATAAAACTCATTCCCCCTCCCACGGCTCCGTCTGTAAGGCGAGTTTTACACACGGAACACACGAGCAGAAAAATGAAGGGAGAAAAAAAAAGTCACCTAACTTCTTACAATGAAATATAGTTCCTTTCCAAAGAGAGAGAGGAAGGGATGGCCTGTGAAAATTGCACCTCCTGTTATTTCGTGACTAGACGGCGTGCGTGGTTTGGGGGGAAACGGGACTCTTGCTGACCCCGTGCCCTTGGCGTGAAGGCGGGCAGCATTTCCTGCTGCGTTTCGGGGTATGGCGGGGTGGCCGGACTCTGAAATTATTTCCTGAGGCAGAGGAATTATGTCCTGCTGGAAAGCCCATGGGGTCTGGAGGCGGAGGAGCTGGATTTGAGCAGCCCGTGCCCCCTTATCGTGGGCTAAGGCATCCTACAAGGCCACTGCAGAGGGCAGCACGCGGCCCCTGCACACACCCACAGCTTGATGCCCTTGACGCTGAGATGTCACCTTCCAGGGCGGGGAAAGGGACTGTGAAGATGTGACTAAATTCTGAGCCTTGCGGTGGGGCGAGGAGACCCGATGACAGGGCTGGCCCAATCCAATGGAGGGAGATTGGAAGACGGGGGAGGAAGAGGAGCAGGCAGGGGTAGCAGGCCGGGGGAAGGGCGAGACCTGACGTGGGGCCCCTGCCAGGGAAGTCCCGTGAGACCCCCGCATAGGAGCTCTGAGTTCTCCGAGTGGGCTGAGAACACCGGGTCTGGCGCCCGGAAGTGTGCGGTAACCTGTGACCACCGCAATCCAACCTCTCCGGACTCCACTTCCCTTCTGGGTCAAATGAAGATGATCACCCTGCTGTCTCCTCAGCCACTTCCAAGGTTGCTATGACAACGGGGGGGGGGTCATCTTTGCATATGTGTAGGCAACCCTAGAGAAACTGTGTTACATAGGAGACACATAGTTTGTATCACTTTACTTCGGTCTTTGAGCCAAGACCAGCGCCGGCCCCCATCAGAATACGAGTAATCTTACTGAGTCTTCTGATGACCTTTACCCTCCCTGAGCAGGTGACGGCTGGAGACCCCAGGCATCTCTGCCGTGAGAACCCACCAAAGTGTCCTAGGGCGAAGTTAACAAGCCAGAGACCCCGGGTCAGCACGCTTTCTGCAATAGGCGGCCAGGAGAGTAACCGTGAGTGACAATTTGGGAGAGGGCGCTGGCTGTGACAGAGCCGTGACCAGTGGAGGACCACAGGTTCCAGCCTGCACCTGCCCCCCTCAGCAGGAAGGTCCCCAGGCAGGGATTTGGGGGCAGGGGTGTGTGAACGGGGCACGGGGGGGAACCCCCGCAGCTGTGGGGCCCCACACCCCTAACTGAAATGCAGCGTTTCCGGCCACCGTGCACACAGAGAACGACGGGCAGTAGCATCCACGGCATCTTTCATTCTTGTCCAGTGCGTCCCCAGCAGGCAGGCGGGTGAGGTATGTTGAGAGCAGGTTGCAGTCAGAGCAGGCTCTGAGCACCCGCATCCTCACTGAAGAGGCAGAAGTTGCCAGAATCACCTCTGGAGAGCTTAGCATTGGGAGCACTGAAAAGGAGGTACCTGTTCCAGTACCTCCAGCACTGAAAAGGAGGTACCTGCGCCACTAGCCTTCTGGGAACATTTCATCACTATTGAAATATAACTGGGGTTTTGTGTGATCCTCGGTGTTGTTTTACATATTTGGGGGGGGGGGCATCATTGTATGCATGTAGAAATTCAGGAGCCCCTGAATTGCAGAAGAAGGCGTGAGGCCCAGAGATGGCTCCAAAGCGCCTCCGTCAATATTTTTGAGCACTTGGGGCCAGTCTGCTCCGAATCGCGGGGATGAAAGCGCCTGCCCCCCAGGGAGTACTACTGGGAGGACCAAGGTCAATGCTGAGTGTGAACACCCCCAAGCCAGATGCAAGGTGCGTTCAGTGTCCACGCCACGTGAAGTGAACGGGACATTCCAAAGGGAGAAACATAGCAGCAACTCCCATGCCTTGGTCTCCCCCGGGGGGGGGGGGGGGTGCCACGACAAGGGAGCACCACCGAGTGGGCGGTTTAAACCGCAGACCCGGAGGTTCTCACAGTCCTGGAAGCTCCGGGACCCGGTGCAGGCGGGCCCATTTTCTCCACATCTGCAAGAAGACCCGCGGGATTCTTGGGACATTTTCAAACAGGCCAGACCAATTCCGAGCTCACCTGCTTTGTTACTTAATGAAGAACAGCTGAGGTTTGGAGCGACGCTTTCCATCATTTTTCCCATACTTTAAATCACTGGCATCTGCCCAGTAATCAAAGCATACAAAGAGGCCTTAAACCAAGTGCAGCTCGGAATTTCCAAGCCTCTTAACGTTGAGCAGGGCTGGCAGGCCCACCGGTTTGTGTGTGTGTTTTGTGTTTTTTTTTTTTTCATTAGGAAAAAAAAAATTTTTTTGATGCGCGGCTACTCGAGAGTGTGCGGTAGCAGAGAGCCGCGTCCCGGGTAAAGCCTAAAGCTGTATTGCTGTCAACTTGTTATTTACTTTCCAAATCTGAATGACTGAGCAAGGCGAAAGGAGAATCAATCAACCACAATGTGACCCTACAGGCGGAAAAAACGCGGCGCTGCCATCAGCAGGCGGTGGGGGAAGGGAAGCACGTGTAACCGGGGCAGGGTTGCATCATGAGCTCGCTCTGGGTTTCTATTGCACCCTCGGTTTTTCGGTGGCCTGTTCAGGCATCAGCCCGCCCGAGCCCGGGGAGCCCCGGAGCAACGAAGGGAAGGCCCCCCACGCCGCCACGGCCTTGGGGGGGGCCTTGAATGGCAAACTGATAGATAATAAGACACAATCTATTCTGCTGATTCACAAGTATGGAGACTGTGTAAGTGTGTGTTTTTTATTGATGTGCTCTGTCATAATGGTGTAGCAACCTTCGTTTTGCATCATTGACGCCGTTTTCCAGCAGTCTCCGGCCGGGGAATTTTTAGGGCCGCCTTTTCCATGGACGACCAGCCCCTTAGCAAACTCACCCCGGGACCCCTCCCCCCACCCCCACCCCCAGCACCGAGAACAACAAATGGTTCAGTGTCCCAGAAAAAGAGCAAGTGAGGTTACAGTTGGAAATGCTGAGTGTACTGGGCTCTGAACGCGAAGCTTAGGATACACCCCAGGGAGGGGCCAGTTTATGTAAAATACGCAACAAAGCCGACTCCGAAGGTGCGGGGCTGCGGGCGCGGATATCTGTTTAATTGAATCGAGGCCACCAGGGGTGGGTCGTTGTCACCGAACTGGAGGGGAGGAAGGGACTCTGGGGACTTGGGCGCTGCACGGCTGGGCCGAGTCAGCCACTGCAACCTAAAAACCCTTTGGAAATGCCTGAGGCCTGAAGCCTGTGGGAGGCGGGGGCGGGGGGGCGAGGGTGGGGGTCCCCCCAATCCCCGAAGCCCCCAAACCCCAGCTCCCGGCCTCCACCCGTGTGCGTCGGGTCCGAGTTTCCCTCTCCCCAAGCATTTCTGGCTCCAGCCAGGAGGTGTTTTGCAAACAGGGAGGCACCCACTTTAGGGGGATGGGGGAGGCCACTGGGGTGTCCTCAAGGCTGCCGACCTGGAGGGCGTTGCCCCCCCACCCCGGGCGGGTTTCGGGGTGGGGGTGGGGGTGGGGGTTCTGTCAGGGCACTTGGGCAGCTCTTTCTTTGAGGCGGGGGAGGGGGCATAACACTCCAGGACTGGCCCCAGTTCCCTGGTCCCATGGAAACCTTGGGGGAGGGGGTGGCGCGGGTTCCGGTCCCCTTGGGGCAGTGGGGGAAAAGGCTGAGTTTGGGACGGGGTGGGGGTAGGCCCACGTTCCCTTCCTGCCCCCTGGAGGCCATGGGAAGGGGCAGGGTTCCCCCGCACCCATCCTAGGCGTGGGGGCAGGGGCGAGCTTAAGGTGAGGGACTAGGCAGGGTCGCAGGTTTCCTACGTTGGGAGAGGGGTTGGTTTGGGACCCAGATCCTCCCCACAGGCCTGCGGGGAGGGGCTGTGCTAGGGCGCGGATTCCCTTCCCAGTCGCTGGGGGGGGGAGGGGCAGGCCCGGGGGGTCCCTATCCTCCGTTGGGGAGTGGCTGGTTTGGGACATGGCCCCCTGGGGCGCAGGGGAGGGGCCGACTGGGGAGGGGGGGCCTTCTCGGGGGGGTTGGGGGAGGGGCGGCCAAGGCGGCCCCCTTGACAGTCCTCCCGGCCGGGGTCGGCGCTCTGGCGGTGGCCGCTCCCCCCGGAGGTCACTGCCGGTGCCCGTCCCTCCCGCCGTCCCGCCCTCTGTCGCCGCTGCCGTTGCTCCCGCCCCGGCCCCCCCTCTCCACAACACTCTCTGCGCTCGGGAGCGAGAAGCCGCCAGCGCCCCCGCCCCGCCGCCGCCGCCGCCGCCGCCGCCGCAGCGCCTCGGCCGCCATTCGGCACCGAAACTTTCCAGCGCCCGCGCCTCTCGGGACTCAGCGGCGGCGGGGCGGGGGCGGCCCGGGGGCGGCACGCTGCTGCTCCGGGGCGCCGGGCCCTCCTCGGCCGAGGCTCGGCCCCGGCTCGGCCGGAGGGAGGCTCGGGCGCAGCGGCGCCCCACAAGTTGCCCTGCCTGCGGCGAGGTGAGTGCGCGCGGGGCTGGGTGGGCGGGAGGGCGCTGGGCCGGGGGGCACAAACTTCTCGGGCGGTGGGGGGGCCCGGCCGGTGGCTGAGGGCGCCCAAACGGTCCTCCCGTCGCCGGAGCTCTGGAGGGGCAGGTCCCCAACTGTCGCCGGGGCTTGGGCGGGGGTGCGGCGCGCTCCCTGCAGGCTGAACAATACCCCAATGTGGCCGCTCCCCAAAGTGCCGGCACGAGGGGCGCAGGCGGAGGCTGGGGAGGGGGCGTTGCTTCTTTGTTTGGGGGCAGGGGAGGCGGCCGGTAAGTTTGGGGAGGCCCTGGGTCTGTCCCCCGGTCTCCTTTGTCTGCCGCCCCTGGGGCTGGTGGGTGAATCTGCTGCGCCGAGGGTGCCCCCGTGGGGGAGGGGAACCCCATTCATCCCGGGCGCCGGCCGGCCGGCCCGCCCCGGACCCAGTGGCTGCGCGGCGGTGCGCGGTGGAGTGCCCAGCGAGGCCCCGTGGCTGCTGTTTCCGGGGCGCAGAAACTGTCAAGGAAGTCGGGAGCCCCCGGGCCCGAGTGAAGGGACCGGGCGGGGCACGACCTCGGTGGATGGGGGGGCGCCCCTGTTCTGGTGCTGCCAGGCGGGGTGCAGACCTGTTGCTCCGGGGCTCGGGGGAGGGGTGACCCCCCCCCCAGATCCGCTTCCCAGGCCCTTCCTACCAAGGGGACTTCACGTGCTGGGGCCCAGTGCTCTGAACCGGCAGGGGGTGCGTCTTCGGGTGCCTGTGGCCCTGGGGTACGTGACACTTTGGGGTCGGTACAGGCCCACCCGCGCTGGGATGGGGCCTGGGCTTCACGTGCTTCTCCTGTGCACGGTCGGCCCCCGGCCTGGGCTGGCTCTCTACATGGCCTCGCCTGCGCTCACCCGAGTGCATTGGAAGTTCCACCAAGTTGAGTAAGTCGGAGGTGCCTCCCCCCTCCCAGTGGAGCAGAGCCCTACCCACCCCCCACCCCCCCAAAGAAAGAAAAACTCAGCCCCTGTCGCAGCTGCAACTGTCGCTGCTTTGCATGGTCACACGTGACTTGACCTGACTTCTGGGAGCCGCCTGAGTCCCTGGTGTAACCTGGAGGCGGAAGCACGGGACTCCGGACCCGGAGGGAAGGGGGCGCTGGGTTGCGAGGCTCCAAGCTTTGGCCTCGGGCTATGGTTGCCTGTGAGGATTTTATGAAAAGTTTACAGTTGAGGCATTCCTCGGAAAGATGCGATTAGGGAGGGGGGAAAAAACAAAGAATGCTGAGTATGGAGCCATGAAGACCTTAAGATGGTGTTTTTTTGCTTTAAGAGATGTTAGTGTATCAAATGAGCTGCAGATTTGAGTGGAAAACCACCTAGCTGGGTAAGCTAATCGGGGAAAAAACTTGCAGTTCATCCCATGACCCACTTATGAAAAATGGCTCCTCAAGGGGATTGCAGCTGGTAAGTGAGCGTGCACCACATGGGGCAGAAAGGGAGATGTTGGGTGTTTTATATCTGGCCGGGTGTATTTTGCCCCTCAGTGGGCTCGGTGGTGCTTTCTGCTGTCAGCCACTTCAAAACAGAAATGCCAGTGACCAGCACCTTAGGAAGATACCGGAAACCGAATGTGTCCGAACTTGGGGTCATTTCATCTGTTGCATGGGTAGCGTAGTGGCCTGCACTGGCGTCGCAGTGAGGGGGTCCTGCGTGTTTCCTAGTGATGGGTAGATAGTGGGTAACAAATACACCCAGAGACTCCATCAGGTCCGCAGGGCACGACGGGGAGCCAGGCAGGCCCTGTTTCGGGAAGGGGCCTCTCCCCCAGAGCAGGGCGTGTCTCCCTGGAAGGAGGCGGGTGGTGCCGTGTGGCGGTTGGCGCTGTGTGTCAACCCAGCTGTGACTAGCACCCCCACTTAAATTTCACACGTGAGTTGCCAGCTCTCCCAAATCCGATCCCTGCGGGAAGTGCGGGCGTTTTTGGGGGGGGGCGCGCGTGGAGGCGTCTTTGTGGGCCTGATGTCTTCATGGGGCTGTCACCCCTGCGGGGGCTGTCTCTGGAGTTTCAGGGAAACCAACGCCCCCCCACCCTCGGTGGCAAGTCGGGGCCCAGAGTCCGAGTCCCTTTTTGCCAGGTGACAGGGGACCAGCAAAGCAGCCTGCGCCCTCCCTCCTGTGGCCTGAGCCAGTGACAGAGACTGCCCATCCAGCCCCAGCTCCCTCCACCACATTGACCTTGAAGTCCCTCCCCTTCCCCGGGGGCCGTTTTTTTCTGTGACTGTGAAAATGTGAGGGGAGCCAGCAGAAGGTGAGGTGCTCACTGGGGCAGTGTGAGGACACAGGGAGAGTGTCCGCGAAAGTTTCGGAAAACGACAGAGGCGCCTGTAAATCTTAGCCGTTGCGCTTGTGTGCATAGAGGAATTGTTGGCGTGGCCCTTGAATGCCACGCCCCGAGGAATTGAGAGGGACTGACACCCCGTGGGAGACAAGGATTATTTCCTGTCTGCGGCAAGTCTGCCGGATGCGGAAAGATGCTAAGCGACCTGCTGGCACCTGCCAGGGGCCAGAGCATCTTCTCATTCCTGAAGCCAAGCTCTTCTTCGTCGAGGCCATACCTTGCCTTCCTGACTCTCTCGTGTGAATGTTTGCGTTCGGAGACCAAAGCTCTTGAACGTATACACACATAGAAGCTGGGATCTTCGATGAATCCTGTGGGTACATGTAGACACGTCTGAACAGAATGGGGAAATGCTTACCACAGCGGAGCGATTGTCTCCCTGTGTAGCTTCGTTGTCCTACCTGGGAGCCACGGAACACAGGTGTGTCTTTAGATTCAAGGTCGTTAAAATTCGGTGACACCAGCGGTTCCGTCCTTTCGATGGTTGTAGCCATGACTCCTGCCCGTTGGATGGTGCACGTGGCTAGTGGCCACCGATTTGGATAGCACAGACCTTACAGAAAGTGCTCTGGGCAGGCGCTACTCTGTGTCGTTACTGCAGCGATACCTTACTGAAGGCAACAGTGTAGCCCTGGGCCGGTGGCTCCGTTGGTTGGAGCACCGTCCGGGCACCAGAAGCTTGCAGGTTTGATCCCTGCTCAGCGCGTGTGTGGCAAGCAGGCAGGCAGTCCATGTTTCTCTCTCCCTTTGGCGTTCTCTCTCTCTCTCTCTCTCTCTAAAAGTTGGTAAACATGGTCTCAGGTGATGATTAAAAAAGAAAAGAGAACCTTTTTGTTGGGGGGGGCAGGGGCAGGCCATCAAAGATCGAAATACTCTACAGGTGGAAGCAAACAGCGACTGAATTTCAGCCAGCGACTTACCCCTGGAAAGTGATCTGAGTGAAGGGGCTCTTCCCCCGAAATGCACAGCCAGTGGTTGTGTGCGGAGAGGTGCTTTGCACTCATTTTGAATCAGAACCAGGCCTCTCGGCTAGAGTCCCTCACTGACCGCTTCTCGTCGGGCGAGGCGTCTCGTGTCTTGGTGCCTCGGTTTCCCCCATCTGGAAAATGGCGCAGTCAGTCCCCGAGTACCTGCGTGAGTGGACAAGGTGGCGAGCGTGCCTTGGGACCGTCAGACCCCAGGGCTCCCCGTCTTGCGGCCTGTGCCAGGGGGCCAAGAGGCTCAGTCCACTGTGTTTCGGTCCTTACTTGCTGGGCCCCCCGGGGACACATCCCGCCCTGGAAGTTGAGGTCCTCAGTTTTAAGGTTCAATCACTGGGCGTCAAAGTCTTTCGTACAAAAATGCCAACAAGGCATCCTTCCAACAAAGGGAGACTTCCCAAGAGGCACGGTTGTTTTCTTCTTCTTTTTTTTAAATGACCGAGCGCCCTCTGTCTCCTGTGTACTGGGTGCCCGAGTCAGGGTGCTAGCTTTAATTACCTTTGCACAGTTTTTGTTTTTACGGCAACAGGTGACGGATTGTCTTTGTACGTGAGGAAGGGGGAGAGACCCATGTTTCTGTCCGTCCGTGGGGTGACTTCCTGGGTGGCTGCTGTGGCATTTGTACTCACCTTTCTGCTCCCCAGGAACACGGGTGACCTTTGGCTGGAGGATCGAAACCCCTAGGCTGCAGGCCCAGAGGCGCGGTGTCTCGGTGCCGCATGGGTCCCCAGCGAGCATCAGGAATTCGCAGTCACAGCTGGTTCCCTGTGGGCTGGGGAACACCCAGCCGGAACCTGGGATTGCCCCTTTCCCAGGAACCTCCTGTGGTGCCCCCCCCCCCCCCCCCGGGCACTGCCAGGCCGAACCCTGAGTCTGGCGCCGGTCACAGCTGCCCTGCGTGCGAACGCGGCCCGGCCCGGCTCTGGTGTCTTCATACTCTGCTCTCACCCCTTCTTCCCCACCGAAGGGGGGGGGGAAGACACTCCATCCAAGCAGTTAACATTTCATCCCCAGAGACATGTTAAAAATAGTTTCAATCAGGAAGCAAGAGTACAGTTGTTTTGTAAACCCTTTTTTTTTTAAGTTAGAGAGATAAACTTTTTTTTCCATAACTATTTTGAGCGTGAAGGAGGTCACCGGCCTTGGCGTGGAGACTGGACGTGACTGTCCCCTCGGGTCCTGCCCTCTCCACAGGGCTGACCAAGGGCAGCACCCTGGCCACAGTGGCCGAAGGAGAGCCACCGAGACCAAAACAAAAGCTGGGTGTGGGAAGGGACGACCAAAGGCCACATGTTTCTAATGGACAGGGAGGGCTTACTGTGAGAAAGAGTTTGGAATCCCGAGGGGAGCAGGCAGCCGTGAAGAATGTGCGCCCTGGGCGGCTTCTAGACCAGGGGGCGGGGACAGTGAGTGAAGACCGGGGTGTTCAGGGAGGCGACCGCCTCCCGCCATAACCGTCTGTGCATCCTCATCGCTGCGATCAAATATTTATGCAGAGCCCGGCGCTGGCAGCCTTGAAAACACTGGCTCGCAACAAATGTAGCGTTCGGACGGGTGAGGCAGTTGGTGGGGGTCCCAGTTCCGTTACATCGTTACATAGGTTTGTTCCTGGCGGATGTGGGGCCCCAGGTGGAGACGCAACGCGCAGTGCAAGGCTCAAGAGGAAGGGGAAGGTGTTCGCTGGAATTGTGCTCTCAACATTGAACTGGAGAGTTTTGCCCTCGGGGATGGGGGATGGGGGATGGGGGATGGGGGATGGGGGGGTAGTTTTGGTTCCTAGTGTTAAAAAGAGCATGTGGCAATGTCCTGAGGCATTTTTGGTTGTTGCCAGTTGGGGGTGGGGAAGGGTGGTGCTCCTGGCCTTTAGGGTCTCCTCCAACCTCCTGCCAGGCCCGGGGACAGTCCCCGCCCCGGGGAACGACCAAAGACAGGCGACGCCCAAATGGACAAACCACACCTGGTTGCATAGTCAGCTCTGCAGGCCTCTTTTGGGTGAGGTTGGGTCCCAGGGTGGGAAAACAATACGTGCATACACACACACACACACACACACACACACATATCTCAAAGTGTGTAGTTCTGGAGGCACCCAGGTGTTTTGGGGGGTCCAGGCAGAGTTTGGGGTGCAGTGAATGGGCTTGGATGACCAGTTAGAAACCAGGCCAGGAGGGGCCGGAGGAAGAGGGAGGGGCTTGTGGTTGCCTGAAACTTTGTCTCCACACAAGTAGTTTAGAGCCCAGGCGCCGGGACCCCTTGGAAGCATGCTTCTGGACACCCTCCGTTTGGTTTTGCCGATGTCCTTGCGGGCTTCCCACGTCTTACTGTGGGTCAGCTCCCTGGTGCTGTCGGGATTTATCAGGGGACAAAACCCCCCAACGATCGAAACGTGTCTCGCCTTTTCATGGGCCCCTCTCCATCCCCAGCCTCCTGGAGATTAACCTGGATTTGGGGTTGTCCCACCAGCGTGCCGGGCGGGGGGGCGGGGTGCAGGCAGCTGAGGGGAGTTTCTGCTGTTTACAGGGCTCTCCACGCCTTCCTATGACAGGGTGAGTCGGCCGCTGGGTGCGATGTGCATGGACGAAGGTCAGCAGGGCTGGTCCTGCTGGGAGCTGGGGTCCCCCCTAAGTCCGCTGGTGCCCCCAGGTCCTGGTGGCCCCCAGAGGAGTGTCAGGCATAGCCCTGGCTGGCACCTTCTGGCTCCTGGGGGGCATGGGCCGGTGACCATCTGGGCAGCA
Source organism: Sturnira hondurensis (assembly GCF_014824575.4). Classification (NCBI taxonomy): domain Eukaryota; kingdom Metazoa; phylum Chordata; class Mammalia; order Chiroptera; family Phyllostomidae; genus Sturnira; species Sturnira hondurensis. Next base: position 3,420,191 of record NW_028091865.1, read on the forward strand.
GCTGCCCAAGCACTGGCTGCGACCTTCTCTAGACTTAGTTTCCTCACTGAGAGTGAGACACACCGTAAAACTGGGTTCAAGGAGACAGGGTTGGAATTGTGCTCGGAGCCCAGTGTGCTTGCGGCTTCCCTGTCCCCTGCAGGTGGGAATGGGGCGTGGAAATGTGTCTTCATCCGTCGTCAGGGTGGACGGCCTATAGCCATTGCTTTGTGCTTCGTATCTTCCACCCCTCCCCCCGTTAAGTTACATTTCAGGGCGGGCATGCACGTATATGCAAATACACACACACACACACACACGTTCTCACTCTATTTTCTAAATTACTGTGTGAGCAGTCACGAATTCCGACACCTGCGACGACACCCCATCAGCTCTGCCATCCCGTCCTGGAGGTCGCTCGGGAGAGACTCCCAGCAGCGAGTCCCTTCCTACGTGGGCATCACCCTTTGGCACACCGGCACCAGGGGGGCTTTCCCCAGAACCCATGTGCGCCGTGTCTGTGACGAAAAGCAAGAGCAAGCGAAACGTCTCGCTGCTTCATGTTTGCAAGAAGCCGGAGTGGACGAGCAGCGGGCACAGCCTGGTGGGGGCTGCCGAGGGTTCTTTGGTGTCCTTTGCCCGGCCGTTTTTGCTGCCAGTTACGTTCACATGGGCTGTGTTTTGCTGCCCTTTCAGGGGCTGTCTCCCGAACCTTTCAAGACATTTCATGTATAAAATGGGTCAGTAGGTAGTAGGTTAGACTCACGTCTGGGTGATGCTTTGACTCTCAAACAGGCTGAGAAATCAAGTGGTGTTTGCCGGGGCCACGAAGCTGATTCCAAAGCCTGGGCTGCTCGGTGGTGGGCCTGCATTCCGCCTTGGGCAGCAGGGTCTTCTTTCTGTCATCTCCTAAGGAGCGGCGTGTTTTCTGGAAGAACCCGTGACCCGGCGGTTTGGCTGGAGATGGGAGATGCTGCCTGCTCGTGCGACCTCTGTCACCTGTGCGTGTCCCCAGGCGTGCCTCGGAAGGGTCGGCGAGCTGGGCTCGAGGCCGCCCCCACGTCTCGAGTGTGAGGGTCTCAGTTAGAAAAGGGGTAGGTACTGCTTGAATGTTGGTGAAAACTCGTGGCGGTTTCCCATGAATTAAGGTGTGGGTAAACGGACAGGTCTTCGTGTTCCCCACGTTGGCTAGCGTGTTACCTGTGATTAAGATACACAATGCAATATTTAACTTACCCTGGGTAAGCGAATTGCCTAGTTTAGTGTTAGAAAAACAGCAAACAGTGGAGAAGCCCCGTGGGCTGTTGGGGGCTGGGGAATCCCTCTGGGGCATGTTACAGCCTCCAAGGTCTCCCGAGACCTTGTCAAATGATCAGGAACAGTGCCCAAGGCCAAGTTGACAGTGCTGCTGCTGCTTTGTTGAAAATTTAGAGGGAGGAGAGAGGAGATGGGTAGCTGGAGAAACATCAATTTGTTGTTCCAAGTATTGGCCCATGCGTTGGTGGAGTCTTGCATGGGCTCCGACGGGGGGGATTGAACTTGCAGCCTTGGTGTACTGGTGACAAAGCTCTAACCCACGGAGCTGCCTGCCCCGGCCCACAGTGCTTATTCTCGAAGACAGCCTGTGCCTTGGAGCTCTGTGTTGTGTCCCGTGAGGTGGATGTGGCTGCAAGGCTTTAAAGAACACACCGGCGTTCTTGCATGCTGGCTCCCCCTAGCCTGCAGCATTGCCTTCCTGGACCACCTGCCACCTGCCCCCCCAGCCTGGTCAGCACCCCGCTCTCCCCAGGGCACGGAGAGGTCCTCGGGTGTACTGAGGGCTGGTCCCAGCACCACCCATGCTGGGGCGTGGGGGGGCTGACACTGTCCCCTTCTACTATGATCGACGGATGTGCCCCGTGAGGCCCTCGAGTCTACGCCAGCAGGTGGTATCTCAACATTCCCTGCTTGTTCGAACCTGCCGGTAGATGGAAATTTGGGCCAAAAGACGCTTGTTTGTGCGGGAGGCCGTTTCATTTCTGAAATCGCTAGCAGCCGACGCTGTGCTGTGGTCAGCCCGGGCACGTCGTCAGGAGAGCGAGAGGAAAATTCAGCACAGCTGAGCCGGCCATGACGCTCCCAGAGAGCCATGGTGCGGGAGGTTCTTGGGTCCGCTGGGACCCTCCGGTTGTCATCTGTGAAGGGCAGGGATGACAGACTGGAGGAGGGCGGTCTGTGGCTGACGTCCCGTGGTGCAGAAGCCTGTCGGCGGCCTGCAGGTGTGGTGGAGAACAGCTGCCCTGTGACAGGCAGTTGCAGAGTTCTGTGTTGTATACGATAGACGCAGCTACCTAGAGAATCGGGGTCCCTACCGTTTGGTCCCTTTGGGGGGCAGATTAAATGCGGGTCCCTGCCTGAGGTTCCTCCTGCAGAATCTTATTGGGCGTTGTAATCCCAGGCAACTACAGGGCCAGCTTGGTGGGCCAGGACTCAGGGTCCGCAGTCACCAGCTTGAAGACCGCGGTGGCCAGTCACTGGCCGTCGCGGGTGGGTCGGTGGGGCGCGGTTCGGCGTCACGGCCACGCTGGTCGTGGAGAACGACCGTGTTAGGCTCGTGTTTCTAAGACACAAGGCAGAGTCCGTGCCTGTGCCAGCCATTTCCAGGCACGGGTGAGGGCGGAAGGAGCTCAAGGCGCTCTCACGGCCAAGGGGCGGCGTGAGAATGCGTGATGTCACAGGTCCACTACATGACAGAAGTGACTGGAGACCCCGTGAGCACACAGGGAGAGGCCCGCGGACGGTAGAGGGGTCGTGTACATTTCTCGGACCCCCCCGCCCCCCGCACAGGGGTCTCCGCACCTTGTTTTGGGTTATATCTTGCCGTCTATAACGCGCACTGTTTTCGGTCAAATGTGGGAGGGAAAAATAAGGATGAGCAGGAACGTGGGTATAAGAATCGAATTAAAAAATGAAAACGAAAGATTTTTTTGGTGTTCCTGAAAGTTTGGGCCCCAAACCCGGGTGCACGTTATACATGGTGGCGCATTGCACACGGGGAGAAGATGGGAAAGCTTGTCTCAGCCTTCAGTTCCCCAAAGAGGCCTCAGACCTAAGCAGCTCTGAGGCTGTGGCAGGTACTTGGCGGCATTCACAGGAGCACAGGGGGAAACTGTTCCGATGTCCACTTGGTTTTTATCTCCTNTTTTTTGGTGTTCCTGAAAGTTTGGGCCCCAAACCCGGGTGCACGTTATACATGGTGGCGCATTGTACATGGGGAGAAGATGGGAAAGCTTGTCTCAGCCTTCAGTTCCCCAAAGAGGCCTCAGACCTAAGCAGCTCTGAGGCTGTGGCAGGTACTTGGCGGCATTCACAGGAGCACAGGGGGAAACTGTTCCGATGTCCACTTGGTTTTTATCTCCTAGTTACAAAAATACCCAGTTTCAGGATCTGTGGGTCTTTTAGAGAACATGGGTCATGTTCAAGTCCTGGAGTGTCAGTGGGACACAGACCGGTTCCCTGTCCCGTGCTTCCGCTGCCACACTGTGTCCCCGCGTGTCCCTGCCTGTGCCGAGCGACTCAGCTCTGTCAGGGTCGGATGAGAGGGCGCCGTTCCTGCCGGGATGTCGTGGGGAGGCGAGAGTGTACGGCGACAACGTACGCTGCCCGTGTCAGATCCCATAGACCTGGCCTGTTTTTAAACCCGAGAAACTACACCTTTGAGCCGGAGGACACTGGCTCGCCGCTGCAGGTGCGTGAGGAAGCTTTGCAACCGAGTGCTGTCGTGCTTTTCAAGCATCTCGTGTCTGTGGGGTTTTCATCATCGCCCCATTCTGTGCATACATCAGCTGCTTCCGTGGATGCGCGCCCTCGGGGCTCTCAGAACCGGGCTTTTTGCGGCAGAAGCAACAGCAACTTGAAAAGACAGCGCGGCGAGAGAGTGTGGGAACCGTGTTGTCACGGAAGTCTTCGGGGGGCCTCCAGTCTGGCTGTTCCTCGGATGCCTTTTTTTGCAGACACAGATTTCACTCACCGTGGTTGTTACTGATTTTTTTTTTCCTCCTGCGTTCACCCTTGGAGGCTTTGAAGAGGGAAACCTGTCCCTCGAGTTGATACTCTCTTCCTGGTGTGACAGTACCTGTGACTGCATCGTCTTTGTGACTAGGACTAGGCTGCACAGGAGACGGAGAGAGCGAGGGCTCCCCTCCCCTCCCCCTGGGAGGGCTCTGGGCCAAGCCCTTTGCCCAAGGGAGGGAGACGGTCTTCCTTGCTTGTTTGTTTCACTTGAGGTGGTTGATACATCAGCTTTGGGTTTCGTGTATCGTTCTGGGTGCTCCGCCCCTGTTTTTGCCTTTGTGACTATTGGATTTGCAGGGTAACTTTGTATGCAAAAGACAGGTTAGCAGTTGTACACTTCTAAGGAGCACGAGGCGACACACCGAGTGTATAGTAGCTGAGCCCCCCTGCGGCCGGGGCAGGGGAGTCGGCCGGGGCAGGGGAGTCAGATTTGTTGATCGTCCTGTCCTGCACCTTTGTCCACTCTCCGGAGACCGAGGACCACACTGAGCTGCGCCGAGTGTCTGTGGGAAGGTAGTGACCTGCCCCAGCCCTGCTCGGGAGAGGAAAGGGAAGTTCCCTGCAGTATTTGGCCTCCGTGCCGGAGCCTGGCCCGGGTCTCGGCTTCACATTCCCGGCGGGTCAGCCAGACACCCGTGCGCCGCTGCCCGCCTGAGCCGGAAAGCCCGCACGTCACAGCCCTAATCATTCCCGTTGACGGGTGTGCCGGCGGATGGGCCCCGGGCGAGGTTGCCGAGCTGTGTGTCACAGAACAGCCCCAAACGGAGACTGTTCTTGGGAGCCCTCACAAAAGCCGGTGCGGTTTCCCACATGCCTGTCAGGTACGCACAAAGTGCAGCGAGGTGTGTGGACTTTCTGGGAGCTCGGCCTGGGTGCATGCATCGGGGGAGGGGAGGGACCCGCAGGACCCCACAGTGACCGCCGGGCCGGTGGGGTCATCCGTCTGTGGCCGCCCTCAGCTTCGAGAGAGGCTAGAATCACAAACACGTTTATAGCACCGTCAAAGCGCCGTTTCTATAATTTACAGCAGGGTAGGCCGTTCCTTCTCGTTAGGAAGATCGGGTTATTAAAATAAGCTATCTTCATTTTTTTTTTCCTCCCCACGCAAATAAAAAAAACCAATTGTCGTTCAAATAATGGTGTGCGAAGCTTTGGAAGTGTGAAGCCGGCAAAATGATATAACCGTGGTTAATTACAGTAGTCGGCTCAAACTAAATATAGAATAAGATTAGCTCATGGAAATATTTCCTTTTTATCTCAGTCAGCACAGCTCATATTTCTAGCTACACTTTGTCATTTTTTTTCCACCGTCCTGGGCGCGTTTTTCAGGAAAGTGAGTCGAAGCGGGACTCGGTGTTTTTATTATTGCCCAATGCACGTCTCGCTATCAAATGGTGTGCAGAATGAGCTGTCTCTGGTGGATTTTAATTCTCTCCGGATACGTGTTATCTGTGAGGCCCACACAGTGTCACCCGCCTGCCCTCGCAGATGGGGGAGCTAGGGTCCCCCTTTTCTGCATGGCGCTTGCTTTAAGGGAAGTTTGGGCACGGTTCATAACATCGCTCCCCGCCTGAAAGTGAATGTTCAGCCTTCTCCAGTTTCCTGCCGTGTTTGCTTTTCCACGGACCGCGCTATATTTGGACAACAAATGGATTTTTCTGTATGGCTTTCTCACGGCCCAGATGTTCGCCGGCGTGGAATTGCTCTCTGTGTGGAAACCAGCGGCTGGCGCTCGGGGCTCTCGGCTGCTCGGAGGATTGTGGTGGGGACACCGTAGACTCATCTGTGGCTCCTCGGACTGGGGTGGACGCCTTACAGACTTATGCCAGGCATCTCTAAGCTGTGTGCTACTCGGTTTCATGTGCACCTGTCACGGATGTTTGCTTTGCTTTCAGAGTGCTGTCGGCGCTGCTTCTGTATCATTGCACAGACTGGGAGTCCAGCCTAAGAGCAAGTGGCTTTTCTAAATCTTTATTGAGGTGTAAGGTACATACCACAAAAAATCACCTATTTGATTTATTTTTAAGAGACTTTCTTTTTAAGATTTTATTTATTTTTAGAGAGGGGAAGGCAGGGAGAAGAGAGGGAGGGAAACAGCAATGGGTGGTTGTCTCTTGTGTGCCCCCAACGGGGGACCTGGCCCGCAACCCAGGCGCGTGCTCCGACTGGGAATCGAACCGGCAACCCTTTGGTTTGCAGGCCAGTCAGTACTCAGTCCACTGAGCCACACCAGCCAGGGCTGTAGTGTGCTGTTTGACCTGTTGTCCTTTACTTGTTCTCTCGACCCTGCTACCGGTCTCCCAAACATACCGATCAGGACGCCCACTCTTTCCACTCACAAGAAACTTGCTCGTGCCTCTCTGTGGTCTCCATGCCTCCCTGCCCCCTCCCTGCGGGCACGCCCTGGTCACTTGCTGTGGCGAGACAGGGGGACCACTATTTTCTAGCATTCTGCCAGGGAGACCGCACGCGCTATCACGCGTTGTCGGCCTGGCTACTGCCATCACCCCTGACGATCTGCAGCTGTACCCAAGGGGTGCTCTGTGCCTCTCCTTCCTCCCGCTGTCTCGCTGGGTGGCACTGCAGCGGCTGCACGTGCTCCGTGGTCCGTCGGTCCGGTGGTTGGGCCACGGGGGGTGGCCTCCGTGGTGGGGCTCTTCCGCGTCCCGCCGTGACGGATGGTTCTGGGGCCCCATCCTCCTCGTGTGCAGAACCCTCGAAGAGCTTGTGGGATGGCGCCCAGGCGGCGGGGTCCTGTCCCCGGCCTCTGTGCTCCCAGAAGCCGGCGTGGGCCCCGGATGCTGCGTTTCTCACGGTTCCAGGGGCCGCCGGTCTAGCGTGTCCCCTAGACTGCAGCAGCTACAACTCACCCGTACACGTTTAGTGCCGTGGGCAGTGCGTTTGTTCTGATTATTGTCATCGTTATTGTGAGTTTGAATTGGGGGGGGAAGCCACGCCACTTTGACTTTAGGCAGGAACTCCAGTGCCAGCTGTTCTTTTGCCAGAGTGTCGTCCTGCGCTTGGCCATGAACCCCGGTCTTCTCACGGTTGCCTGCGAGTGCGTCCCATCGGACGGCCTGGGTCACGGCCTCTCACCCCGTGCCCCCGACCGCAGGTCACGTGCTGCAGGCTCCTGGCGCGGCCGGCGGGCCCTGCCCGGCTGGGCAGCACCCCAGGCTTGCCCCGCAGTCTCGCCTCCTTGGACGCGGAGACGTTTACGGAACTGCCTGGTGTTTTTACAGAGTTGGGGGACTGTGGGCAAGCATGCTCTCATTCTAGAATGTTGTGTCGCCTCCAAAGAGACCCTGTACTCCGGAAGCCATCCCTGCCCAGCCCCTTCAGCCCCCTGCGCCCACAGTGCCGCATCGTGTCTCTCTCTCTCTCTCTCTCTGGCTTCGTCGTCCCTGGAAGTTTCGTGTGCATGGACCCAGGCAGCGCGAGGTCTTTGCGTCTGGTGTCTTCCATGGGGCGTTGGTGAGGCTCTTGGCGGTGGCAGCACATGGGGCCATTTCTGGCTGCCCTCCTGTGGAAGCTGGGGGTCGGGGGAGGGCTTGGGGTCAGGTGCGTGGCGTCGAGGCAGAAGAATGTCGTGGGCTGAGGAAACTGGACCCGGCTGCCCCTCTCCGGTGACACGGAAGATGGAAAATGCTGCGCCCATGCAGTGCTGCTGTGACCGCGAGGTTCAGTTCTGCTCCCGGGCAGGACTCCGTGGGGGCCGCGCTCCGGGCTTGAATTTCCAGCCTCCCCCCTAGAGGGGAGCGGAGGAGACAGCTGGGGCCCGTGGCAGCTGCACCTTCGGTCTCCTGCCGCATTTCTGGGTGTGGTTTTCGCCCAGTCTTTCTCGGGACGAGGCATGGGAAAGTCAGATTCCCCTAAGGGGTTGTGTGAAGCGCCTTCCCGCCTTGAGGTGGTGGGGTTCCCCCCAAGTACCGCAGCCCCGGCCTCCGCCATCACCGAATCCTAGAGGTGTTGGCTTCCTTGGATCTGTAAGCCCGTGTTCACATGCCTTGTCACCCGGGGGTCCCCGCTTTCTGGCCCATCTGAGCTGATCACCAAGGGCTTGCCGGGAAGGCTGACATCACGGGCGTTTTCTCGGTTGGTCTTGTAAGTGACCGTTCCTCTCCTGTCCCTGGTGCCACAGGTGACCCGTGAGATCCCATTTCACCGTCCCGGGGGGTTGCGTATTGACTGTCTACCAGGGGAGATGTATTTCCTTTGCGTCTGTGTCTTCGCTCCTTCCTCTGAAGCCCGTGGGCCTTGGGTGTTTGGTGAGTGGTCGCTGTTTACTCCGTGGACAGTTTGGTGCCCTGGGACCCTTGGATTCGTGGGCTTGCCTTTCCCTGGAGTGCAGCCAGTCACAGAGTCTGCCACACCCCAAGTGCCTCCTGGTGCCGTTTCCCATCTTGGAGAGGATGGGATTGTTGTGGCTGCTTGTGGAGAATGCCATCGTATGGGCGGTTTCTCTCTTCTCTCTCAGGCACCGTCAGTTTGGGGGGTGTCTTGGGGACCCTGGGCTTAGTGTGTCTGAAACCGAGGCAGACGTGGGGAACGTGGCATCCCCGGGGCACGGGCAGGCAGCAGGTGGGTGCGCCCCATGCAGGACTTGGAACATGCCCCGTGTTCCTTCATGGGGCCTGAATCAGTGAATGGGGGCTCGTGGCATCATGAAAGAGTGGATGGAGGTGGGTGGGCACAGGCACACAAGAGTTGTAGTCGTACCCACACGTTCATCAGCCTTTTGGCCCAGACATATTGTAGGAGTGTATTAGTCAGCTTTCTGCTACTCTGCTGCTGGGTAACAAACAGCCCCCCAATTCAGAGGCTCATAGAAACAGGCACGTATTTCTTGTTTTTACTGGTGCGCTCTGGCTGCCCAGGGCTCAGCTGGGTGGGATCAGGAAGGCTAAGTCGGGGTCCGGACTGGGTTTAAGGCCAAACCACGTTCACGCGGAGGCCAACAGGTTCCTGGAGCGGGCCTTCTCCCATCTGGTGTGAGGAGAAGCCGCGTTAAACCGTGCAGGCACATGGAAAACCTGCTTGTCACACTCAGTACTAGCGTGCCGTGGACCGAAGCAAGGAACAGATCCAACATCCACCGGGTGGCGAGGGTTGGGGAGGGAGGGACAATGACCCAGAGCATGGGACTGGATCCACCTGGTAGGGGACCTTTGGCAACGCCTGGAGACATCTTTGGCTGTCCCAACCAACTGGCGGTGAGGGAGGGAGCCCCTGGCATGCAGTGGGCTAAGACTGGGGGTGCTGCCCCATCTCTTCGAGTGCATGAGGCAGCCCCCCACAGGGAACCGTCCGGCCGGGCACACAGGCGACGTCCAGAGGATTCTCACGCACTTGGAAGTTGCGGGGCCATGTCTCGCAAGACTGCCCCAGCTGGGAAGGGGGCCCGGTGCTCCTTCCCACGCGTGGGCACACAGGTGGCCGAGGAGAAGGGCACCCACCGCACGGCATCTCATGGGTGCCTTTGCAGACGGGGGTGGAAACGCAGCAGTCTTGGCTCACTCTTCTGTGCTTTGTGTCATTTGCTTTGCACTGTGTTCACTCTCTAAGTTTTTATTAATGCTTTACTATTGCTCGGCCTAATAAATGGCCCATTTATTTGGTGTTGAAAAATGTGTTTTTTATTAGATTTCCATTACGAGCTTAGTGTTGGGTTGTTTTTTTTTTTTTTTTCCTGCTCCAGGGGGCCTTTTGCCAGCTTTTTCTTTTAAGCTCATGTTTTCTTTCTCCTCAAGAGCAAGATCGGCGTTCTTGACAGCAAAGATCACACCTCACGGTGTGTGCCGCGAGAGGGTGCATGTGGCGGTTGTCCGTCGGCTGTGAATGGTGTCCTTTGCCATCCATGCTGATGGGTCATTTCATTTATCAGCGTGCCACGGACCAGCCTTTTATACCTTGCTGTAAATCATGCTTCCAGTCTTCCGGGCCGGGGTTTGGCAGCGTGGTGCTTGGTGCCCGTGTGGCAAAAAGAAAGCTTTGAGCCGTGCCGCGGAGAGGCCCCCAGGAGCCTCAGTCCTCCTCCTGGGCGTGCTGTGTTTGATTTGGGGGATTGCCACGTTGGAGGGATGAGGACAGTTGGGGAAGGGGGACTGCCCGCTGGCTGCACGACCGGACAGCAGTGCCGCGAGGCGAGGCTCTGCCCCTCCCCTCCACGGACCACAGATAGCTTTTCCTTTGAAAACGTAGGAGGGGAGCTTTTGTCTCACACAGCGACTTTTAGCCGGTTTGCCGAAAGAATTTTTAAAACGTGCCCGACCTGACTATTCAGTCGAGGGGCACCGACCTCTGCCAAACGGAAAAATGACAACAGGCAGCACAACCATAACTCCCGGATGTGAGTGAATCACAATTACACCTTTTTCTTTTTGGTCAGATCGGACAAAATAAATTTTTCGGTCTGCCCTAGGAATTCCGTGGTGACTTTTCCTCCTGCTTGGTCCCTAGAGTTTGTTAGGCCTCGCTTGCCAGGGATGGAAATAATTTTGTTATAAAAAAACTTTCTTTTTCCAGTTTAGTAATGACTAATCGAAACGGTTCTCTAGGGGACAGTAGTTGTGAGCACATGGCTCTTGTTCTTCCGGAATCCAGTCCACCTGTGGGAATACTGGCTGGTGGGAGGCAGGGAAGGGGGCGTGCTCAGAGAACTTGCTGCCCTTTAGTGGTTCCTTCCTTTAAAAAAAGGCATTTAATTGAGAGCCCTAGTTGGTGTCTTTCAGTGGATGGAGCACAACAGGCCTATGAACCAAAAGGTCGCTGGTTTGATTCCCAGTCAGGGCCCAGCCCTGGGTTGCAGGCCCGGTCCCCAGTAGGGGGCGCCCAAGAGGCAACTGATCAATGTATCTCTCACTCACTGATGTTTCTCTTCGTCTCTTCCTCCCTGCCTTCTCTGTCTAAAACGAAATCAATAAAACCTTCTTTTAAAAAAAGCGTTTGAGATGTAATTGACCCGTAACGGATCAGTTTCAGCTGCAGAACCGAGTGATTGGATACATGGATTCATTAGGAAATGGTCCGCCAGCCCACACGGGGGCCAGTCGCGGTTTTCTGAGGACTTTCAAGGTGTCCTCTGGGCGGCACTCAGACGCGCAGCAGCGTGGGGAACTCTAGTCTCCGGGCTCCACGTCGGATGTCGGACTTGCTCCTCCCGTAACGGGAAGTTTGTTCCTTTTGAACCCCTCGCCCGTTCTGCCGCCCCCACGCCGCCTCTGCACCCACCCGTCTCTCCGCTGCGTCTACAAAGTTCTTTCCCCACGTCCTGCCTCTCCTGACCCCGCACTGGCCTGTCTGACAAGCAGACGGCCTAGAAATGCCCGTGGGTGAGAGAGGAGGTGAACACAGAAGCGTGCGAACTAGCTGCGTGCGAACTTGCTACGTGCGAACTTGCTACGTGCGGGGGCGGGCGTGGCGTCAGGGAGCACCGCGGGGAGGCCCTGCGTTTGGAGGGATCTTAACCGCGGCTGCGCTGCGCGCAGGTGGGGCGATTGCAGGGGTGGCTTATGCTGCCGACAGGGTCCTTTCCAGCCCTGTTTTCGTCTCGCAAATGAAATTGACGTCAGGATGTAGAAACCGGGCGGATAGAAAAATGAGTGCCAGTTGGAGGGGAAGGAACCCACGCGTTGCGGGCCTGTCCCTCTTGAAGGCGTGTGTAGAATGTGCCTTGTGCCCAATGACTACAGCTGGAAGCCATTTGGGAAGAAGTCAAACTTCTCATCTTGTTCTGCTGGCCTGTGCCAAGGCGTTCTAGGTATCGATTGCCCCGGCCAGGGTGGCACAGTGGATTGGACGGCGTCCCACCAAGCGAAAGGCCGCCCGTTCGATTCCCGGTCAGGGCACAGGGTTGCAGGTTCCGTCCCCCGTTGGGGCACGTTCAAGAGGCAACCGATCGATGCGTCTCTCTCGCGTTGATGTTTCTCTCCCTCCCTTCCCCTCTCTCTAAAAATAAGTCAGTACAATCTTTTTACAAGAATTGTGAGCAGTGAGCAGATGTCCTGAGGCCCGATGGCTCTCCCACCCCAGAGGGGGGTCCCGTTGCCATATGTCAGACGGAGAGGGGAGGTTGCTGAGGTTGGGGATAGGGTGCCTGTGTGTGAAGGGAAGGAGGGAGGGACCGACAAGCCCCTTGTCAGTGCAGGGCCGGTGGCAGACGATGTGCTTTTGAGGACAAACCAGGAGCCGTTGGGCCATCGGCCGGGGTTGGCGACCCGTGACTCCCACGGTGTGATCGAGACAGGTTTGAGTGTCCCTTGCCTGCCTCCTGCCACGGGGCCGTGTCTCGGCTCAGCTGGACCGCCCCGTCCCTGGGAACTCTTTCTGCTCAGCCAAGACGGGAGTGTTCTTCTGGCTTCACTGGGTTTTCGGAAAGTGGGAACCGGCGTGATGGGATAAGCCATCTCCCAGCCCCTTCCACGGTGGAGCATGTTGTCCGTGGTCAGGTTTCCCGGGACTTGCCTGTCGGCTCTAACGTCTTTGCAGGGTGCCTGCCCCCGCCTCCCACCTGTGCACCAGGTACAGCAGAAAACGGGGGCTTCTGGAGACACGTCGATTCTCCAGGTTCGGAGGGTGGGGGTCATTTGAGCCCATAGAAGAAGTCAGTAAATCTGTGATTTACTGGATGAAATCCAGCTAGGCCCGTGTCATTGTAGGTTATCTTCTTTTTGGGTTGAGAGTACAGACTGGGGTTTTCCTGGAAAGAAGCCATGAACGAGAGCAGAATTACTGGGTGTTAGTCCTCAGGCTGTCACTCACCACTCACGTGACGGTGGCCCCGAGAGAATAAAAGGATGGTCCCACTTCTCCCGGCCACCGAGGGCTGGGGCCACGTGCTCCCGGGTCGTTCCAGCAGAACACGCTCGATCGGCTTTCAGGACTGTCCGCGGCCCCTCGTTCGAACTTGTCGGGGAGCGTGGGGGTGAAAATGGCGCAGGGAGCCAGCCAGTGCGTGGTACGCTGTGTCCGGGGCCTTCTCCTCGTCTTGCAGGGAATTCTCTAGAATAAGTATGTCCAGTGCACATTCACGCGCCTGAACTGCCTTGAACAGACAGCAGGAAAGGCCTGCCTTCTAGCAAATTCTACCCGGCAGGGTGGTCTGTCTTGTGAGGTCTGAGCACGAAGACAAAACCATAGTGAATTTTTCTTGCAGGGTGAAAACAGGTAGCGTAAGATTCTTTGTTGAAAATGGGTCATCCTTCGTGAATTCCCACAGGCGTTGGGACCTTTTAAGGAAGGTGCTTGCTTGCTTCTGGTGGCGCTTGGTTGGTTTTTGCATTCCGGTTACGGCGGTTCGCCGGAAGGCAGGGGCGCTCGCCGGCGATTCGCCGTGAGGGTCACTCGGAGTACGAATGACATTTCTCACTTTAGCCCTCATTGGGGCTCGTGCTGTCTGGGGACCGTTTCCACATCTGGTCTTAGAAAAGATCTTTTGGGTCAATCTCTCTTCCTGCCCGCCCCACCCCCCGCCAGCCTTGCTCCTCTCTCTAAACTCAATCAACATAGCCTCAGGTGAGGATCCTATTTATCTGTCTGTCTTTGGTCTGTCTATCTGTCTGTGTATCTCACAGAAACGTTTCCACATCTGGTCTTAGAGGAAATCTTTTAGGTCAACTTCTCTCTCTCTCTCTCTCTCTCCCCTTCTCCTCTCTCTAAGGTCAAAAAACATATCCTCGGGTGAGGATCCCATCTGTCTGTCTGTCTGTCTGTGTGTCTCACGGAAAGAGAAAACAGCATCTGTGAAGAGCTGGGAGTACACCTGGCTCTACCAGGGAGGCCGTGGCCTTCTCCTGTGGGGGCGTGCACAACGTCAGAGACCACCCACTCCCGCGAGGACCCGATTCCCGAAACCCTCCCCGGAGTCACTGTGCACGACCCTTGGATGCACAGGACGGTGCTCCCACCCCCCACCGGAGCCACGGGCCACCAGGGCTTCGTTTCTGTGTAACCAGCAGAAGAGAAGAGTGGCTGGTGGCATGGATGTGTGTGCTTCCGTGTCAGGAACAGGTGTTACCCAAAAAACGGTCACCAAAGGACTTCTTGGTCACTCGTGTTTGCAGCTGTGCATCGCAACGACTCGAGATGGTTGGGGCACGTGCCTGTTTTTTTTTTTCAGTGCAGAAATAAGACAAACGTTTTTCCCTTCCAACGCCTTGCACGCTGACGGAGAGAAGAGTGGGGAGGGGGAGACATGTTCCGCAACTTGGAACCTCTGTCCATGGGCGCGTCTGCACTCTTCATTCTTCGAGCTCTTGAAACCAGCTCCTCTCCCTTCGGAGATGGCCGCACACGCCGCGTGCCGTACTCTCCACCCCCTCAGACCTCGCTTTGGAATTTGTGTTCTGTCATCCCTCCTTGTCCCTTGCCAGCACAGTGGCCACGAGAGCGCCTCGTACAGGGGACAGGAACCTGCTGTCACCCAGAGGGCAGCAGCCCAGCTTTCTGCCCCGCCTGTGTGCCAGGGATGGTTCCTGGTGGCAGCTGTGGAGCACCAAGGCGCCGTGCGTGCTGGCTGCCCTGTGCCTGCTGCCCTGTGCCCGCCCCCCACCTCCAGGGCCACGTGACCGCGTCCCTGCCTGGGTTTGCACCCCAGTCAGGAGTGCAGCCCGGTGGTGTGGCCCAGTGCAGCGAGGCGTGGGGGAAGCTGAGACAGACACCTTTGGGACGCAACCGTGAGGAGCCGGGCTCGGTTCCGGGCTTGCGCCGTGAGATGCAATGAGGCTGGAAGCGGGACCTCCTGGTCCTCGATGCCAGGAGCCTGTGAGACATGTATGGATGCCTGGGGACTAAGTCAAGAGGGCGTGATGGACAGGTCTGTGGAAGCGGAAAGGAGGTCAGGGGGTCCCCGCGGACGGCGGTTTGGGGACAGGTAAGGGTGGTGACTGTGAGCGGGCCCTGGAGCTGGGGACGATGTTCAGAGGCTCCCTGCGCACGCTGAAAGCAGAAGCAGTGTGCATGCCCGCAGGGCAGTTGTGTGGTGTTCCCTTTCTATCTCAGAAAAGCCGGTCTGAGCAGGGTGCGTCCAAGCTGCCCCTCCAGGGCCTCGTGTGCGCGCATGTGGTCGCAGCTCTTTCTCGTGCACGGGCGTGGGGTCACGTCCAGTGTCCAGAGAGCAAGTTAAGAGTGACCAGTTCCACAAACCACGTCCCTGTCTGTCATCACCAGGCCGCCAGGATCAGGAGCCAGGCCTCCGCAGGGAGCCGTGAAAATGCAGTTGATCCTGGAGGAAGTGGGCGTGTATTTACAAGTTCGAACAAACAAGCCAAGAGAAAGTGAGAGACACTGCGAGGTGCAGCTGGGTTTGGAGGGACGGAGAAACACTTACAGGAGGGGGAATAAGGGGCCGTACAGCCACCCACTGCCTCTCAACCAGGAAAACAGAGATGAAGGTGGGGATGGCAAAGGGCTGCTCAGAGTCTGGGGGGGTATTGGAAAAATCGGGCCCCTCCCATCGCCCTTGATGTCTTGGATGCGACTGCCGGAGGTGCTTGTGTCACCGAGGGCGCCTGGGGGGCAGGGGGAGGGGAAACACAGAGCGCCCCTGAGTGTTCTGTGGAAACCTGTCTGCGCGCCTCGCCCACGCATCCCGCTTGGCGACGGTCAGAGGTCTGTCGTTTTCAGGAATGCGAGCCTTTCCCTCATTCGTAAACATAGCAACATAAAAAGCACACACCTAAGGGAGAAGTGTTTCTTTTCTTTCTTTCTTTCTTTCTTTTTTTTTTTTTTTTGAGCTTACGCCATCCAGGTGGGCATTGATTATTTGCTCGCGGCCCTCAGCAGTTTCGCACTGGGCGTCCGTAGACCTGGCCCGGTGCCTAGATAAACTGAGAACAGGGGCCGCCCTGGCACAGCCGGGTCAAAGCGATCAGGGTTTCGTTTCCATGTAAAAAAAAAAGAGAAAAAGTTGTCCAGCCAGGGCTCTTTGGCTGGCTGCAGCAAAAGGGGACTGTTACCACACCACACATGTTGAGAACACGTTCGTGACCAGCTGTAGGTAGGACATAGTTGGGAGGGGTCGTGAGTTCACATGGCACTGTGGAGGAGAGGCCCCGACAGACAGCTGTAGGAAGGAGCAAACTGCACCCCGCTCCAGCCTGTCTCCTTCTGTGTGCTGGAGTTTGATCTGAGGGGAGGGGACTTGTTGGTGACTTCCTGCGCTGAAACCCGAGTGGCCTGTCCGGCCGTTGACCTTTCCGTCTGAACTGTGGACTCACTCACATGGACCCGGTTCCTTCTCCGTACCAGGGTCACAGCCCCAGACTGACATCGCACCTGAACGCGGGGGGCACGGGTAGGACGGGAGCTTGGCCTGCAGGGGAGATGACGATAGAAATCGTGAAGCGTGGTGGCCAGCCCCTTTGGGGGTGTCCGCCCTCCGCAGGGCAGTGCGGTAGGCGCTCCGTGGAGAGCCTGGGAGGGTGCACAAGACGCTCGAACCCCTTGCAAAGGCCCTTCCTGCTTTGCAGGTGGGGATACTGCCGCCTGGGCATGAGAGACAGGCGCACGGCTCTGCACAGCTCTGCTGAGAACGGAGTGGTGGCCGGCTGGAGAGCCCCTGCGTTTCTCCCCAGGGCCCCACTGGGCTCCCACACGCTGGGCAGCAAACCCTCACCGCCCCCAACCCCGCCTTGGCCCTCCAGTTCCCGACACTGTTCATTCAATCTTAGGATTCCTCTGGATCCTCGGGAGCGTGCCCGGGAACCCTGAGAAACTGGCTGTGCCTGACTCCCAAACCGGCTGTGAGCTGAAGCTGCCGCCAGTCCCGAGTGTGTGTGTGTGTGTGTGTGCGCGCGCTAAGACTGGGTTTCTGCTTCTGAACGGCTGAGAAAAAGAAGACTGTTTTGTGACACGTGAGAAGGATACGGAAGTCAAACGCCAGTGCCCGAGGCTTTTTATTGGGACGGCCACACCCACCCGTGCGGCATTGCTCCCTGGGGAGAACGAGGCCCCGGGAAGCTAAAACTGTTTCGTCTCGGGTTCTTGGCAGAAAAAAGAGCGCCATCCCCACCCGCTGCGAGGCCCATAGCTCTCTGCCAGGTATGGCGCGCACCTCCTCGTCCTCTCTCCTGTCTCTTCGTCGCTTGCACCCTGTTCCCCCGGCCGCCTGGGTTGCTTTCCACTCTTAGAGAGTTCTTTCTTTGACGTGAACTTTGTTCCAGTTAAGCTGCCGACCGGCCAGGAACAGGTGGTATGAGGAAGCTTATCAGTTCTCCGTCCTGCAGTGCTGGAAGGGGTTGGTGCTGGCTTTGCCAGCTCAGAACTGGGTGGCTGCGTAAAATGAGGGGGCGTGGGGCGCCCCGGTGTGTCGCCAGAGGAAAGGGGAGGTGGGGTGACCCTCGAGTGACCTCTGTTTGTTGTTCTTCCATTTCCTGCATCGACCCCGACCACCGCCCCCCCCCAACCCCCGTAGGCCACCCAGAGGCTGCAAGGGCTGGTGGTCAAAGTCTGCGGTTAAACTGTTCCTCTGGGAATTGTCAGCTCACCCCAGCCACGGGGCCTGAAGACGCCCCGGCCCCACCAGCAGAAGGGGGTGATGAGGCAGGTCTGATTGGAGCCGCCAGGCAGGTCTGAGCGGAGCCTGGAGCCAGTGGCCGAGGGGGACGGATGTGGCCAGCCCTCCTCGCCTCGTCCCCGGGAGCTTATCTCCATTCCGGCGCCTTCCTTGGAATGCGTGCTGAACCTGCTGGGGGTCATGACCCGCGTCTGCCTGTGTTGCCGCTCTTTGTAACGGTCGTTTGTGCTGACGTGCAGGGGAGGGTGAGGTGTGGGGGGGACATGTCTCTGGGTTTCGGTCCGTGGCCCCCCCGATATGCAGGGAAAACTCCAGTCGTTCCCCACCCCACCCCCCGCCGACCAGCCCCAGAAACGGCGTTACGATACACGCGCCCAGTGCCACAGTGCACGGGGACCTTCCTGTGGATCTGTCGTGACCCGTTTACACTCCAGCCCTGATCGTGGGCTTGGTGAGACTGTCGTGGGCTGGGCGGGCGCTGGCCTGTGTTCTGTAGCATCACCCCGCACCGGGAAACGTTTCCGAGGGAGACAGCGCTGGAGTCGTGGGCTGTGTCCCGTATCTGCGGTCATCTGGGGGCTGCTTTAATGTCTAGGTCTCTTCTTGCCACTTCACCCGTTTGGACGTCCGTGGTCCTGGGGCAAAGGATGACTCTGTCTGTGGGGCCTTGGGTTGGGGGCCCCTCTCCTTGGCGTTGCGGGACTTCTCAAAGCTTTGGGACAAGATGCTGGAGGCACCCACCTCTCCGGTTAGGGGTTAGGGGTTAGGGGGTGGGGTGAGCAGGGCTGGGAGCAGGAGGGGCCGAGGTGAGCCGGTGCGGCCCCACTTCCAAAGCTGCCGGCGCACGGGTAGAGTGGAGAACCTCGGGTCTCCCCTGTCCTCCCCGGACCCGCTCCGAAAATACCTCGCCGAGGAGATGGGTGCATGGAAGGCCCTCGCATCTCCTGGGCAGGGTATATCTTATTTGATCTGTCCCCGGCTTCCAGTTCTTGCTTCTCTCAATATTCTCTCCTCACGCCTTCCCGCTGCGTAACCACACAGTGGGTTGTCTGTACAGACCACCTTTAGACAAGACAGATCACACCTTTACAGCAAGCTTTGTATCGAGCGGGCTGGATTTGCGAGGGGTTTATCAAGCGCCTTTTCTCTTCGAGGGTCAGTGGGGGAAGAAAGCCTTCCACTCCAACAAGGACGCTGCTGGCTTCTTTTTTTTTTTTTTAAATATTTTTATTTATTTATCTTTAGAGGGGAAGGGAAGGAGAGAGGGAGAGAAATATCAATGTATGGTTGCCTCTGCCGAGAACACACAATGTATCATGTGTCCCCTGCCGGGAACTGGCCTGCAACCCAGGCATGTGCCCTGACTGGGAATCGAACTGCGATCCTCTGGTTCGCAGGCCCATGCTCAGTCCACTGAGCTACACCAGCCAGGGCGCTGCTGGCTTCTTTGGGAGCTGATATGGCGTCAGGACTGGATTTCCTGCCTGAGGAGGTGCAATTCGACGTCGCTGGTGGAAGATCGATCACGTGCTCGGGGCAAGAGCTAGAGATGGGGGGGAGGGGGAGGAAGAAGAGGCCTCCTAGCCCGTGAGGGATGAAGGGTATGTCCACCGGAGCCCAGGGAGTCAGGAAAGGTGTTTTCACAGGGGCAGAGACAGGAAAACAGGTAGAATTTTGGGAAGCGGAAAGGAATAGGATTCTTCAGAAAGGATATATACGAAAGGGCCCAATGTGGCAGTCTTGGCTCCCTCGGGACGCAGGGAACTCTCACTCAGAGAGACAGACCCCCTCCCCCCGCTCCCCAGACTCTGAGACTCCCTGGGGTGATGGGATGTGTGATTGCGTGGGGCGCCTGGTTGCCAGGGGCGACGGCCTTTCCTCCCCCTTCACCCCCTCCCCGGTTGCCGCTGCTTTGGAGT
Source organism: Sturnira hondurensis (assembly GCF_014824575.4). Lineage (NCBI taxonomy): Eukaryota > Metazoa > Chordata > Mammalia > Chiroptera > Phyllostomidae > Sturnira > Sturnira hondurensis. The sequence continues at coordinate 3,439,655 of NW_028091865.1, forward strand.
AGCCCCCGTGTAGTCTACAGGGTATTAAAACCCGCCAGTTTGGTTTCTAAAGACCAGTGGGCTGGGCCATGAACCGGCGCAGACTGAGGACTTTGTGAAGACGATCTCAGGTCATGCTGTTTGGTAGAACTTTCTAGCGAAACATGAAAATGTGTTATGTCCACACCAGAGGACGGGCTCGTGAGAGAGACGCTAGCCCCGGGTGGCGGTGGGTTGGGGCTTCTCGTGAGAAGGCAGGGAGAGGCGCTGTGGCCCGTCCGAGCAGCGTGGTCTGTCGGCAAAGCCTGCGTGTGCCCGGCGGGGCCAGAGGTGGCCCTGGGGACGTGGCTGAGACAGGTTAGGGCCCAGAAAAGCCCAGGTTCTCGCAGCACCCCGGACGCAAAGTGGTTCTCACTTGCTCCCTGGAGTTTATCCACGTCTATTTTTATTCCTTCGTAATGCCAGTGGCTTGGGACCAAGCCCGCCTCACTTGTGCCCGGGACAGTCGTCCGCGCCAGCAGCCCTATGATACTCGTGCGTCTGGGCTTTCCCACCTTGTCCGTCCAGCTCTCTGTGTCCACCTCCATCCAGCTCTGCTGAGCACTCTTCCCAAGCCCGCCACCAGCTCTGCCCCCGCGAGCCTCGGGGAAGGAAAAGACCGTCTCAGGGTGTCCGTCCGTGAGCGAGGCATCCTGAACACGTGCAAAATGTGGGCTCCCTTTCGGGAGCTCAGCAAGGATGCCCGTGGTGGGGATTTGTGGGAAACTGTGGGTTTGGGGAAGCAAGACAAGCTTGCTCTCCCCTCTGTGCTCGCAGGCACCTGCCTCTAGTCTGGCACGGAAAACAGAGGCAGAGCCTTCCGCCAAATCGACGGGACCCTCTGCGTGACCTGGTAGCTTATTGCTCCTATTGTTTTGTTCTGCTGCGGGTGGAATGTCTTCAAAGGCAAGCTCTGCAGCCTTTTTGCCTTCCCTCAGCCCACGGGCCCGTGAACTTGGACCGTGGAACCCCAGCCTCTTCTTGCCCCCTCGGCTCCTGCCCTTCCCCCTCTGCTAATTCCACGAGGTTTGTCGCCTACGTTTCTGTTGGAACTCGGTGACCGGTTAGTGACTGGGAAGCGGTCGGTCTCTGCCCTCTCACCCCCAGCCCCACCCCATCGTCCCCTGTCCGAGTTCACTGACCCGGCCTCCCCGTGAACTTCGGTCTGCCCACACCTTCCAGCCAAGTGAGGAGACCGGCTTTCCGGAGCACGTGCAGGTGGAGACCCCGTCCCCCCTTCCTCTGTTACCGTCCACGAAAGTCCCACCCACGGAAAAGGCTTTGTTAATCGGTGGCTTCTCTCCCCACGGGCTCGATTATGCATCCGCCCGGCAAATATTTGCTCAGCGCTGTCTGCTCCATGCTGCCCTGGGTGCTGGGGAACAAAACCAACGAGGCCGGCGTTGCCATGGCGAGCGGGGCGCAGGCGGACAGGGGAAGGGTCAGGGATGTGTGCCCAGGGAGATGATTGTGTTTCAGCAGGGATGCGTTTCCTGGGGAGAGGCAGGTGGCCCCGAGACGGGAGCCTGTGGTGGGGGCAGTCACTGAGGGCGCAGACACACATCATGGGGACCCTGGGGGATGGCGGCGGGGGGGGAGGGACGCCTGGCCCAGGAGCAGTATGTCCCCAGGCGCAGAGGAGCAGGTGGGGTGAGGGAGCTCGGTCGAGCCCTGGGCCGTGGCTGAGCCGTGTTTAGAAGGCGGCTGGTCTCCTGAGAGCCTCGGGCAGCCTGGGTGGGCGGGACGGCCAGATGCGCACCACGGGCTGCTCTGTGGAGAAACACCTTGTGGGAAGTCGACGGGGGCAGTGAGCTGACTGTGGGCACCTGCTGGAATATTCCAGAGCTGTGGTGACTTGCACCAGGGTGTGCCCCTGGTTGTGAAGCAGGGTGTCAATGACAGGCAGGCCTGGGGCTTGTTTTTCCTAAGAGAGGGGAAGGGACACAGAAAAAGAGGAAAAGAAACATCGGCCGGTTTTCTCTTGAATGCGCTTCGAGAGGGGACCGGACCCACAACCCAGGCCTGTGCCCTGACGGGGACTGGAACCGGTGACCGTCCACTGTGTGGTACTGCGCCCAGCCAACTGAGCCACACTGGCCACGTGGCACTGGGATTGGCTGGGTTTCCTCATTGCTGCCCGTCGTGAGAGATTTGCCTGGCCTCTCCTTGCACAGAAACCCACAGCCCTGCACCTCTCTCACACACCTCTGCTCCTGTCATCAGTGTAGCTGTCGGTGAACCCCGTGAGACCCGAGGTCAGATACTAAATGCTTTGAGTATTTTCAGCATTATTCCTAATTGTCGAAAGGCACTGATGCTTTTATTTATTTGTTTGGCTCCAGTGTGCTTAGGTGTTTGGGCCAGTTTCTCAGAAATACGGTGAAAATGTAACTAGAACGTTTCAAACAGAAAATGTAACTAGAACGTTTCAAACAGCACTGGGTGTGGGGTGGGGAGGCCTCGGAGCTAGCTCCGGGTACCCAAATGCTACATAATTGCTTAATAAGGAGGCGTTTTCACCGAGATGGACATTGTAACATTTGGCTTTTTGGAAAAGACATTCTCTGCAGGGTCATAATGGGGAAATTGTGTCCAGAGTGGTGGTCTGCGTCCCTGTTCTGTCCCTGTTTCGGAGCTGCTCATGGGCAGGAGAAGACGGCCCGTTTCACCTGCAGCAAAAACCTGTTTGTGTTTCAAGGATGGCTCACCAGACGCTCCCGACTTGGCCAGCGTGGACGTCCTTCCAGCCATCCCATCTTTCGGTGTGCATGCTGCTCACCGTCGTTTTTCCTCGTTTGCGCGAGGAAGAGAATGTTTCCCAGAGAGATCTGGGGTTAAAACCAGCCACAACAGTGTTGGAAGGGAGTGAGCTCTGAGATGTACTTTTCTGTTTTTTTTTCCTGAGACGGGGGAAGGCTCAGGAGGTTCGAGATAAGATTGGGCATGGGCGCTTTCTTGCTTGGTTTTTCCTTCTAGTTCTGTTTCCTGGGTAAGAAATAATGCTAATGAGTGCAGCTGCAGCCCAGAGAGACCGACGGAGCGGAGAAGGAGGGAGGGAGTCGGGGGAGAGAGAAAGGGAGAAAGTCTCTTCGTCAAACTCAGTTGCTTTATATTATTTGTTTGGAGATATAGACATGTATCTGTGTCTGAAGTTGCATCGTCTGGAAGTAGGGGAGAGAGAAAGGGAGAAAGTCTCTTCGTCAAACTCAATTGCTTTATATTATTTGTTTGGAGATATAGACATGTATCTGTGTCTGAAGTTGCATCGTCTGGAAGTCTCTATCTACAGTGTTACTGTGAAAAGAATAGGAAGAGTGAGTTATGTTTACAGAACTCACGTCTCTATCTACAATGTAACAGTGAAAAGAATAGGAAGAGTGAGTTATGTTTACGGACTCCCGGCACAGGGTAACAAAGTGACATAGTTGCAGTCAGACTGAGTATCGGGTGAGGANCCTTCTAGTTCTGTTTCCTGGGTAAGAAATAATGCTAATGAGTGCAGCTGCAGCCCAGAGAGACCCACGGAGCGGAGAGGGAGGGAGGGAGTCGGGGGAGAGAGAAAGGGAGAAAGTCTCTTCGTCAAACTCAGTTGCTTTATATTATTTGTTTGGAGATATAGACACGTATCTGTGTCTGAAGTTGCATCGTCTGGAAGTCTCTATCTACAGTGTTACTGTGAAAAGACTAGGAAGAGTGAGTTATGTTTACAGAACTCACGTCTCTATCTACAATGTAACAGTGAAAAGAATAGGAAGAGTGAGTTATGTTTACGGACTCCCGGCACAGGGTAACAAAGTGACATAGTTGCAGTCAGACTGAGTATCGGTGAGGAAGGTTGGTGTAATCACAGGAGGAAACACGAGTGTTTCAGGCCGGGAAATGGGCTCCCCGAGCATGAGTGGGTGAGTCGCTCTGGGCCTGAGCTGAGGCCGAATCAGGCAGCCCGTGGGCTTTCCCTGCACATCAGACCAGTGAAATGCACAGTGGCCCCGTGGTTTTTAATGAACTGGGATGACTTCAGGTACTCGGTAGTAGGCATTGTATGCTGTGATGCACCCACTCTTTACGTTTTTTAAAGTCCCTTATAAACCATGCATTACGGTAGGTGGGAGGCTGGTCCATGAAGCTTGGGACTTTTTTAGGACAAGCCTTGTTTGGAGAGGCGTCAGAACTGAGCACTTTCATCCTGGGAGATAATCGTTGTGTCCGGCAATGCTGTCTCCAGCTAAAAGCATCCCATTTGTTATGCACAGGGCATCGTGTGGAAGCGGTTTCCTTGGGACCCCAGTGTAGTAGACGTTGACCCAGCAGCCTCGTCAGCTGCGCTGCTGCTGGGTCAAAGCACACCTACTTCTGGAACCGCGAGGACACGGGTGGTTCTCCCAAACCGGATGCTCTCGCACCACTGGGGTGCCTTTACTCTCCCTGGAGGGGGAGCGGAGCTCGGGGGTACAGGGCCTGCAGTGAGGCGCAGGGCGGCGGCCACCGACGGGAGTTTCATGGTAAACAGGACATTTCCCCTCGAGTGGCTTTCGTTTCTCTCCTTGTGCTGGGACAAGGGCCACCTCCCTTGGGGAGACCTGGGGTGCAGACACTGTTTGCCCAAGGCCTTCTCTTCCTCGGAATATTCCGCGTGGTACTGCCCTTCCTTTTTCAGTCTCAAAGCCCTTGTGGGCAGGTCAGTCCGCGAATTCTTTCCGGAGTTGCCAGGGGCGTTTCGTGCTGTCCCGTGGAAGTTGATCCGTGTTTTCGTGGAGCGCCTAGTCTGGGCCAAGCGCAGCGTGGTGGCCGGGTGGGCAGTCGAAGGGGACCTTGTTCTTGCCCTCGAGAGACGCACTGTCTTCACTAGTCAGTCCACCTGCCTGTGTTAGCAACCACGAGGTGTTGGCGTTCTTGTTTGCGCCTCTCGGAGAATTTGCCGTGACAGGTGGGAGTGCACGGAGGAGTCACCGAGACCGGCCTGCCGTCCGTTTTGAGGTGTGACACCCTCCACACTTCCTTGACACTGCTTGTAACACTGATTGTTACCCAGACACCGGAGAGTTTTCAGTGTCTTCTGGGTTGGTGTGGGCTGCCGAAACGGAAATGCCTCCCATCGTGTGGCTTCGAGACGTTTCTTTGTCACAGTTCTGGAAGGTGCACGTCCAGGATGGAAGGGTGTGGGCAGAGGCCTGGCGAGGGCCGGGTTTCTGGCCTCCAGCTGGCATCTAGCTTGCATCCGCACCGGGAGCGGGTACTTGGCACACACACGAATGGCATTCAGTCACGCCTGATGAGTGAAGGAACGAACCGGCGTGAAACAACAGGGGGGCCAGTGAAATACGGGCAGTGTCCCTTTGCAGTTGTACTGGTCAGCTCGCTATTACTCAAGGGGACTCGCTTTCCGATGGACTTCCTGCGGGGGGCGGGGGCAGTACGCATTGTAATCGGTGCCGTCCACTGCGGCACGGAACAGTGCAATTTTAAGTTTCTTTGCTTTCTCGGGGCGCTAAAGTAGACGCAACATCAAAGTGCCCGCGTGAACCGTTTCTCAGGGCAGGGTTCTGTGGCTTCGAGGACATTCCCAGTGTTGTCCACGCGTGGCACCGGCCACCGCCACCACTTTCGGAGCTTGCCAAGCTGAGCGAGTGCCCTCCCCCAGCCCCTGGGCGTATGTAGTCTGCTTTCCCTCCCCGGGAAGCTGACTGCTGTTGGGAGCCCCCTGGGAGCGGACGCCACAGCGTTGGTCCGGGTGTGACGGCTCATTTCACGCCGCGCGATGCCCTTGGGGTCGGAGCAGGTGTGGGCAATGCCTTCCTTTCTAGCCTGAGTAATTTTTCACTCTGTGGATGGGCCACGCTTTGTGTCTCCACTCGTCCACGGTGGACACGGAGGGCCTGTGTCCACCTTCTGCTGTGCATAGTGCTGCCGTGCCCACGGGTGTAACTCTTTGCCTAGTCCCTCGGCGGGCAGTGAGGCCCCTCCTGGGAGAGGTGGGGGGGGTTCCCTGCACCCTGAAGACTGTGGAAATAGAGTAGTTCTCTGTGACGGAGGGTGGGCACTCTTTCCCGGTGGTCGGGGGGCGTTGGAGCTGCGGGGCCTTGGCGTGGAGGGATACTGCTACGTGGTGTTTATGATTAACTGTCCAGGAGGGCTGGACCGTGTGTTGCCCGCAGGTTCCCTTAATCCCCTAAACACAGCGGTTTGTGGAGACCAGAGATGAGAATTCATCTGTCTGGCTAGTGTTTGCTGCTTTTCGCCCTCCAGGAGGCAGGTCTCAGCAGCCCCGTCGCGGGCTGTCTGTGACATTTGTGGAGCGCTGGGGGAGGGGGGGGGAGTTCTGGCTCTGTCTTCGTGTCCACTCCCTGGGGAGGGGGGGGGACGGTTCTTGTCTTTTCTGTTGTGTGGATGGTGTCTCACGTCCAGACTGCAGGGCGTGGTTATCACCCGTCCACTGCTGAGTGTGAGGTCGGTGTGCTGGGCCTTGGATGGGGCAGGGTGGCCGGGGAAGGGGGTGAGCGTGGCCGGGTGCCCGGCCGTGGCCCGAGAGCAGGCCTGGAACAGTGTAGGGTTGGAGCTCCTGTCCTCACCCTGCAGAGGGACACGGTGCTTAGACATGCCAAGGGGGGAGGGGTGGCCGGTGACAGGAGGCCCCGAGAAGGAGGAGCGGCCATCCTGACCTTTGTGCCCTTTCTGGATCTTTTGGGACCCGAGTGGGGAAAAGGCGAGCGGAGGAAAAGGGAGATCCCGGCACACGGGTGCTTGTGTTTCAAATGCACGGACACCTTCTTGCGACCTTCTCACAGCCTTGTGGCTGCACGGGGGTCGGGGGTGGCATGGAAATGGCAGTGGTGTGGGGGTGACGGGGGTCAGGGCACCGTGGCCCCCCCCTCCGGAGTAGCGGGGGCACTCCGTGCCACGTTACCGTGCTTCCACCTTGGTGTCCAAATCAGGAGAGCAGAGTTGACGATATTTATCAGGCCATCCTGTGAATTCAGTGACACGCCGGGCGACGAGCTTGGTGCGTGGGCCCTTGCTAAAGGCTCGTTCCCGTCACAAACGCGGGGGCTTTGGGGTGGTCCCCAGTCACTCCCCCTGTCCTCTGGTGACTGACTCACGCTCATTCCTAAGCGCTGGGCTCCTGGGTCACCAAGCCCAGGAAGCCTCGGTGGCCCCTCTGTGTTCTGTCTGGTGCCAGGGGTGGTTCGTTTGAGCATTTCTGGGTCGTTTTGTCCTAGTCTTTGGAGGCGTCTCTCTCCTCACGAGCAGATCCTGTGTCGTGGCAGGGCCATTGCACATTCGTCCTATAGTCCTGCCAGAAGCGTGTGCTCAGGCAGAGCACAGGCTGTCCCGGCTTCCCGTCCTCCCCTGTAGGACCACGTCACCGCAAGGGCGTGTCCCCTCAGTCGCAGACACTGCCCAGGGACAGTGGGCTGAGAGGTAGAACTACACGAGCGTGGTGGGCTCCGGAAGGTGCCAGGGACAGACGGGGCTCTGCGTGGGTGCGGGGAGACATCCTCCGATGACCGCGGAGTGGACTGTCCAGAGGGCGTGTCCATGTACGGCCGGTGCTTGATACGGCTCGGGAAAAGGGAGACAGTTTGCCATGACGTCACAGGGGCCTGTGCACACAGAGGCCAGAGCTCCCTGTCCCTCCGTCAGAGCTGATGCTTCATTGTGCACTTGTTCCACGCCGGGCAGCATTCGGGTCTCTCGTGTGCTAGGTGCGTTACCACACAGAATGAGGGCAGGTTCTGAAAACCCACCCTTCGGTGGCCCCTGAGTCACAGGACAGATGCACGCTGGGGCCTGGGCACAACAGCTGGGGGGTCAGGGTCAGGGTCAGGGTCAGAGCCAGACAGGCAGCCATGCTTCCCGAGTGTGTCTCTGCATCCCCCGCTGCCCAGGGGGTTCTTTGGGAAAACCTGCGGTATAGGGACGTGCCCCACGGTGGGTTACTAAGTAGCCAGTCTAACACGCTGTATTTTTTGTGTGTGTCTCTGTCTCTTATTGTCAGTTAACGTGTGTAAAGATGGGGTTTCTATCACTTGTTAAAAAAAAATCCTCGACTCAGGATGTTTTATCAATTTAGAGAGACAAGAGAGAGAGAGAGAGAAACAGAAGCCTCGATCAGCTGCCCCTCCCACACACCCTGACCCAGGACCGAACCTGCAAGCTTTTGGTGAGCAAGACAACGCTCCAACCAGCCGAGCCTCCCCACCCAGCCAGGGCTTTTCTGTCCTTTTTGTCAGCGTTTCCGTTTTTCGGAGGCAGCATTAACTTTCTCCCAATGTCTTTCTTTGTTAAAAAAAAATATATTTTATTTATTTATTTTTAGAGAGAGGGGAAGGGAAGGAGAAAGAGTGGGAGAGAAACATCACTGTGTGGTTGCCTCTCCAGCGCCCCCTACCGGGGACCTGGCCCGCAACTCAGGCATGTGCCCTGAGTGGGACTTGAACCGGTGACCCTTGGCTTCACAGGCCTGTGCGCAGTCCACTGAGCTCCACCAGCCAGGGCTAATTTTCTCCCGATTTCTGACTTGGCCCCTGCGTTCTTAGGGAAACGAAGGAAGAATGCCCTTTTTATAGAAGGTGTAAGGAACAAAGGCAGAATTTCACGCACGGGCACCGAGGAAGGAGCTTGGGAATCCAGCGATGGAAGAACCAAATGGCACCCAAGCAGAAAAGCAAAAAGGTGTCTGGCGGCGTTTGACGTCAGCCACACTGATTCAACATGGTAGAGACAGGCCGTGACCGACGCAGCTCCGTTCGGTTGGGTGCCGTCTCACACAGCGTGAGTTCGCCGGTTCAATTCCCAGTCAGGGCGCCTGCCAGGTTATGGGTTTGGTCTCCGGTCGGGAACGGACGAGAGGCCGCCAGTCCATGTTGCTCTCTCTTTCTTCTTCCTTTCCCTCCTCTCTGAAAATAACCCCATGGATGAATAAATAACCTAAAAAACGTGTAGAGACATGAGGATAAGGCCATTCCACTGCAGCCCGCTCATTCATGGATTTTACATGCGTTCAGAGTGAAGGACTAGTGCGGGATGTCGGAACGTGGCCTTGAGTGGCCCCGGGCCGGGATGGGCACCCCGGTTCTGTTTCTGTGGCTCGGGGGACAGAGATTGGGAGAGCCTGGCTGGGTAGATTGAGTTCAGCCCACAGCCAGACATGGGCGCAGGGAACACTGCTGTCCAAGGGTGGCCTTAGAGTCTAGGAAGGGAGAAGAGGTGCGGAAGGAGAGGAGGCATTTCTCACGGCGGGGAGGGGGGGGAGCGGGGGGGCATATTGTGTGCATTTGGCCCTCCTCTGAGGTTTGTGTGTGTTTATTTCCATGACAGCCCATGCTGACAATTTACTGAAGCGTTTTAGCATTTGCAGACTGCTCAGGGGTATGAAAAGGAAGTACAAGTCCATTTCTCCTCCTGAATCCCACTTCCCAGCGTGACCCTCGGCCGTCCTTTCTTGTGCTGTTTCCCAGAGGTTTTATGAGCGGTTGTAGGCGTGCGCACGCATGGGTGCACGCTGGATTTACAGCTGTGTTTCACGGACAGCCGGGCTGTACATAGAGCACGCACACATCGTGGCTGTGGGGACACGGCAGTACACACCCGCCCTCTTGTAGTCCCAACATGTGTCTGTCAGGGTTTTTGTTTTTAGAGACAGACACAGACACAGACAAAAACAGGGTTTTGGTTTTTGTTTTTGAGGGGCCCTTGGGAAGGAATGGCAGGCAGCAGGGCCAGAGGAAGCCCCACAGGGCGGGGAAACAGGGCACAGGAGCGCGTGGGCAGGTGGCAGCAGCCCTCACTGTGGCTGCCCCCTCCTGACCCGGGGGCCTTCTCTCAAGTCGGCCTTGAGATCGTCAGAGAAACTCCAGGTCATGTCTGTTCTTTTGTCAGTTCCTGGAGAGAGAGAGAGAGAGAGAGAGTGTGTGTGTGAAGGAACTGAGGGCCCATCTCCAGGCTACATCAGGGTATGGGGACGCAGCACGATGTCAGCTGGCCAAGTAGGCAGGAATCTGACGGCCACAGCAGTCCACTCAGCCGCGTGTGGCCGTCCGCTGACCTCCCTTCTGAGGGCAGCAAGTACGCTGGGTGGCGTTGACACCCACCCACTGGTGTTTCCACTGCAAGGGAGCCTGGCTCTCTTCTTCTCTTCCTGAGGGAGTGGACAGGGGCAGAGGCCTCCAGGGGCACCGCCTGCTTGCTGGTGGGGGCAGGGCCCGCCCCGATGCCCTCAGTCCTCTCAGTGAGTCAGCGGTGATAAATGGCAGGTGTGCAGGCTCAGCATCGAATCTGATTGTTGTTAATCCTCACCCGAGGATGTTGATTGATTTTTTGTTTTTTCAGAGAGAAAGGAAGATGCAGGGAGGAGAGGGAGAGAGAAAGACAGAAAACAAAACATCAGTCGCTTGCCTCCTGTACAGGCCCGACCTGGGCCAGAGCCCAAATCCTGGGCATGTGTCCTGACCAGGAATCGAACTTGCAACCTTGGGGTGCGCCGGCCAGGGCCGAGCCTGATTTTTAAATAACCAGTTCGGTTGAACTTACCTGAAGTCTCCTAGGTGCCAGGTGAGCACGGCGAAATGGAAAATTCCCCACAGATGTAAAATTGCGGTACAAAAAAGGACAGCCACGTGCCGTTGTCACAGCTTTTGGTCTCCTAACACCCACGCAGAAACCTCTTGAGGCAGCGCCTCCTTCGACCAAGCGCAGGGAGCCATCCTGCTTCTTAAAAATGAAGCTTGAGGGGCAAAACCAAAAAAAAAAAAATGTTTTTTTTTCCGCTCATCTGGGAACGTTTAGCATTCAGTCAGCTCACTGCGCGCCTCCGTGAGAGTGAGGGCAGGAAAAGCCAGAGTGAGCACGCCCCACATGGAGCGTGAGATTTCTCAGTGATGGGAAAGGGAGGCACGCACGCGCACGCGGGGGCCCAGGCAGGGCAGCGGCAATACGACAGTCTTCTCACCAGGGGGCGCTGCGGTTACTGTCTGGAGCACGGGTGTCCAAGCTTTGGATTGGTCTTGCGCCGCACGTTGCGTCATTTTCGTGATAATCCGCTAGCACAGATAAGCAAAAACGTCCTCACGTAATCGTCCTAAGTATGCAGCAGCCCTTTCGCTAATCTTTGAAAATCATCCAGCGGGTCCCAGGTTTGTGATCGCTGATATAGAAAAAGTACATATCTAAGGAATACAATGTCACTGATGTTTTAAATTTTTTTTTAAATAAAAGTAAAAAGAGGGCAGCATAAAACTAGCAGGGTGTTTGACGTTGTATTTGAGAAATGAGTGCATCCATCTGTGGTTTGATACTAGTCGCAATTCTCTGTTTTCTTAAGGTGTGCTCATCAGATATTTTGGTTCTCATTTTACTCTTAACGTGTTTCATTCTTAAAAATGCTTGCACACGTAGGTGTGTAAAACTAGTGAGAGCACACGTACATTTATTTTACATGGCATCGCGACGTGTTATGACACAAAAATGTCATTGTGTCTTGAGTAAATTCAGGATTTTGGGTGGGGCCCCATTCACAGCCGTCCTGAGCCACGGTCAGACTCTGCTGGTCAGAGAGAGGGTTTTACCCGACAGGCAGAAAACCCTGGGCACCCTTACAGGTCACCACCAAGCTGAGCCAGAACAGCTGGCCACGGGAAGCTCTGTGGTCGGGTTGCACTCACGTGGTTAAAAGGGTAGTCAGTCTGCCGTTCTTAAAAATCACCACCCCGGTGCCTCTGATTCTCCACCCTTTCTCCCGGGGAAGGACCGGGAGGAGCCGCTAGGCCCACATGACCCCCCCCAAAGCACCCCCGCCGTGCAGTCTTAAGAAAGGCCTGTGAACCCTGGCGACAGCCGTTAGGAAATTTTGCAAACTCCTGCTGATCCAGAAGCATTTGCTGAGTCAGGAGCATGAGAAACACGCTGCTGCTGTCCCCTGGGCTCTGCGGAACTTTCTGGAGAGGTGGCCAAGCCGGAGAGCTCGGGCATGGGAAACGTCCGATGGCATATCTGGCCCAGTGTTCACCGGGACGTCCTTAGGGTGGCCTGGATCGTGCCCGACCTGCCCGAGGGTGCAGGGGGGAGAGGACACTGGTCACACCCGGGAGAACTGACAGGCTTGTGAAAGTGTGCAGCTGGCTGGAAATGTCAGGTGCAACACAAAGGCAGAGTCCGTGGTGCTTTCTTTCCTGAGTAACTTGAATGTTATTTCCATGTGAAGAGTGACTTCACATGTCGTGAATACACGATACAGTAACCAGGTGATGTGTTACACAACTGTACCCCTGAGAGCTATATAATTTTATTCACCCATGTCACCCCAATACATGCAATTAAAAGAATGAATTTGCCCTGGCTGGTGTAGCCCAGTGGATTGAGCTTGGGCCTGCGAACTGAAGGATCACGGTTCGATTCCCAGTCAGGGCACATGCCTGGGTTGCAGGCCAGTTCCCAGCAGGGAACCCACAAGAGGCAACCATACATTGATATTTCTCTCCTCTCCTTCTCTACCCCTCTAAAGATAAATAAAATCTTTTAAAAAAATGAATGAATTTAACTAGGCCTGTTGATGATGATAAACCGTGGCCAAGCGGAGCCCGCGTTGGAGCTGGCTGTGAGCCGCGCTTCTGTGTGTGATACGTGTGACACCCACGGGAACCTGGAGACCACGTTTCTGCCTTCATCAGAGTGTCCTCGGTGTCCATTGATTCTTCCACGGTCAGCAGCATTTGGCCAGATTTTTCTGCTCTGGTGTGGGCACTCGTTTTTGTTTTTTTTTATTCCTTTCTTGTTTTCTCTCTCACGTTTTTCCCCCCTGAGTTTCTGGAGAGTCAGGGTGTAAATGTTTTTTAATTTGAAAAGCATTGCCATGGTCCAGAAGTCAAAACTCTGCTAACAGGTGTATTCCAAATTCCCTCTGCCCTCCTAAGACCTTTGACGGCTTTTTAATCCCCTTGTTAGCCCGTTTTTAAGTGATTTTTGAAAATCTTCACCCGAAGATGTGTTTGTATAGCTTTAAAAGAGAGAGGGGGGCCCTGGCTGGTGTCGCTCGGTAGATTGAGCGTGGGCCTGCGAACCAGAGGATCACGATTCGATTCCCAGTCAGGGCACATGCCTGGGTTGCAGGCCGGTTCCTTGCAGGCCAACGACCAGCAGGGGACGCACGAAAGGCAACCATACATTGATGTTTCTCTCCCTCTCTCCTTCCCCTCTAAAGATAAATAAACAAATAAAATCTTAAAGAAAATAAAAGTACTCATAGGTATTTTTCAAAAAAAAAAAAAGAGAGAGAGAGAGGGACACATCGATGGCTTGCCTCCTGTACAGGCATTGACTGGGGACAATCGGTCTTAGGAACCGTGCGGGGCCCCCCCGTCGGGCCCAGGCTGGTGGAGGTGTTGCATTCTGGTTCTGCCCCCAGGTTCGAGCCGAGATTTGCCAGGGAGAGAGTCTGAGAGGGAGGCGGCGAGTCCCTCGTTGGAGCCAAAGGGACAGGAGAAAATATGAGCTTTGATGGAGTCTCCGTCCGCGGCAATGTCTTTGATTGCTTGTACACAGCTGAGGGAAAATAAACAGCAATTTCAAGTGCCCAACCAAATTCTCAGTCAGATGAGGAGAGGGCGGAGCCTGGGGTCGTTTGGGACCCGCTCCTCATGCTCTGCCCGAAGGCAGGCTGCTGTGCAGAGCGAATGAAAGAAAGCAATTCCGGGCCGTGTTAGACTCTCCAAATGCATGTTGGGAAAATAGTGACTTTTATTTTTTTTTCCCCCACTTGGAAAAAATAACGTCTATCTAGAGTTCCTTCGAAGTGCCATACGGTTCGGTCCTGTCATCCTAATGTGGGGTAAAAGAGTAGGATTCAGAGTTTCTCGCACTCTTGACGGCCCGCCCGAGAAGAGAGTTGTGAATGCAGTCTGTGCAAACCTGCGCAAGTCAGTGGTGCTGGTTCCCTGGGCTCTGCGAGCCTTACAGAACCTTGGCCACGCCCGGCCTGGGGCCTCTGGTGGCTCAGAGCCTGGGGCATGTCTGCGTACACTTTTGGTTGTCAGGGCTGCGGAGTCGGTGGCATGCTGTGGGCGTCTGGGGAGAGGAGACCAGGCGTGCATCTAGATTACCGCCAGGGGACATGCCAGCCACCCCTGTGAAGAATGACCTGTCCCCAGATGTGCCCAGGGTGAGGGACTTCAGCAGCTGTGTGTGTACATCGATTCGCATCCACGCATGAGCAGAGACCCAAAGCACCGGAATTTATTCACAAAGAATTGTCTATCCTTACGTGTTTAAACTTCAGTCACTTTCAAGTACTCTCCATCTGATGCAATGCAGCTATTAAGATGTTTTCTTGCCGGTGCTCAAAGCAGTTTTTAAACTGCTTGGTTTGGGTGCCTTTTAATGCTTCCGCTATTTTTGTTTCACCTCTTTCACTTGGGCAGTGCCTGGTGTCCCAGGTGGGCGGGGGCCCCCCTGTGCCAGGTTTGGGGCCTGGGAGGAAGGCGGAGCCATTGGGCGAGCGGAAGGGAATGGGGAAGTGAGCGAGGCTGGAAGGACCGTGTTGCTCACATCTGCGGTGGGGAGCGTCCTCAGCGTGCCCGACGGAGGCCCAAGGGAGAGACTGCCTGGGACCCCATGTGCGCTGACGTGGGCACGGAGCTGCAGGAAGGAGATTTAGGGGCTCAGGGTTGGGCTGACGCCCACATGGAATGGACGGGTGGATGCCAAAAAAAAAAAAAAAACGGAGAAAGAAAAAAAAAAAACCCGGAGAAAGAAGCCGAGAAACGCTAGCCACAGAGCAGAAGGACATAGACGCGGCTCCTGCCGCGGCGGGCCCCACCTCTCGGCTCGCTTGCTCTGCACCTGTTCGCCCAGAGGAGCGTGGCTGCCGTGCGTGCCAGGGTGGCCTCCGCCAAGAACGAGACGCAGGCATACCACGTCCTGTTTCATTCACAGAGCGCGCCCTTCAATTCTCCGCTCAGGTTTGTGACGACGGTTTCACGGCAGACGTTTCGTTCTCCCTGCTCAGGAAGCCTGGGCCTTCCATCTCGCACACCGGCGTGGTTTATGGATTCAAGTCCGTTGTCTTAGCTCCGCTGCAGTTCCGCACTGATACCTGGACACGCTACCGGGAGTAATAAAAACGAAGGCTCTCCAAGGCCTCTTTGAGTTCGCCGACGTTATGGAGTCGTGCCGTGCGGCATTGTTCCCTTAAATATTGGGGAATAAGACTGCAGCTTTGAAATGTGGCGGCAGTTCACCACATTGCCGGCCCTCGGAAGAAGGCTTCTCCATGTTTGCAGAAATGCTGCTTACGTAGCCGGGAGTGGGGCGCAGTGGCCAAGGATGCCAGTCGGGCGGAGTCCATTCAGCGGCTACTAGGCAACCGTGGAAGTGATATTGTACCAGGGGTACATCGGTTTAGGCCCCCCCAGGGTGTTTACAATATACCGGGACTGTTTCTGCCACCCCCAAGAGACCCGCACCCTGTTGGGACTTGGAGCACTCCTGTGACGTGTCCTCGGAGGACCCAGGCCGGGTGGACGTCGTGTGCTGGTCTCTGACTGCTGCTCACTCATCGGTGT
Organism: Sturnira hondurensis; assembly: GCF_014824575.4. Lineage (NCBI taxonomy): Eukaryota > Metazoa > Chordata > Mammalia > Chiroptera > Phyllostomidae > Sturnira > Sturnira hondurensis. The sequence continues at coordinate 3,455,227 of NW_028091865.1, forward strand.
GACTCACCCAGAAGACGTAGCTGTCGTAGGGTCCCGTATCACTGTGGCGGTTTCAGGAAGTGCCCCGGTTACTGCGGCCGGGCTTGCCGGGACTGCACCACTTCCTCTCCGGCCCCCCATGGGAGGCATGCATCGAGCATGTGCTGCTGGCCGCTATTTCAACAGTTGTATCTTTTGTATTGTTTGGATACCGTGACTCAAGCACCTGGCAAACTTGTGTCTTTTTTTTTTTTATTGATGGGAGGGAGAAAAACATCGGCCAGTTGTTCCACGTACTGATGCATTCATCGGTTAATTCTTGTATGTGCCCTGACCGGGGATCGAACTTGCCGCCTTGTATTGGGATGACGCTCTCACCCACTGAGCTCTGAGGCCAGGGCCACACCCTTGTTGCATTGAACGGGTGTCTAGGAAACTGAGAGTCCCATTCATGGTTCCCTTGAAAACAGCGTTCCCACGCTTTTCGTGTGCCAGGATCGCGGCTTGCCCTTGATGGGCGCATTTCATCGTTTTATTTTTGATCAGAGGCAGCTGTTTGAGCAGAGCCAAGGTAAAGCTTTCAAGGCCCTTTGAGGCTGAAAGTTCAAGTCCTTTTAAGTCAGTGTAGGCAAGAAAGAGGCATGACCGTTAGCTCAGCTCCTGAGTGACTGGGTGTTCCCCCGGGGTGGGAGGCGTACATTTTTTAAATGGAGTCCTTGGGCCTCCAGAGGCTGACAGGGGCTGGCCTTCTTGTCTGTCTGCGTCCAGGGCAGTGAGGGGGGACGTGCCCGCCCTGCACGCTCCAGAGGGAAGTGCTCCCAGAGCCGCGAACGTGGATCATGACAGCGGATGAAGAGCAGGAAATGAGGCTACGCAGGTCCATGTTGTTCTAAAGAAATTATTTTATGTGTTCATGGGAGGGAGGGAGAGAGAGAGAACAGGAATGCCGAGTTGTGGCTCTGCTTACGGAGGCAGACTGATTCCTTCTTGCATGTGCCGCGACCAGGGATTGCACCCGCCACCTTGGCCGTATTGCGACGGCGCTCCCACCACCCGAGCTGCCCGGCCAGGGCCCAGCGGTCTTTGGTGTCTGCCACCACAGACGTGTGAGGAGAGAGTTCAGGAAGGGTGGCTGTGGGTTAATGAGGACAGATTGGGAGCGGCGTCTCAGGGATGCGGAGATGCCGCCGCGATGCCGTTCTTGCCGTTCTGGGAATCGGCTCATGCGTTCTCTTCGAGGGGCAGGGCTGGGGAGTGAGGGAGCTGTTGGGAGAGCTCACCTGGCCCGTGCAGAGAATGGGGGTGGGGGGGCCGGCCAGACGCCACGGCCTGCCAGGGGTACGCCGATGGGACTGGTGTGGGTCGGTGGCTGAATTGCTGGGGCTTGTTCATGGTGCAGAAGCCCCGCTCTGTGTTTGTCCCACCCGCTGCCGACCTCGGGCGACCCCTGCCCACAGTCATCTCAGCTCCTTCCCTGACCATCCACCATGGAATTCTGTCCGCGTGGCGGTTGGAGGAGCTGACCTGGGCACCGTACCTCTCTAGTCCCTGCCCATTCCCTGCAAGGACATCCCGGCAGCGGTAGCACCCTAAAACGTGTCTAGACACGGCCAGTCGTCCCTCGGGGGGACGCCCTCCTGCCCCGTGGAAAACTGTAGTGTAAAGGCTGGGGAACAAGCCTGACCCTGGGCCTTCACTAAAACCGAATCTTCAGCGGCCCTACATCTCCCCGTGTTGAATCTGAGACTTTTACGGAAAATGGCTGGCTGTGCCAAAAGCTGGAGAAATGAAGGTCATTTGGAAGCCGCCTGCTTCCCGAGGGGCCAGGGTGAGAAAGAAGGGTAATGTGCGCCTCTGCCCGGCAAGGGTGCACCGGCGTCTTCCAGTACCAGGTGACCCAGGCGGACTGAGGCACGGGTGTTGGGTTGTTCCGGTTGTCGTGTGTAGTTTTATTTGGGACGTCTTCCCAAAGTCCCGGATAAGGGAGGAGGTGGCGGCTTTCGAAGAACCGCTTTGGTTTGTGAAGAGTGACGTGTGCGCGTTGGTCCTCGTTTCTTGAGTGAGCTGGCTGTCGATGCTGCTGTGGCCCCGTAGTGAGGGATTTGTGGAAGCAGGGCGTTACTTGAACGTAATGGCTTCGCCAAAGGCATCCACTCGCTGTACTTGTCCGTGGCTCGGGAGGCGGTCCAATGGGCGTCGGGGGTGCTCTGCACGTGGTGGAGACTGGACCCTGTGGCGTTCTGAAACTTTTATCCTAATTTCGGTGCGTGAATCTCGCGACATCTGAGGGTATGCTCCGTGCCTGTTGGGGACCGCGGACCAGCCCCGCTTTGGGAGGCGAGGGAGAGAGCAGTGAGGACTCTTCCCTCCCTCCTCACACATGCACTCTGTGATCAGAGTCACAGCAAGGTCAAGGTCGTATTTATACACGTGGGGGCTGCATGTGGCCGCTCCTGTCATCTGCCGTGATTCCTCTTTGCTCTCACCGAACAGTGGCTTCCTGCCGTTAACGAACAGGCCATCTGCCGCCCTATTGGAAACAACCATCAAGGCTTAGCGAGAAAGATTTGTGCAGCGGGCTGGCTTTTTAAAATGGGCTTGGTGTTTTCTTATTCCCGTTACTTTCCGCTCGAGATGGATTCTGTCCTTCAAAACCCGATTGGCTCATGGGATTGCCTCGTCTCACATCCGACTCCCATGTGCCAAATTCTGTCTTGGTCTCGCTGGGCAGTGTTTCTTTGGCGTTTCACAGTGCGTGTTGGGAAGTGACTTTTATTGGTGGCGTGGGGCCAGTGACTCTGCGGGTGGCGTGGGCCGCGGGGAAAGGCTGCACACGCCTGTCCTGTGCACACGCACGCATCCATCCGCATCTCTAAGGATCGGCTTTGCCCCTCCCGCCAGCGTGACATCCTCGTTCGCCGGCCTCCTAACCCGTTAAAGAAGAAATCACGCTCCTATCCACGTCTGGTTTTGTGGTTCTTTTTCCGTTCGTGTGAGCAGTTGGCTCCTCCTCTCACACTGAACCGTAACACCGACAGGCATAATCCAAAGACACCACTTGCAGGAGCAAATGGATATAAAGTAACTTCTCTGAAGAACCGAGGAAGGAAATGTGGTCTCGTGTCTCTGCCTGCCCTGCGGGCAGGTTTAGTCATCTTCTGAGCGGAGAAGCGGGCAGTAACTTGGTCTCAGCCTGCAGACCACTGTTTATTTGTGGGAAATGCTCGTCTGCCAAGTGCCTGCGTGTGCAGGGCTTGGAGCCTTCGTGCAGATGCTTTGTTCACAAGGACTCGGGCTGCGCGGGACTGGGGTGGGGTTGGTGGGGTTGTGTTTGCTGTCATTGGTGACAGTGAGCCTGGGTGACGGCGGTGTTTGGGGTCATTGACGGAGGAACGAACGAGTGAGGGAATGAATGGGTGACGAAATGAGCCAAAGCCCAGGGAGGGCCCCATGCCTTTGTCGTTTCTGTCCCCTGGCTGCCTCGGGGTCGCGGGAATGCAGTTCTGCAGGTGGGAGCCTCAGAGAAGTCGCCGTCAGGAACTTGCCCGGTGTGTTGTCTGCCCCTTAAGGGTTCACCTTTTTCAGTGCTTCCGGTTTGTGCTGTTCGTGTTCGCAGATCCCTGTTTTGTGTGGGAACCCTCCTGTCCACCCCCACAAGGGGGGAGGCACCACGGGAGATGTCTGCGTGTGTCACGCCACTCTAAAAAGTCCTCGAGTTCTTGCCCTGGCCTGGGGTGGCTCTGCTGCTTGGAGCTTCCTCCCGTAGACCGAAGGTTGAGGGTTCAATCCCCGGTCAGGGCACATGCCTAGGTGGTAGGTTCCGGCTCCCATTGTCGTGCACACGACAGGCAGACAATCCCTGTTTCTCACCCGCATCAGTTTTTCTGTGCTGCTTTCTGACTCGTGCTGTTTTGTGGCAGCCACTGGCCAACACGCGACTCTTTAAACTTAAGTCAGTTCAAATCAAGTGCGGACCTAAAAGTCGCTGTGCCGGTGGTCAGAGTCACCTCTCCAGTGCCCGGGAGCTTCCTGGACCTCGAGGGTATGATGGTTTTATCAGACGATGGGAGGTGGTCACTCAGACATTCCACGCAGGGGTGGCAACAATAGTCTCAACTCTGAAGGAGGCAGAAACTGCGCACCAAGTGACGAGATCAGTGAATAAAAATTAAGCGTATCTAAAATACTACATGCATGTTCATAATCACATCATTTTAGAACATTAGGACTAAAGGCAGTATCTAAGCACTTTCCCGGATTTAAAGAAAATCGTACGAAGGATGTAGAATCAGAAAAACATCCAATTTCTTTGCTTTTTAAAAGATTTTATTTATTTTTAGAGAGGGGGAAGGTAGGGAAAAAAGAGGGAGAGAGACATCAGTGTGCGGTTGCTTTTCATGCGCCTCCTACTGGGGGCCTGGCCCACAACCCAGGCCTGTGCTCTGACTGGGAATCGATCCAGAAACTCTTTGGTTCATAGGCTGGTACTCAATCCACTGAGCCACACCAGTCAGGGCACGAGGACATGAGGTTTCTTAACAGTAACACTAGAGGCTGGAAAACAGCCTGAGCCTAGGAGTCTGAAAATAATTTCCACTCAGAATTGTGAGTTCAAATACAGCCGAGTTATTTGTATGTACAAGGTGGGGCGGAAGTAGGTTTACAGTGTGAGTCCAGAAACACAGAGTTCGTCCTTGTATGTATTTGCCGATTAGTGTCCTTCCCACGTGAGCAATTGCAAACCGACTTTGGCCGCACCCTGTATTCAGGACATCGGTAAAACTGAGCTTTTTGCAGGTCACCTCTCGGGAGGCTCCTGCAGAGTCCGTCCCACCAAAAGGAGAGAGTATCCCAGGAAAGGCAGCGTTCGGGACCCCACAAACAGCAGGAGACAGAAGGAACCCTCAGGACGCTCGAGTGGTTTTAAGCTCGTGAGCAGCCTAAAGCTGGCGAGTACAGAGCAGACCAGAGACAAGAAATGTCAGGAGGAAGCTCCGGTGTGTATGGATTTGGGCAAAAAAAGCGTGGAGTCGACAGGTTACCCGAGAGGTTCGATCGTGTGAAAAAGCAGAATTGAAAAGATTGTGGAGGTTGTTGGAAGACTTACCAAAGAGCACAAACCAAGAACACCAAGGAATAAAAACAGAGGCCACTCATAACCCAGGGAAACCCCAAAGCCGTGCAGGAATGGAGTCGTACTCATCGTATTCATGCTGCATTCCTGGCGTCCACCGCACTGCCAGAAACGGGGTGTGGAGGGTGGAGGTGTAACCCCACACAGTCCCACCGTTGGGAAGTGGGGGAGGGGGCCCGTAATGGGTTTTAAAAACCGAAAGTCCTCGTCTGTGTGCAGGGGACATCAAGTCCGCCCGTGCCTCCAGGTGATGGGGACTCTTGTGAGCAGGGTGTCTGCAGACGGGAAAGTCCGTGCCAGGGAACGCTGCTAGAAACACCCCCAAGGTCTGAGAGGGGTTGGTTTGGGAAATAGAATGGGGGGTGCATGGGGCCGAGACGCTTATACTAAAAAAGAGGAGCCTTTTTGCCTCGCCCGTATCTTACTTTCAAAAACCATGTACGTGCGTCACTTGGAAAACAATGAGATGATCTGGAGGGTGAAACTATGTAGGATATATACGTCCTAGAAAACTATAGAACTTTTAGTGTGGCGATCCTTGGCAATGCCTGATGTGTGGGCCAGGCCGTTCTTGGCTTACTGATGGGGGTGGGGGGGGGCGGTGGTGGCTCCTGTGTCTCATAGGAGGTTTGGCGTTCTTCCCACTGTCCTGACAGCTAAGAATGTCTGCAGACATCGCCCGGTGGCCCCAGAGCCAAAACCAGTTAGTTCCCTTGGAGAACCGCTGATGCAGAGGATTTGAAAGCGGTCGTCGAGTGCGTCATTTCAGACCCATGTTCGGGCTCGGGGGTCCAGGAAACGGCAGCTGGGTAAAGAACACCTGGAAGCCGAGCCTTGGAAGGGGTTTCAGATCTCTGCGTTCCAATGCCCCGTGTCCCCCACAGTGCCCGGCTCGGCACGGAGGAGGACTTAGGAGGGAATGGCCACTTTTCTCCGTCATGCCTGTGGTTCTGAAAACAGGCTTTAGGTTTTACTCATCATTTTCGTGATGGTACAGCCTGAATGCCACTGGGGAGTGGGGGTGGGGAATAGTGCCCCCCTTGGCAGTATTCCTGTGCCCAGTCCCTGCAGAACAGGTGGCCATCCGTCCCGGATCTCCTCCGCCTGCCTCCTCAGGCCGTCCTTTTGCGAGTTCTTGGTTCGGCTCTTCGCGAGGTACTTGTTTTGCCTTTCATTTTCGAGAGAAGTCAGCAGAAAAATGGTTCCTCGGATTTGGTGATGTGCGGGAAACTCATCAATATTTTAATACCCTCATTTCACAGCCGAGGAGTTTCTGCCCAGAGAGAGCTTCTTCCAATTAATTAGGAGCACAGTGAGGCCCGTTCCTCTGCACGTTTTTTTTTTCTTCTGAACGCGATGTTCACACACACCGAGGTTTTGCACCCCAGGGAGGGGTTCTGAGTATGGTCCATGGTGGTGGTGGGAGGGGGTTGTGAGCACGTGTAAACTGAGAGAAAACGAAAGGAAAGGAGGCAGGAAGGTCGTGGCTCTGATCTTCCCATGAGGGGCCCCTTCGGCCCAGTTCCTGCTGTTCCCAACTGGGCCAGTCTGGGGGTAGAGGCTGGGACCAGGCAGTGCCACCCAGAAAGCTCTGGCTCGGGTCTCGGCCCCGGTGGACCCTGGGGAAGGAAACAGTGAAGCCGCCCAGTGTGGAGCTCCTGCCTACCGGCTGGCCGGCCCTGCTCAGGGGGGCCCTGGCTGCTGCTTGGGTGGAGCTCCGCGGGTTGTCCAGTATTGGGGAGCCACCCGCCACCCCCGGGAGTGTGCCTTCTACAGGGTCGTGCTGCCCAGGCAGACAGGGCTGCCCCACTCTGTCCCCCCACCAGCCTTCCAGGGCATCACCTGGCACTGTTAGAAGTCTCGGCACCATCGTCTTGTCCCGGTGGGCTGCCTCCAGCACCACCCAAGACGCAACCCCTTTCTCTTCCTCCTCGCCTGACTTTGTGTGCCAACAGGAGTGCCGCCTCGTCCAGGAAGCCCCTCTAGATTTCTTCCACACGGCGAACATGGGAGGAAGAGACCACGTGGTTCCTTGTTATCCTGTTTATGTGTCCTCCTTGTTCCGTATGAGCAGTTATTTGCAAGTCTCTTTATGATTTTTTAAAAGATTTTGTTTATCTTTAGAGGGGAGGGGAAGGAGAAAGGGAGAGAAATGTCAATGTGTGGTTGCCTCTCGTGAGTCCCCTGCCGGGAACTGGCCTGCAACCCAGGCCTGTACCCTGACTGGGAGTCGAACCGCGGTTGTTTGGTGCGCAGGCCTGCGCTCAATCCACTGAGCTACCCCAGCCAGGCCTCTTTATGATTTTTGAGAGAGTTTTGTCACCAGATTCTGCCAGGGACACCCCCACCCTGCTGGATTGCCTCCTCCCTCGCACACACTTTTTGTCTGTGTGACTGGCCAGGTCCTTCCCTTGGGCTTGGATCCTCCACTCAGAGTCTTTAGACCAGTGGTGCTCAGCAGGGCCACTGTGCCCTGCTGAGGACACTCGGCCACACTTGGGCTCAGCTGTGATGGTCCCCTGGGTAGCGTGGGTGCCTTGCTATGAGCGTCTCACGGGCGGAGCCCAGGCGTGCCTGCAAACACCCCGAGCAGCCCTGAGCTCTGTGTCCATTTTCCACGCGACGACCCGAGGCCTGGGCGCCGGTGAACGCTTGCTGAGAGTGGCGCTGAACTTGCAAATGCCCATTTGCACTTGGTGCACGCGTCAGGGCAGTGGAGAAAAACGCGTCGGCCGTGAGAGCAGTTTTGTGTGATTGAAATGCCGGGATTGGTCCTGCGTGCGTGAATGTGTCACACAGAGGGGTGAGCGTGACGTCAGCGGGCTCTGTAAACCGACGGGAGCCTGGAACTCGCCTGGGACGGTGGTCCACCCCCCCGGCGTGGTCGATTTCAGCCCCCCTGAGGCGAAAACTCAGGTGGCTTCCAGCCTAGGGAACAAAGGGGCGCACGCGTGTGTGCACGGATGGGTGTGCCTCACTCTGGGTGTTCTCTGTTCACAGGTAGCGGGAGACGGAAAAGCGGCGTGACCACACCCCCTGGAAGGAAGAAGGGATTGGCCCCCACTTGGCTCTGAGTAAGTGAAGTTGGAGAAGGGGTTTTGTACGGTGTCCTGTGCGTTCCGGCGACCCCTGTCTGTTTTCCGTGTCTAGACGCGAACTGATGCCCCAAGGGCTGTGTGCCCTGGTATCGGCAACCTGTCCCGGTTTTTCCCCCTGGGTGCTTTGGCCCGCCACAGCAGGCCGTCAGGAACGCTTTATCGAGCTTTCGGGAGAGCGAATGCCGGCGACGGTGATGGTGTGTCCGCTCCCTAGAACAGGGCCGCTGTCTCTTGTCTCTTTCCCCTCTGCACTCGAGGCTCCCGCTCAGTCTTCAGGAGTCTGATGCGTGAGAAGCACCCAGGACAGGCGCCTCGTGTCTTGGGGGCTGCTCTCAGAACGCATGCGGGGCAGTGACAGGCAGCAGTGACGCTCCTTGGGGACCCGCCAGCGTGGGGCATGCAAAGCACGTCTGACAGCCTTGTGACCCATGGCCTGGGCGGCGGTCCCCACCGTCGGAGTCCTGCGTGGGGCGTTGTCGTAGGCAGAGCCCCAGGCCGGGGCTCTAGTTCACGCCGTTGACAGTGAGGCCGGTTCTCACCGAGCCTTTCGAGAACACTGTGTGGGAAGGATCTTCCGTGTGACCGTTCTGTGAACCTGCTGTTTCTGGAGCGTTGTGGAGTACATACAGGGAGCTGAGCGAGGCAGGTCCTCGTGGTATGGGTGAGGCATGACGGCTGCGTGAAGAGGGTCAGGCACAAGGCCGTGGTGTGGATGGGTGCCCCATGTCCGGACGGGCGTGCCGGTGTGTGCCGGAGCCGCCGAGGAAGTCACAGCCTCCTCGTGGGGGTTGCCGATGTGGCATTCTGACACGTTTGGAAGAAGTGTGTTCCAGATGGCGGACTCTGGGCAAAAGTGAAGAACGCGACTCAAGTCCTGTTCACGGTCACCCTTTCCTGCCAACTGCTGGGCTCACCGTGTCTCTTAATTTCCTCCTTTGGGGAATGTTCCTCGAGTGGATTCCTGCAGCCTGCGGCCTTTGGGGAGTGCCTTTCTTCAATGAACCTGAAGCCCTTGCCATCCCACCCAGGTGTGTAGGGCGCACCAGCTCATGCCTTTTCAGTGCCGAGCAGAGTTTGTCTGCTTCCTGTTCACAGGACGTTGGAGATCTCTGCATCTGGGGTTGGTGCACAGACAGGCGCTGTGATGGTGCATGCACAGGTTCCCAGGGGACCACGTGCTGGCTTCGGTCTCCATCGGTAACCCTCACCCAGCCTAGGGAGGCTGCGGCTGTTTTTGCCTCCTTCGTTATCCAGTCCAGGACACTATGGTGCTGAGAGGCGGAGAGCCCCCTGGTGGTCACCTAGGAGAGCCCCCACCTGTGTGCTGTCTGTCCCCAGGCGTCTCCATGGAAGACACCGAGAACCCCCGAGACACCGAGTGTGGTGTGGGTGTGGTGTGTGCGCCGCTGACTCTGAGCGCTTGCCTTCTGCTCTTTCCTTCGTCTCTGCTTGCTGTTGTTTGGGGGGGGGGCGGGGCTAAGGAGCCTGGCGCAGGTGGCCGAGTCTCACTGCTTGTCTTGCTTTTAATTGTGAAATTAGCCCGTTGTTTTGTTTTCGTGATGCCCCTTATCCCGAGCAGGCACCGGGAATTAAAGAGCACTCTTCTTTGAACCGTTGGGTGAACACACGGAAATTCGCCGCCGCCGAGAGTTTTCCAACCTTCACCTGTTGCTCTTTATTCGTCAGGTCCCAGGGGGGCACGACGGATTCAGGTGCCTGGCACCCAGGAGGGTTTCCCGGTAGCATCAGTCAGGAAACTCCGTCTCGTGGTGAGACCCGACTGGGACAGGTGGCTCTCAGCTGGACCGCCAGCTGTGTTAAAGAAGGAACCACTTGTGGGGGGGCGGGGTGTCGCCTTAAGGTGGCGCCCTAGAGCGGTTGTTCAGCAGTTTCGGGGCCGGTGGGGCAAGCGGGGTGTTGCTGATGTGTCTTATCGAAAGCAGTACCGCGTCCTACGTGCATTCCGTGCAGATACCTTGATGGACCAGTCACTTCTCCTGGTGGCCCGCTGATGGGAAGTGCTCGAGCACGTACGTGGCCGTGTGTTCCCACAGGTCAGCCCCCTTCCTTCCCTTCCGCTCTGTGAAGGTGTCCATTTCTTCCTCGTTTTCTTTCCAGGGATGTTTGTTCTTACCTTCTTTCTCCAGTACCCACCGTTCCGGGAAGTTCCCGAAATACCTCTCTGTCTTGATTTTGGACAGTGGTTCGCAGCTGGGTCCGTTTCTCCTCCCAGAGACGGGTTTGACTGTCAGATGCAGGGCGAGACTCTGAGAGCCAGAGGGTGGGGACCCGGGGTGCCGTCGGGCTGGGCATCCTGCCGGGCACCCGCCAGCCTCCCCCACCCCCTCCCAGTACAGAATTCTCTGGCCCCGAACCGCAGTCGTACGGAGGGGGCTGGTTGGCAGATACCCCCCAAAAATGTGGCGTTTCTAATATTTCCCGCCCTCCCCTTTTGTAGTTGGTTAGCGGCTGTGGGACAGAAAGTGCCACAGTAAGGAACGACATACTTTGGGTCCTAATGCAGTGGCTTTCCAGTACCCCAGATAACTAGAGTGTTAGACAAGAGTAAGGGTATAGATCTGCATTTCGCTCCTAAGTTGGCCTTTTTTTTTTGCATCAAGAAATGCTCCATTTTGCCGTGTATAATACGCACGAATGTTTTTTTGGCCCAAACTTTCAGGGAAAAAAAATCTTTTGCTTTAACGTTTTAATTCAGTTTGTAGTTATTTATATATCCTTGTTTTTTTCTGTATTATAAAGGAATTTGCGCATTTATTTTTGAACATACTATGGTACAAGAAGTTTTATGTAATGGTTAATTTACAAAACACGAGAACAGATACAAGGTCTTCCAGGTACTGCCCGTGGACAATGTGCATCCTTATTTTTCCCTCAAAAACGTGGGCAAAAGTGCTCATTATACACGATAAAATATGGTCTGTTTTTGATGTGATTAGATGTTTAATTCATAGGCATCAGCTTAGTTTACCTTCATTCAATTTATATTAATTAAACTTATATCATGTTAAGTGAGTTGTTTTGATGGGGTTTAACTTCATTAAATCATTAACGTCATAAATTACTGCAAAAATTATATCATAAATGACTAATAACTTATTCATTGAACTTAAATGAATTAATGTATTTGTATGAAATGTCTATTAAAAAGGGAAATAATTTGTGGAACTTGGGTTTCATGGTCAGGAGTAATTCTGAATTTAATTCCTTACCATAATTACGGAATTCCTCAAAGTGGCCACCTTGATAAGACACTCTTATGAATAATCAGCCAATTTTTAATGGAAGCCACGGCGTGACAGTAGTCCCCAAAGAAAAGACTGTCCTGCAACATTCGTGACTTGAGTTAATATCTGTTGAAGTCGGACCGCCCTAGGGGCCTTGTAGGAGCACTAGTTCGACTTTTGTCCTTCTGGGCCCCGTGTCTTTCCGATTCATCTGTCTCAGAACCTCCTTCCTGTTTCAGGCTCGGTACTATTTTGTGGTGTGTTTGTGCATGCACTCCGCCCACTGGCAGGGAGTTGTGAGGTTTACAGAGACACACGCTGGCGTGGGACCCAGCGTGTACCTGGCCTGTGACGACGGTGTTGCCGTAGACCGTGGTTCCAGTGGGCGTGGTGGGGTTTGCATTGTGCCCGCCCTCAAATTGCAGCCCTCCCCTCGTGCACACCCTCCCGGGCGGTGAACTCAGTGCTCCTCGGCCTTCGGGACTGCGTCCCAGGTGACCTTAGCATGCCTCCCACCTGCCGCTTTGTTTCCTTGAGCTTCCCAAGGCAGCGTGGTCGCGGCCGTTTCCAGAATGGCCTCCTTAGGCAGCCCCCTTCCCGCGGCGTCTCTCGCCGTGAGATCTCTGCCCGCCCCTGTCCCCTCCTTCGCTTATGGCCACAAACCCCACTGGCAGGTCCAGGGAACAGCGCCCTATCCGTGCTCGAATGGGCTTTCCTCGCTCCCCCTCCAGGAACTTGACTTCTCGAGTGTACACACTTCGGAGACCCTGTGCAATCAGCACCAGACAGTGTTACCTTCATGGGAAAGGACTGCCAGTGGTCCCGGAATGTGAGCTGGGAATTTGCACGTCCGATGAGTTTGCGACTCGACTTAGCAGAAGACCTGCTGGAAGCGCAACGCGCAGTAGGCTTGCCTGTTCGCAGGGTGGCGAAGGGGAGTCTCTGGTGTGCTGGCTGCGGACCAGGGAGCGTGTTGTTGTGTGGTGGGTTTGGTTCGCGTTTGGACGCCGGGCAGGGAATGCGTTGGGGGCAGGCCTGGAACGGGAGGTCAGCTCATCGAGACCCTTCACACCCCATTACAGAATGGGTATTATCTGCGACAGTGGAGATCGCCTGGTGTCACTCTCAGGCCCTTCAAACCACACAGCTCCCTTGCTATTAATTTCCCACTCACCAAGGCTCTGCCGTCCCCTCTCTGTGGTGTGACCCGGAAGCAAAGATTCCAGGGTCGGGCCAGTCCTCGGGGCAAGGAGACTTCCTGGCGGATCCGCTGGGCTGCGTTGAATCTTTGTGTTGCTGCTTTAATTTCAGGATAACTACGGTCTTTACCGTTTCTTTTCAAATTAATTACACACCGGGTGCTTTCCTTCTGGACCTGCCCTGCGGAGGCCCCGCGCTCAGCCGCGCTGAAGGACGGGGTGTTTACTGACCTTTAAGGTTTTTCTCATCTCCTTCAGAGGCATTTTTCTTTGCGATCGATCCCACTCTGTTTGCTTTACAAAATATGTATTCCTCCCCAACGGCATATTTCAGCTGCAAATGTCATGTTTTCGGCTGCGCTCCTTTTCACTGTGTTTACTTATGAAGGATATTGTCATTTTGCACCCTGGAACCATTTGTGTCTGTCAGCGGATGTAGGTGGAATATTAATCTCATATGAAATTCAGATCAGCAAGGGAGCAGATGGGTTTAAGGCCCTGGAAAATCTCAAAACGCTGCAGCCGTGCTGAGTTGCTGGACTCTGGTTAAAGAAATCCCGGTCCTGGCTGGTGTGGCTCAGCGGATTGAATGCCTCTCTCTGAACCAAAGGGTCGCCGGTTCGATTCCCAGTCAGGGCCCGTGCCTGGGTTGCAGGCCGGGTCCCCAGGAACGGGGTGTTCAAGAGGCAACCGCACATGGATGTTTCTCGCCCTCTCTTTCTCCTTCCCTTCCCCTCTGTCTAAAAATAAATAAATACCTAATCTTTAAAAAAAAATACGTTGTGCGCTGTGCCTTGCAAGGGTGGACAGATGAGCTACCAAATGCATCGTGCTGCTGGGTATATATTTGTCCCGTGTCTTCCTTCCTTCTCCGGTGTGGACCGTGTCCTCGGAGACTGTGAGATGGGGCCCCTCTGAGAGAAGATCCAGAGCTGAGATGCCTCAGGAGGCGGGGCCTGGGCCACCTCTCCAGGTCCCCAGGGGCAGAAGCAAGGCCTCAGGTCTCCTTTGTGGAGGTTGAGGCGAGTCTGCCCTTCCCCATACCCCCACCCCCACCCTGGACCCTGTAGCAGCAGGTGGGGGTGCGGGAGAGGCCGAGCAGAGAGGGCAGGGCGGGCCTCCTCGTAGATGCCGAATGTGGGGAGGGCACCCAGCTGTGAAGCCCTGCTGAAACAGTGGCAAGATGGATGCGTTTGGGAGCCATACCTTGGACTTGAGCTGGTGGTCTGAATGCAGAGTAGAATGTGTGTGCCTGCAGCGTGGACCCCGAAGGTCGGGTTGGCGGGTGCAGGGGCGTCCCAGGGCTCGGCAGAAGACACTGCGTGTTGGATCACGGGTTGGCCTTCTTAACATTGAGTGCTGACCCGTGCCCACTTCCCAGCCCTCCAGTCCCCCCAAACCAAAGTGGTGGAGTTAGAGGTGTCCCCCACTTCCCAGCCCCCCAGATGCCCCCCAAACCAAAGTGCTCGAGTTGGAGATGGTCCCCCACTTCTGAGCCCCGCAAACCAAAGTGCCCGAGTTGGAGATGGTTCCCCCACTTCCCAGCCCCCAGGCCCCTCCCTACCAAAGCACTGCCGGGTGGTTGAAAGTAGTCTCCCCACTTCCCAGCCCCCGAGTCCCCCCAAACCAATGGCCCTGATGCTGAGAAGTGCAAGTCTCCAGCATCCTCTAGTTAGTCCCACCCACACGTTGGAGGGGGTGGATTGTGAATCAGCCACACTCAGCGAGCGCAGAAAGGACCCCCAGAGTGGAGGGCTGGCCTGGTGCGGGGTGGAAAGGGACACTTCGGGGGAACAGGCACGGTACTCTGGCACAGACAGGTCACTCACCGTGGCCCGACACAGAGGCGGCCTCAGCAGGCACACCTCTCCTGGCCAAACCGAATAATGGGATTGCATCGGCCGCTTCTTTGAGGGAGACTGAACCTTCCCCGGATGTATCATCGGGGTGTCCAGGCAGCTGGCGGAACGGACGGTACTGATAATGCTGGGAAAGGGACTCGGCCCTGCCTGGTTTTGATCCTGTGGGCAGAAACCGTGGATTTGAGTAGGGCGCACATGGCTGCAACTCCGTGGGGCGGTTGTCCGAGGCGTGAAATTGAAATCGTTCCCGAGATAAGCTTCCTGCAAACCCAAGGCCTCAGGGATTTCAGGTCTTAACTTCATGTAAAATTCCTTGAAGCAAAGACATTTTGTTTATTGGTCCTCCCCCCTAAATATTTGTGAATGTGTGAATAGCCCTGGAAAATAAAACCCCAGGGAAGGGGAAGGAGGTGTCAGATAAATCCCTTTTCAGCAGGGATTTAGAGCGCCTTGTCCGCAGCAGACTGCATCTCCGCAAGGATGTGAGGCAACCAGTGCTAAGAAATGTGACATTTGCAACATCCGGGTCCAGCACCGTGGAGCTGGGAGCCCTCTGGGACCAGCACCGCTGTTGACTTGGGTGTGGGGGCCCCGTCAGGCCCCCGGATGGTGGGGGTACAAGCGCACTGCTTGGGGGATTTTGACACTGCCCCTCCGTAGGGGGTGGGGGCTGGGCGGCAGGTTGTTTTGCATCAGCGGTCACTGGTAGAACTGGAAGTGGGAACCAGAGTGATGAGACCGGCCCGCACTGGTGCCGTATGTGAGGGAGGACCCGTGACCGGGAAGGCCCTGTTGTCCTGTTCTTCACTCCACATCCACCCGGCGAGGTGCCGGGTCCCCACGCTCCCCGCCTGGGGAATTGTGCTTTCTCCCGTCCGGTGGCATCCTTTGCCTCTGGAAGACCAGTGAGCGGCTGGACAAGAGTTCTCGCTGTTTCAGAGCCGCAGTCTCCCAGCAGACAGGCTGGTCGCTCCTGCCTGGTCGCCCCTCCCCTCTGCCCTCCCCTCCCCAGGCAGCGCCCCAGCAGAGGGCACACAGAGGCAGTGTTCTTTGCCTGGAGGGGTCAGGGGCAGAAAGCCGTGGCAGCAGCCCTCTGGAGTGCCTGCCTGCACATTGCAACACAGTTAGGTGAGCCGTGCAGAGTCCCCTCTCACAGGACGCATGACGTCATAGTCACTCAGAAAGAGTTTCTTTGTCACCATCCGTCCAGGCCACCTGAGACAGGCCGGTTAAACTTCCGGGCTCATGTATGTCTACACATCTTTTCTCTTTATCCTTACCCAGAGACTTTTTTTATAGCTTTTTTAAAAAGATACACACACATATTAAAGTGGCAGAGAAGCACCGATTGGCTGCCTTCTCGTACACACCTCGCCCGGGGATCGAACCCACAAGCAGGGTATGTGCCCCGACCGGGAACTGAACCTGCGGCCCGTCAGTCTGTGGGACAACGCTCCAACCAACTGAGCCACGCCGGGCAGGGCTATACATTGTTGTCTTAGAGGCCCCGTACATGGTAACCCATGGGTCCGACCGTTTCTTGTCCACCAGGTTGAATCAAAAGCAGGCAAAGTCCCTGAGCGCGGGCCTGCAAACTGGAGGATGGCGATTCGATTCCCAGTCAGGGCACATGTGTGGGTTGCAGGCCAGTTCCCAGCAGGGGTCGCACAAAAGACAACCATACATTGATATTTCTCTCCCTCTCTCCTTCCCTTCCCCTCTAAAGAGAAATAAAATCTTTTTTAAGAAATAAATAAAATACTTGCATTTTCTAAAAAAAAAAAAAAAAGGGGAAGAAGAAAAGCAGGCAAAGTTCCCATTCTGCCCCAAAACATTCCAGGGATTAGGCTCACCAGTGAGGAGCTGAAGGGGCATTTCCCCCCCCACCCCACCCTACCCCCGGCAATGTCTGAATATAGGGTCTGCTACAAATAACGCCCCCCTTTTTATTACAAAATCATAAACGTGATTCTGTAACGTCACAATATCACACTGAAGCACACCCTGTGCATGTTTGGGTGAAATGTTCAAATTAAAACTGTACATTATGGCACCCATACCCTGCCGACCACACTCAGGCGGGCGTTACTTCTGCCGGACCCGGTATTGAAATGTTTTCGGGGCGAGATGAATCCTTGTTGTTGTGAAGCGAATGCCCTGGTTTCTGGGCATGATTCGCTCCCTGCTGGCTCTGTGCAGGTTATCCCAGTGCCAGGGCGAGGAGGGCCCTGGGCCGCCTCCTGCTGGGTGTCGATGGACTCCTGGGGCACACCTGCAAGAGTGACAGGGAGGTGACAGCCGAGCCAGTGCTGGATGACAAAGGGGAGGTTTCCGGAGGCCCCAAGAAGACGTGCTTGGCTGAGAGTGTGACTTCCGAGGACGCGTCTGGGGCTGGGCCTTCTGGTGGAGCCCGGGGAAGGGACAATGCCCAGGGGTCAGGGCTGGCACTGAGCACGGGCCGAGAACCAGCCAGCTCGGTTTCGTGAGTAAAATCAGGTCACTTGGTCACCTGGGCACCAGCTGTGATTTTACTTTCCTAATCCACACCCCTCTGACTAGGAACAGGAAGTGAAATTTTGCGTGAGACAGAGACATTTTGATTTGGATGGCTCGGTGGTTGGTCTCTGAACTTGGGGGAGAGTTTCTTGGAGCCAAGCCGACACTGCGTGCCCCGGGGCCAGATGGCAAGTGCGGCAGACAACACCAAGCACTCTTGGCAGCTGCTTCTACGGGCCGGACCATTGTGTATCTCCGCCGTCCAGGCCCCGAAACGTCTTTTGAATTTTCTCGTTTGTGGACATCCTGTCCTTGGTGGTTGCCGAGTCCTGTTGCTTCTTTCTGCAGAGCCGTCCTGGACCGTGGGGTGTCTGTTACTCCCGGCAGCTCCGGGCTCCCTCCTCCCTTCGTGCCCACGCGTCCACTCCACACCTGCCCCGGCTGTTGACCGCGTGCCCAGTGCTCACTGCTGGCATTCGGAGGCATTTAGAACCACCTCCCCTGTTCACCTGGGGGACTTCTGGCCCACATCCACTGTGGCCGTTAGAGAAACCCCCCGCCCCGGGGTCCTTATTTCTGTCCCAGGTCACAGAGAGACGATCCAGGAATGGTGACAGTGTCCACGGGCACTCACACGTTCATCTGTGCTTTCGTGTGGTGACACGTACGTAATATTACCATGTGTGAACATCCGGTCCACCGGCATTAGGGACATCGATGGTGCTGTGGAAACAACCGTCTATACCGAAAACTTTTTTTGCCAGCGCCCCTGAAACGTGGTACCCGATGCACACAGTAAGTCCCCCTTCCATGTCCCCTTGCCTGGCCCCTGGTAACCTCTGTTCTACTCTCTGTGTATATGTGTGACTTTGCCTGTCCTGGGTGCTAAGAACCCACACGAAATGGACTGTGGTCTCAGGGGATCGTTGCAGGGTTTTTTGAGGAAAGCGCTTCAGGTAAGATGGGTTTTGGGAGCCCGGTACTTGGCGGTAGGGTGCTGATAGAGTCGATGGTGCCTTTACACCTTTTCCTCGCCCGTCAGATTCAGGAGGGAACCGGATCTTTCTCGAGAATCACTTTGTCACCCCTTCTGGCTTATTTTATTTTCCCATCGTGCCGTATGTGCCCAGTCCAGTATCCTTCCAGCCTTGTCCTCCTTCCCCCCTCCCTCCCAGTGCCCCAGTCTGCGTTTCGTCCTCGGTTGTAACCCGGGAATCCGCGGGTTCCGCTCTTGCGTTTAATGAAACCATGCCCACTGCGGTGTCATGGTGCCAAAGGTTTCCCAGCCAAGTCACAGTCAAGTCCAAGAAGCCTCCCGATTCTAGGGGGTCTAGCCGGCGTTGGGTGGACTGCCCACTCCTTGAAGTCTCTCTCCTCTGGAGATGAGCTCCCGCCCACGCTTGTGGGGACACAGCCGGGCTTAGTTTGTCATGAGTGTATAGGAAGGAGGTTTAGCGTGGGAATCACTTTAGCAGCCTGGAGAAACAGCGAGGTGGCTTTGGAGTGTCGCGGAGGATGGCGTGGGCAGGCTGTGAGGTGCACCCCCCCTTCCCTGCCCTCTCAGAGACACACCCACTGCTTCTCCTGATGGACCACGGTCAAGTCCATGGCTCGCCCAAGGCCGCGGCAGCTGGGCAGTGGTCCAGCCGCCTGGCGGGCGATCGGGTTACATCGCCCTAGTGAGCGCCCGGCCATCTCCTCTGGTGGCAGTGCGGTGGCTGGCCGCCCTGCTGACGAGAAGGCCCCCCCATCCTTTCCTGTTGGAAATGTACACACCTTTCCCGTCCCAGTGTTCATCTTGCCTCAGAGGGCTCGGCTGATAAACAGTCCCCTGCGTAGAGGTGCTGATTGCATGGCCCTCAGAAGGGCGTGGGGGGCCGGCTGCCTTTCATGCCGCGCTGGCTTTGAGGAGAACCTGGCAGGCACCGATGGAACTGAATGTGTAACCGGGACGAGCATCCCTGGCGTAGTTCAAGGTTGGACAGGGCTCGGTGCTGGCAGGCTACACGTAGAGGTTCTTTGTTATTTATTTATTTATTTATTTATTTAAAGATTTTATTTATTTATCTTTAGAGAGGAAGGGTAGGAGAGAAGGAGAGAAATATCCGTGTATGGTTGCCTCTCGTGAGTCCCCTGCCGGGACCTGGCCTGCCACCCAGGCCTGTGCCCTGACTGGGAATCGAACCGCGTGGTTCGCAGGCCCGCGCTCAATCCACTGAGCTACCCCAGCCAGGAGAGGTTCTTTTTTATAAACCGGAGTTCACGCGGTGTGTTCGTCCCAGCAGCCCCAGTGGCTTGGTCGCCAGCGTGAGTTTAAAACAGAGCCGGGTTTCGACATTGACATTGGACCATAATGCCACGCCCCTCCCAATGGTCAGCGGCGCAGGGGGGTGACATCCTGTACGGCATGTGAGGTGATAACGGTACCTGGAGCATCGAAAGCATCATGCCTGGCGTTCTGGGTCATTTTCCTTTCCATTGTTCAGCTGTTTCCGTCCGTCATTTTCCTGAACTGCAGGAGAGCTGCAGAATCACATGCTTAGGAAGCCGGCCCCTGCAGGGTTCGTCTTCTCTAACCGTTGTGACAGTTTGCCATGCACCGGGGTCAACACAGTTATTTTGTGAGTGCCGTGGGGAGGAGACGGGCCGTCCAGCCTACATAAAGGGACAGACTTGCATTAGCCACTGTGGGAGAATGTCCCAGGCAAATAAATGTTTGGCTTCGTCCATGAATAATAGATGGGAGGGATTTTTTTCTTTTCTTTTTTTCCTCTTTTTCTAACACACCTCCTGGGTGAGGCGGTAAAGTTCGTGAGTGGTGTTTGAATAACAGACGTGATTTTATTTTAAATACCTGAAAACGTTGTCGTAAAGATGGCTGTCACGTAGCTCCTTCTCTCACGTTCGCACGGTGAGTAGGGAAGATACCGAGTGTCGGTGATTAGTCGTGGCACGAGCCAGGCCTCCAACTCGGAGGAGACGTAGATTGGAAAACCGTTCGCCGAGACTGGCATTTCTCAGTGCGGGCAGTGTCCGGGACATTTTTGGTGGAGTGTCAGGGTGTTCCTGTCACCTAGCGGGGGCAGGCCAGGAATGCCACTGAAGGTCCTGCGGAGCAAAGGATGGTCCCCCTAGAAAGAATACACGATGCCTGCTGGGAGGAGCACTTTTCTCCAGTGGGCTCCCCGTGGGGTCGGATGCCTGCTGTCTCTGGGTGTGTTAAACTCACGTCTGGGGTGGGAAGTCGGTGCTTGGCACTCCCGTGTCTCTTTCTCTTGGGTCAGTAAAGCCCAGTAGGACTTCATTGGCTTTTATCAGCCTGTGACGGAAGCCAGGTGGGGCCTTGCCCCTGGGAAAAGTACCAGAGAGCAGACTGTTCCTGTACATGACAGAGCACAGCTCGCCTGTCCGCCTAGTAACGTGGGTGCGCATCTGTGACCCCACCCGGCGTGTCAGGAATACGTGTTTGCAGACGCCTAAGTGTGCCTGCCTTTTGCCTGGACCCCCGCAAAGCTGTACCGTTGACAGGGTGGTGTTACGGCATTTTGCCTGGAGTTGGCTCGCTGAGGCCGACAGTCTGGTGCTGAGCGTCTCCCATGTGCCGGGCACCGTGCTGGGCACGGAGCGGTACCAATAAAGGACACTTTCTTTTTTATTTTATTTTAAAGATTTTATTTATTTATCTTTAGAGGGGAAGGGAAGGAGAGAGGGAGAGAAACATCAATGTATGGTTGCCTCTTCTGTAATCCCCGGCTGGGAACTGGCCTGCAGCCTAAGGCATGTGCCCTGACTGGGAATCGAACTGCAATCCTTTGGTTCACAGCTGTGCGCTCAATCCACTGACTACACCAGCCAGGGCAAAGGATACTTTCTTGTTTCGTCACCTGAGCACGGCCAGACCCCTGGGCCTTGCGGGAGCCGAAAGGAGGGTGTGGTTCTGCCCTAGGGGTGAAGGAGGCTGAGGGACAGGGGCCTTGAAGGAGAGCTGGGATTCGATCCCGAGGAGAAGGCAGAAGATCTCTTTGGCAGAGGGAATAAGCCGGCCAGGGCACGAGGACCCAATGACACGGGCACAGGGGACCCACAGAGGTTTGCTGAGTGGAGAATAATGTCCTGTGTTGTTACCTCTGGTGTCATTCAATTGGAGTCTTGGGGGTGGACAGTTCAGTGACAGCCTGTGGCAAGTGCCTGGGGGCGTTCAGAGCCTGGAGGGTGGCCACCAGCAGCCTTCCCCAGCCTATGTCTGTCCTCCCCGGTGGGGACACCCAGGCCAGATGGCACTGAGACCCTCGTGGCTGTGTGTGGCCTCTGGATGTTCACGTGGCCGTGGGGAATGGGGACCCACCCACCCCCCCCTCCCCAGCTTCCGGCATTATCTCTGTAAGTGCTGCTCTGACTAATGTGTACCTTGCAGATAAACACCGCGTTTCTCTAAGAATCCTAGCAACTCACTTCAAAAGATACAGACTTTGACCTTCAAGCGTCTCAGCTCCGGGAGATGGGCTGACCTTCTGCCTGGGAGCCGAGGTGACGCACACCAGACTGTCCCTTGCCTCATCACGTGGACCGTGCTCGCCGGCACGTACAGAATTGGGCTCGCCTCTCCCTGGATCTCTTTGTTCTGTCCCCTCTCCCTCCTTGTGAAAAAAAAAGCCTCGGCTGCCACGGAGACGTGGACGTGGGCTCAGAGACGTGGCCGGCCCCTGCACATCAGCCCTTGTCCTTTACGTCAGCACCTGGCTTGTGGAGCAGTGGGCAGCCGGGCCTGGGTTTGCTGACCTTCAGGAACTGGCTGGGACTGAGGGCTGATGTCCCCTGGTAACCCCCTCTGCCGTGCTCAGAGGGCTCTTCTTTAACCGCCTGCCCACGGCAGGTGGGGAGGTGCCGGGTCTCAGGCGGGCAGGAGGCACCCCCCGGCGAGCACCGCATTGGGTCTGGAGCCCCGGCCCTCGGCAGCGTGCTGGCGTCAGGGAGAAAGAGGGCACGGGTCCCTGGGGACTCAGACGCAGAAGGACCACATGAGGCCCTTTTTCCTCTTTTCCGTATGCTCTGATGCAAATGCCGTACGCGGTGGGCAGTTCTCACATACGGGGCGACCTGCCGCGTGGCTCTTGTCGGCACCGAAGTGCAGGTCGGGGCCTGGAGGGCCGACGGCTGGTGGTGTCTCCGTTCTGGCCGTCTGCGCGTTCCTTTTCCCCGTGTGGAGAGCGAGCTCTGGGCTTTCAGCCGAGCTCGGGGCCAGGGCTCTGGCTCCCTGACGCCGCTGAGTAGTTGTCGGCAGGGCACGGCCCCTTCACAAGCCCTTCCTGTCTATTCCGAGAAGTCCTGGCTCTCGCAGGCCCGGCCAGGAAGCCCAAGCAGCGGCAGGAATCCTGGCCGCTTTGATGGACACTTTGAAGTTGAAGGCCAGTGTATTTTTAGCCGGTGGTTGATTAATTAGATAAAGTGAGGACGTGATTTCTTTCACACCGAGTGGATGCCAAGTATTGAGTAGCGTTGACCAAACTTCTGATGTCTTTTTTTTTTCCCTTCAAATGCCAACTCGGCGAATGTCAACGTCTCGTCAGACGGCATAAATGATCACAGGCCCTGTTTTCCGCCTTTTATATATGTCGGGAAAATCTGCGGGACTTTTTCGGCTGCCTCTTCTCCGATGGCTGGTCCTGGCCGACTCGGACGTGAGTCACGGAATCTGGGAGTTGTGAAAGCCCACTGGGGTCCCAGTTAGATCTCGAAACAATTGCCATCGGTCCACGTGGCCTCAGCGCTCTCAGGACCGTGACACGCAGGGAGCCCGGTGCCCGAGAAATCTCGGGGTGCAGGAAGGTTCCTGTGCATATCAGACGGGCTAAATGGCGAGGGGCGGGCAGGCAGGTGTTCGGCGCCGGCACGGGTTTGAGCTGCCTCCTGCCCTTCTCAATAAGCCTACCTTTCTCCTTTTGAGGTTTTATTTATTTTCAGAGAGAAGCGAAGCCAGGGCGACCGAGAGAGAGAACATGAACATGTGAGAGAAACATCCATCTGTTACCTCCCGTACAGGCCCCGACCAATGGAATGCGGCCCAACACAAAATCGTACAGCGGCCGGAAACACTGTGAGATGTTTTTGTGATTACATGTCACCCTGTGCTTCATGGGTAGCCCAGGACAACTCTCCTTCTCCCGGTGTGGCCCAGAGACGCCAAGAGGCTGCACAGCCCTCCCACCTAGGGTGGGCTCTCCCCCGTCTCTCGGAGCCTCTGCTGGCCGTCGGGAATGCTCACCGGTGCTGGGCTTGTGGCCCATCCCTCCACACTCTGCCTCAGGACTCCGTTCATGTGGCCTTCGGGGCCTGCCCGACTCCCCTGAGGCGTCATCTGGGTGACTTCCACCTATAGTGACCCCCATTTCCAGAGCACGTCCCATGCGGAGGGGTTGGGGGTTAGGGGTGTCTGCATGGCTTTTTAGGGGACACAGTTCAGTCCTTCATGGGTCATCTTCTATACCCCCCACCCCGGTGCACCCCCAGGGGGCTACCCGCCACAGATGACACATTCTCCTGTCCACTACACATTTCTACTAGGCAGCTGAGGAAATGCCAACAGTCCACACACCTCGTTTTTAATAAAATTTGCCTGTAAATGCACCAGGGCACCCAGGGCAGCCTTCCATAAAAGGTCATTGACCTTGGGGTTCCCGCTCTCTGGCGGGGGTTGGCTTTTAACGGTAAACAGGAGGAAAGAGGGGGCACCCTGGAGGAGTGCCTTCCAGAACAACAGGAGAATGACTGCCCCCAACGTAATGGCGGCCCCCAAGGAGATCACGTCAGCCCCGAGTCAGAGCAGACCTGAGGGCCTGGGTCTGGGACCCCAGCACCACGCCCTGCTCAGGAAACCAGACCGAAACCGGGCTTTTGCTTTGGAGGAAACAAACTCGAAGCCCCGTCCCGGGAGACCATATAAGGGGTCCCAAAGGGGCTCTTCTTCCACCCCCCTCCCCCCCTTCCACCTCTTCCCTGGAGCTGGAAAATAGAGCACACTTTTTCGCATCCTTACGTCAACTATTTGCGAACATAAATCACTTGAGGATTTACCTCCTAGTAAGTCAACAGCTTTAAGCGAGAACTTTCTTCTAATCTAATTTAAAAGAAACACCGCTGGTACCGTTTGGACATGGAAATGTTTAGCCGAGGGGCGTGTGTTATTTGCTGAGGGCTTAGTGGGGGGAGGGGGGAATACCAGTCAGTCTGGTTTCTGAAGCTGCGAGAGTCTGGGAGGTAAATGATTTACCGACCGGGCCCAGGTTGTACTAAAAGAGACCTCTGTCGCCGCCGCCGTGGCAAGAGAGACACATTCAGTTCGCTGGGTCTGCTGTGTTTGCAAGCTTGTTTCAGAAAGGCCGCAACTTGATAGAATGTTGTGTGTGAGAGAGAGAGAGTGTGTGTGTGTGTGTGTGTTTCCAGGCCGCCAAGCCTAATGATTTCTGACTGGTTGAAGATTTGCAGCCAGACAAACTCATTACCGGTGGTTTTGTTACAATAACAGCTGCTGGGCCAGATGGGGTCTGTTTTGTTTTTCTCTGTGCGCAGGTTTCTCTGTGCGAAGGGAGCAACCACGAAGCTCTCGGGTCCCACCGGCCTGCGCCGGTTTCTGGTAGTCACAGTCTGGCCGCCTTGCAGGCTGGTGGAGACCTGCCCGTAGGGGCCGAGTGCATCAGAAGCGCTGGGCGGATTAGGGACTCGTTCCAGAGGGCCCCTGATGTTGTTTTCAATTTGATTCACCGTAGTTTAGGCCTTCTGTGACATCCTGTATTGTGTCGACGGCATCCTGTGGCCGTCCCAGAATCCCACGTGCGGGACTCATCATGGGGGTTTCGTCGCTGCGTCTCTTCGTTTCCTGTGGGCTGGCCTGGCCTCTCCGTTGCCCTCTGTGCTTCCCGGCCCTGAGTGGGTGAAGGAATCCCGGTCCTGAGTTTTGCAGATTGGCCCTCGCTTGGGGCTGAGGTTTTGACGTGCTTGGACCGGGGTAGAAGAGACTGGGGACCGAGAGCTTCTCCGTGGCACGTGGCTGCCATCGTCGGAGCCCAGGGCCAGCCCTCCTCAGGTGCCGTGGCGCACCCTCTGCAATTCCCAGTTTCGGAGAAGTGGCGTGGGAATTGGCCCGGGTAGGCGGAGCCCACCTTCAGGCACGGTTCCCAAGTGCAGGAACATAAAGCAGGCTCGGGACCACCTCGCACCTGGGGTTTGTGCAGAACGCAGGGAACCGGATGAAGCGGACGAAGCAGAAAGGCCCTGGGTCGGCAGGGGAGGGAGGCGGAGCCAGCCTGGCGGGCAGCTGTCGGCCAGTTTCCAGAACAGCCCGTCTTGGCTAATTCCGCGAGAAGGTCAAGGGCAGGCCTTGTGAAGAGATCTCCCCCTCTCCGCATGTTTAGAAGCAGCAAATACCCACTGTGCATATTGAATGCTGTGTTTCTAGACGTCGGCATCAGAAAGCTTCACAGAGGGAACAGGGAGGAGGCGGCCGAGTGTCCGCCGACCTAGAGGAGGGGAGGACTTCGCGCTGGGTAAGGCGCGCGCCATCATGGGCGCGCTTGGGAAACGAGGACGTCGCTAAAGAGCTTTCCCGTGTATCTTCTCGACACTCACCAGGGTTTGCATTTCTCTTTGCTGATTGTAAAAAGGATGTGCCCCGAGCAGGTTGAAAAAGTAAAATTAAGCATGAGAACCCAGTACCACCCCTGAAGCCAGCCATAGACGCTCCTCCCCACCAGAGTTTTGGTGTGTGTGGGTGTGCCTGTCTGTGCACGTGTGTATGGGTAGCATGCTCAGCTTTGGAACAGGCATGTCCCGGTCTGATGTCATCACGCACCAGTGCTTACCCATCCCTTGTGGAGGCTTCCCTGGAGCACACTCAGACCAAGGGCCTCGCCAAAAGGTCGTGCCGACTGTCTGGTTTTGTCACGTGGGGTGGGGTGCGCGTCCAGCCCCCGCCAACAGCCCCCGTGGCCGGGCTCAACGGCGCTGAGACAACAGGCTCCTTTGGTCTTTCTTTCTTCGTTCTCCCCATTCTTGGATTGTTAACGGGGGTGGCATACTTTCTCTTACTTGTCAGCCATTCGCACGTCTCTTTCTGTGAGTCAGACCTCGTCCGCACTAAAAGGCGTATCTCATATCCTTCTCTGAATGTTACGCTTTGTAGGTTTCACTTACATCACTTCAAATACCTTTCCTTGCTTTTTTTTTACATTTTATTTATTACTAGGGAGAGAGAAAGAGATGGAGAGAACCATCCATGTGTGTGAGAGAGACATCAATCCGTTGCCCCTTGCACGCCCCCTACTGGAGACCTGGCATGCAACCCTGGGCAGATGCCCTGACTGGGAATCGAACCAGCGGCCTTTGGGTTCCCAGGCTGGCACTGAGTCCCCTGAGCCACACCGGCCAGGGATATCTGCGTGTGGTTTTAAAGATTGTGATGCTGGCGTTGTCTCTACGTGGGCCGTATCTGATGTCCCCTGGCACGTGGGTCTGCTGATGTTAGCCAGACTCTGGGGTCTGCCTGTTTGGGCTCCACAGTCACCGAGGACCAAGCAAAGAAGCAGAGAGGCGCAGTAGCTGAGTAGTGGCTAAGGTTACGCTCACACACGCGTGCACATGCCGTGAACTCTTCGACCACCTTCCCCTAAAGGTGCCGTGGGTGTGAGAGTTGTGAGCACCTGTGGACAAGAGTGGGTGTGTTTGAATGTCCCGAGGCTGTGTGAATGTCTCTCGTCTCCTATTTCCTGGGACGCACGTATTAGCAGATAGTGCTGTTACAGGATGACTGTTGTGGAAAACACGGATTCTCTTGTTCGCCAATAAAGAATGTTCTAAAAGTAGAACTACACATTGGCAGGCTGGTTTGTTTCTGCTTGTCATTAGCCAAAGTTTGGCGTTTCCAGCGGATGTGTGTGTGTGTATGTGTCCATGGGTGTGCGTGCCTGACATATGGGGGGGGGTTTCCTCCTTACCCAAGGGCATTTTTTTTCATTGCTTTCTGAGAGAAGGGGTGGGGACAGAGAGAGACAGGCATGTATGTGAGAGAGAAATATCAGTCGGCCGCCTCCTGACCGGGGATCGAACCTGCGACCTCTTGATGCACGAATGGCGCTCCAACCAACTGAGCCACGCACCCGGGGCCTGCGTAACGTGTTTTGTCGTGCAGATGAATTCACTGACTACCTCTTCGTGTGACCAGCTGTGTGCTGTGTCTGAAGCGTTGGGCTGCTGCCTCACAAGGGCCATTCCGGTTCTCTTTTTAGAATGTTTCAGTACCTTTTTTTTTTCATGATTCTCCGAAGAACCCGTTCCAAACTTTGAAGTGAAAGGGGAGGGGATAGATGGTTCAGAAATTACTGATGGTTGGTAAAAACAAATGCTGTGATCATTTGGGGGGAGGAATGTCGGTTGTTTTCCAACATAACAGGTGTAGCGGCTTCTTAAATACGCGTGTGTGTGTTTGCTTGGAAGACTGTCGAGGAGGTAAAAGTCTGGTCCGGGCTGGAGTGAAGGATTTCCGACCAGGCAAGGCGAGGAGCTCGCTCAGGGAGAAATAACCATGTTCCTTTCATGGCGGGCATCTTCTCCGGACTCAGATGCCTTCCCCGCCCCCACCACAAGCTCGGTGTTCTCCTGGTGCTACCCAGGGTGGGACGCACCGAACCACCAAAAAAGCACTCTGGTGAAGACGCCACACAAATTTCTCTCCTGCAAAACCAGTTGTTTCTCTCAACACCCAGCTATCTGATGGGTGGGTTTTCAGGGCGTTCCCCATAGAACTTGAGGTGGCCCCCATGTTCCTCTGGGGCCGGCAGGGCGGGGCAGGTGTTCAGTTGGTCACCCTTGATGCGGTGCCGGCAGCTCCTCCCCCCCCTCCCACAGCCCTAGAGGCTGGGTCCTCGTTCAGGGTCCCGCCTCCGTAATAATAATGAGTGGCACTCGGTGGTTACAGCTGCCGAGTGCTGCTCCAAGCCGGTGAGTAGCATCCTGGGCGCTAAGCTCCCGTGGCAGCCTGCTGGGATTGGGCTGTCCAGGGATTGGGCTGTCACCCCATTGGATGGGGAAGGCAGCCTGGGCCAGGCTGGGTCCTCATGCAGGCATTGGGCAGCGAAGTGAGCAAGCCACCCGCCGATCCCCCGGCGCTCTGAGACCCGCACGCTTGTGTCTGGGCCCGTTTGGGCGTCCGGTGGAACTTCTAATAATTCACTGTCTCAAAAATGACCTCAAGACAGGGAAGAACCACGTGTGATTATTGCTCTGTTTTGAATTGATGAAGGAGTGAGAGAGATGTTATGGGCATATAATCAAAAATTTGCCGTGAAGCCAATTGAAAGAGGAGGCCTAAATAAGTGGGACGACAAATCAATGTCTCTCTCTCCCTCCACCCCTCTTCCTCTTGCTCTTTAAAATCAATAAATAATTCTTTTTAAAAAGGAAGAAAGAAATCACCTTCGATACTTGCATTTTTATTGCACTTTATAGTGTTTCAAGTCTGGCACTATGGACCAAAGGGCAGATACTAACACTCTTATACACGCCCCCCCCCCCCACAACCAACCCACCCACCAAAGAGGAGTCTCATAAAAGTGTTGAAGTAATGCGTGAATATTTTCATGTGTCATTATGGAGTATTGGAATTATTTTATAATCCTGAGCCATGTAATTAGAAAGCTGAAATCCATTTAAATTCTTGCCTGTTTCTTGAGAAAGATGGAAAACACCATTTCCCTTTCAGTAATCCCACTTGGTTGCCAAAAAACAAGTTCGTGTACCATTGGTAATGAGAAAGATTATAAAGAGAAATTGATTCCCCCCCCGGGGGGCGCTGTGTGGACATTAGCAAATGCAATGCTTTTCCCTGGGCGGGGTCGCAACTACTGAATGTTCATAATGGTGCCAGCCGAGCCCGTGGGTAGTGATGTACTCGGCTGATGCATGAGGAGGAGGAGGCTGCGGTTTTGTTTGAATAGCGAGTTCTGACCCAGTAAGGAAAAGCCGGGCTGTTTCTTTCCTGTGGCACTGTTGTTACAATTTACGCTCATGGACACTTTGGTTGTTACTAAGCCTGGCCTCCTCCAGGGATCTTTGCGTTGTTATTTTCACCCAGTGTGTCCGGTCGGTCGTGTTACATTTCTATCCGGGGAGGATGATACTGTTACGGGGAGCTTTCTGCCGTATGGAGATGAGGAGCAGGAACATGCAGAGTACGTACACTGGACCCTGCTGTGTCACGGTCCAGTGTATGGGAATGGTGAGCCATTTGCTCACATTTAGAGTGAACTTTGCACCCCTGGGGGGGGGGGGGTACTTGTGAGCAGAACTGCTTAGCACAAGCACTTCGAAGTGAACTTTATCCGTATGACACCGTAGCGGCTGATTGAGCTATTAACATCTCGTAGGGCCCTGGCTGGTGTATCTCAGTTGGTTGGAGCATCGTCCCGTACCCCAGAAGGTGGAGGACTTGTTTCCTGGTCAGGGCACATACCTACGTTGTGGGTTCGATCCTGGGTCCGGGCGCATACGAGAGGCAACCAATCAGTGTTTCTCTCCCTGCCCCTCCGCTTTCTCTAAAATCAATAAAGATGCCCTGGCTGGTGTAGCTCAGTGGATTGAGCGCAGGCCTGCAAACCGCACGATCGCAGTTCGATTCCCAGTCAGGGCACATGCCTGGGGTTGCAGGCCAGTTCCCAGCAGGGGACTCACGAGGGGCAACCATACATTGATATTTCTCTCTCTCCTTCCCTTCCTCTCTAAAGATAAATAAATAAAATCTTTTAAAAAATAAAATAAAATCAATAAAGACATCCTTGCGTGAAGATTAAAAAAAAAAAATCCCTCAGGAGTCATGGTGCAGTGGGGGCGCCAGAGAGCAGGTCCAAGACACAGTTTTTAACTGGAAGAACAAGCTTTTGGCTGATGTGTCAGCTCGTGCTGCCGTGTGTGGCAGGCGCGGTGGGGAAATCGTGCCAGGGGTCATCGGCCCACTGCCTTGGAGAGGGCTGTCCCGTGATTCCCCATCCTGTCGGAGGGCGTCTGAGCCGGTGGCCCTTTTCTCCCCTCCCCAGAGCCCGCTCGGAGAACGCACCTGTGGTAGTAGCATCAGGAGGCCCACGTGCAGTGCCCTCCAGGTGACATGCAAGGTCAGGTGCATTGGTAGCCACGAGGCTCAGACTGTCCTTGGGCTGTTTTTGTGGCAATCACAGGGCATGAGGAGCAGTAGCAGGCGTGTAGTTAATAAAACTTCCGTGGCACACCCGTAGCATTGTCGTCCACTAAATTCTGGGAGACTATATTTGTTTCCCACTGGGAATTACCTGTGGAGAGACCGAGGGAGGGGGAGGGGCACGAGAGGTGCTGTTGGTTGCTTATTTTTTTTTAGCTTTGGTATTTACTTTATTTTTAGAGAGAGGGGAAGGGGTGGAGGAAGAGAGGGAGAGAAACACACGGATCAGCTGCCTCTCAAATGTGCCCCCACGAGGGATCGAACCTGCAAACCAGGCCCGCGCCCTAACTGGGAATCGAACCCACGACCTTTAGCTTCAAGGAAGGATGCCCAATGGTCAGGGAGCATGGGAGTTATTTTTAGGGCAGTAGCTTTAGAAGATTAAAGGTTAAAGGTTTGTAAATGCGCCCCCCTCTCCCCGCCGTGAGTCATGCTCCCTGCAGTGATGCAGGAACAATGTGAAGAGACTCTGAATCAGGAAAAGGACAAGCAAACTTGGGCTCCTGCCTGCAGAAGGAAGGTGTGTTGCAGACAGCAGAACAGGGGGAAACCGTGGTTACACTTGTGTGGAGCCTGAGAACTGGGTACAGGCAGAGCTGGGCAGTCCACCGGCCCAGAGTGCGTTCCAAACCGGGGAGCTGGCTGCGTCGTGGGACGGTGAGGAGCACCCCTGCCCCCACCCCAGCAGTTAGAACCACCCAGTATTGCCAGCGCCCCCCCCCCCCCAGTTGGCAACCCCTGGAGTAGGTCAATGTAAGGATATTGGGTCTTGCATTTGGGTCAGGATCGGCATGGCGGAATCTTTAAAAATTGGTCTCATCTCCCGTCCCAGACCCCTGTGTTTACGCAAAGGTTTCTC
The DNA here is from genome assembly GCF_014824575.4 of Sturnira hondurensis. Classification (NCBI taxonomy): domain Eukaryota; kingdom Metazoa; phylum Chordata; class Mammalia; order Chiroptera; family Phyllostomidae; genus Sturnira; species Sturnira hondurensis. The sequence goes on from NW_028091865.1 coordinate 3,486,336, forward strand.
CCCGGCCAGGTGGCCCTGTTGTTTGAAGCGCTGTCCCAGGCACAGAAAGCTTGCAGGTTCGATCTTCCGGCAAAGTACACTCACAGGTCGTGGGTTCAATCCCCAGTCAGGGTGTGGACAGGGGTCAAGCAGTCGCTGTTTCCCTCTGTCTGTTTGTCTGTCTGTCTCTCTCCCTTTCCCCCTCCAGTCCTCCCTCTCTCAAATCAAAATAAACATAGTCTCGAGTGAGGGTGAAAAAGGTAAAAAAGGTTTCATCAGTGAATCTTTGGAGTCATTTGATACTGGCTTGTGTGTTCCGAGAGATTTCCAAGCTTGTAGGTGAGAATTCCGTCTGCCTGCCGGCTGGAACCAAAGAAAAAGGAATGCATCGATATCGTGCTATCAACTCCTCCCCTCCCCCACCCCACCCCCTTTTTTTTTTAACTAAAGAAAACAGCTTCCACTAAGGATTATGCTGACGCTGCCTTGGAGCTGGGGCACAGCATACAGCCTAGATGCCGCGGGTCTGCCGACCGGTTCTTCTCCTCGACGTTCTGCTGACAGCCACTGGCACGGAGTCCTCAACAGCATGTCACGGCGGCGTGTGTTTGGGGGGGTTGTTTTTTTAATGACTTTTACGATGAACCTGGATTTCCCAAGACCATCGTCCCGTTTCCCAGCCACAAAGATCAGTACGCATTTGATTCACCCGAATGCGTCCTTCTCCTTCTGTGTGGCTGACTTCTCCAAGGTCAGAAGCGGGCGGCACGGGTTTCTAGGTTTGACTCACGCACGGACGGTCCAGCCACAGCCGGGATGCGGAGATGGTTTCTAGGGACGGCCCGTCTGCCCCCGAGAAAGAATCTCCGGAGATCTCCCGTGAATGGGAGATTTTTCGAGTACCTCCTGTATCTCACAGATAAAGGTCGGAACTGGCTTGCGGGAAGAAAGCCGCTATTCCTTCTTGGCTGGCTGGCTGCAGAGTGAATTATTGGCCAATGCCCATTCGCACTATCTTTCTGAGTTTTTCTGGAACCAACAGCAGGCTCTTTATAAGAAATACGCTGGCGCCGAAGGGTCGTTTTCTTCGGCTGTCCCCCCAGTAAAACACAGAAGGTGAAGTTCACCATTCTTCACCAGCTTTTGCCGTGCAGTTCACGGGCATTGAGTGCGTTCGCCATCCACCTCCAGGAAGGTTGTCATCCGCCCCAGTGAAAACTCTGTCCCCAGAAAGTAATAACTCTCGCCTTTGCCCCAGCCCTGCCCCCTTCCTGTGGCCCCCGGCTCTTGCCACTCCTCCTCTGTCTCTGAATTGAACAGCATGTGCCCCGATATAGGCATCGAACCGGCCACCTTTTGGTTTGCAGCTCGCGCTCAATCCACTGAGCCGCACCAGCCCCGGCAGAAGTTCGTTCTTCTTCATGGGGAAGTAATATTCCATCACGTGTGTGCACAAACACCCCCTGCCGCACTTTGTTCATGCTTTTGTCTGTCTCTTGCTCCTTGAGAATGACGTTACTCCGAACCTTGGGCGCAAATATCCATTCGGGGCCCTTCTTTCTATGCGTCTGGGCCTGTTCCGAGAAGAGGGATTGATGGAGCAGGTGGTCATTCTGTGTTTCATTTCTTGAGGAACAATCCTACTGGTTTGCTGAAGGTTCGTTTTAGAGTCACGCTTGGGAGCTGGGGCAGAAAGGGGGTCGGGCCCTGGCTCGGGGTGTCTCAACGCAAGACGTGGCGGACGGACTCTCTGCAGGCCTGATGCAGCCCCACGCCTGCGTCTGCCCAGTCGACAAGCTAAGGGTGTAGTGTTCATTGCTCAACGGTTAAAAAGAAAAAGAACATCAGGATGCCTGAAAATTCTGTGACCCTGAAATTTCATTGTTCACCGTGACAGTTTCTTTGGAACTCAGATACCCCCATCGAATTATGGATTGTCCTGGGCTGTCCTCTTTTTTTTTTTTTTTAAGATTTTTATTTACTTATCTTTAGAAGGAAAGGGAAGGAGAGAAGGAGAGAAAGATCAATGTATGGTTGCCTCTCATGAGTCCCCTGCTGGGAACTGGCCTGCAACCCAGGCATGTGCCCTGACTGGGAATCATGGCCTGGTCCTCTTTACAAAGGAGGACTCGAGGGACAGGGGCTTAGGTGGCCCACCAAGCCGAACGTATTTACTCTCTGGCCCTTTAAGAACAAGGTTGCCGACTCGCCAGCGGGTTAAACTCTGTCTTGTCGACAAGCACATTCACAACTGTTGAGCACTCTGCCCTCATTCATGGGCTTTCTCAACAGTCCTTGTAGGTTCATTAAACAGATTTTCTTGGGCACACGTTGTGAAAAGATGCGGGGATGAGATACGAGGACACCAGGACACAGTCGGTGTGCTGAGACCGTCCCCTCCCTCTGGCCCCTGTTACCTAGATGGCTGTGTGCAAAGGCCGGGGGCGGGGGTGGGGGGGGAGGGGCAGCCCCCATTCTGATTCCCGCCAGACAGACGGAGGCCCAGCGAGCACGGCCGGCTTCCTGGGCTCTTCCGATGTGAACAGTACCGTTTATTTTGAGAAGTCACCGCGCGCTGGGCGCACTTGCATCCACTCCAGCCAGGTCCCATTGCCTTAGATTTCAGGCGCCCAGTGCCATTTGGGGTTCTGTTGCAGAATCTGTCGTCTCGCTGCAGGGGAACCTGCATTTCTCAGTGCCTAGTGAGTGACTGGGGCCCTCCGATACTTTCGGAAAGTTGGGCAAACCGGCGCAGGCTGAGCTTGGAAAGCTGCTGTTGCCTGCAGATGCCTGAACACGGGGCGGGGCGACCGGGGGGGAAGGGCCTTCCAGAAAGGCGAGCTGCTTGCCCGAGGCTCAGAGCCGAGAGGAAACGGACAGGAGCGCGGTCACCTATCATCCCTGAGCACCTGGTGAGCCCCGGGCATTGGGCGTGCCTGGGACGCCCCTGGGAAAACGCGTCGTGACATTCTGGAGGGCACGGTTCTTCCAGTTCTGGAGAGGATTGAACAGAGTTCCGAGTACTGGGGACCGAGCCAGGCAGACAGTAAGCATTAATGTCATTCATCACCCACAGTATTGGCTTTTAATCACTCGGTTGAACCTGGGGTTCCTGCTGCTGTTGGGCTTCAGAACCACCTCCAGGTGGCGCCTAACCACAGGCGTGCGGACGCCCTGGAAAACCTCTTGGGCAGGCTCCCCCCGCCCCCGACCAACTGGAAACCTCTGGTGGCTTCATTCCGGGTTCCCTTGGCTCCAGGTTGTCCTGGCAGCCCCCCCAGCAGAGGCGCTAGCTGGACAGGTCCCCTTCCCCCCAGGGATCTCCTGCCTGCCCTTCACCTCGTGCACTGTGCCGAGGGTCAGGAACACTGGTGTGACCTGGCTGGCTGGTTCTTGTGGGGGTGTCTCTTTTGCGGGTCGCAGACAACACGTCAGCAGGGGATGGCTTGACGGGGCTGCACCACCCACATGGTGGGCCCCCCTCCCGTGGCCCCCTCACATGGCGCAGGCCGTGGGCAGGAGGACGCCCACCACTCCATGCTGACCTCTCCACGGGGAACTAAGGGAATTGTATCACACGAACCTGATTCTTTTTTAGCAAGTGCTGGCATTGATATGTGTGTCGTTAAGCCTTTTACTGACGACCGATAGAAGTCCATGTTTATCTGTCTGACCCGGTGATTCGTGACGGCTCTGTGCGTTCTACCCTGGGGCAGCCCAGAGGGACGGAAGCGTTAGGGCAGTGTATGACGGGCTCCCTTGCCGAGCGCTTCTTCCTGGGGCTAAGGCGCGTGTGAAAGTGCCGTCTCCCCTGGTATTTCCCAATAAAAATAAGGTGAGAGGCGCAAAGAGCTAAACTCAGTGCTTGCCAGCCGCTGCATTGCAGTTTCTCTGCGTTGACATGGTTGACATTTGGGGGCCGATCGGGTGTGTTGTCGGCTGGTTGGTGGCGTTCTCTGTCCCTACCCAGGCCAGGGGACTACTGCCCCCCACTGCAGCGTGACTGCCGGAAATGTCTGCAGACCTTATGGAACGTCCCCTGGGGTGGAGGGCGCCGTCGTCCCTGGTGGGGAACCCCCGTGTTTAAATAGGGACGCCCTGTGATAATCCGGAGCTTGTGATTGCACGTGCGAGTCACTAACAACCTTCAGTGTCAGAAAGTACGTGGGCAGCCACTTTCAAGTCCCCGTGGATGTGCTGAATCTGACCAGCAACTCCAAACTCAGAGTCGGTGCTAAAACCACCAGAGGTGAGGGTTTGAATGACCGCCAGGGCTGAGGACAAAAAAAAAAAAAAAGTCTGGTGTGCCTGGTCGCCTGATGCGTGGAACTTCGACAAGGCGCTGAGCAGGAGAGTGAGTAGTTTGCCCCATGTAGAGAAATAGTGTGTGAGTCATCGTCTCCTCCAGTGTCCGGTCGCTGGCCGGTCCCCACCTCCCTCCCCTTGGGCCCCAGCTCCCTTGCCTTCCCAGGTGGCGGCTCGTGCCAGCTGGGCCTGCCTTCTCCTGACCTGTTTGCGTCTCTGAGTCCAGGACAGGAGGGCAAAGGTGAGCAAAGGAGTTCCCCCTGGAGTTGTCGCCCCGAGGGATGGAGAGTGACCCAGTCACATCCTGGTGCTTATGTGGATGGGTGCAGGCTGCCTTGGAGGGACGTGGCTGCTTTGGAACCAGGTGGAACTAGACGGGGTGGAGGGTGGGTAACTGCGCAACACTGGTAATGTATCGGGGGGTGGGGATCCTACCTCCCAGGGGGGTCCACCCTGGGGCCCGGCATGGCTAGGAAGGTGGCCCGACACAAAATTGTAAACTGGCTCAGAACCTGCTTTGGGCTCATCAGTTTCCATTAGTGTGAGTGTGTTTCGTGTGTGTGTGTGTGTGTGTGTGTCACAGCCCCGGAAGCACTGCCAGAGTGTGTGTGCCACGCTGTGCCACGCGCCGGCAGCCACCAGAAAACGAGGCCTGTTGGCATGCCATGTCTTTTTATAAACAAAGAATGGATTGCATTCGAAAAAGCTGTTTGCCTGTCTTACGAGTACTCAGCTGTCCATCCACTTTTTGCCAGTGCTGTTTGTGGATAATGGTTCTCTTCATGTAGTCATGATAGGGAAATCGGTGATAGCTGGAAGGTCAGAATTCTCATTTTAATTCATTACTTTTTTAAAGATTTTATTTATTTTTAGAGAGGGGAGAGAGGGGAGAAGGAGAGGGAGAGAAACATCCATGTGTGGTTGTCGCTCACGTGCCCCACACTGGGGACCTGGCCCACCACCCAGGCATGTGCCCTGACTGGGAATCGAACCAGTGACCCTTTGGTTCGCAGGCCGGCACTCAGTCCACTGAGCCACACCAGCCAGGTTTATTCTTTTTTTTTTTAATCCTCACCCAAGGATTTTTTAAAAATTGGTTTTAGAGAGAGAAAGGAGGACCGGGGGAGAGAGGGAGACATGGATCAGTTTGCCATAAACACCTGATTAGGGATCAATCCCGCAACCTTTGGGTGTACTGGACAACGCTCCAACCAACTGAGCCACCCAGCCGGGGCTCTCATCGTAATTCATTGTTTCGAGTAATAAACTAATTAATGTTGACATGTTGCGTAACCAGAAGAATGTTATTAACCAGAGTCACATTTCTCTCTCTCTCTCTCTTTTTTTTTTTTTTTGGCATTGATCACACATAGATGATGGTAATTACACTGACTGAGTTTGACAACATATATAAAAAGATCATCTTCCACCCCGAGACTCTTCATGTGTGGGTTGCCATCTGTTTCTGGACCAAAGGATGAGAATTTGATTCTAAAGCTCTGTGTGTGTGTGTGTGTGTGTGTGTGTGAGAGAGAGAGAGAGAGAGAGAGAGAACAGCTTGTAATGAGAGCTGTTTCTGTATTAATTACGTATGGAATTATTATGCATTTTCATGTTTTCATGTTCGAGCTTCCAGGTGAAGCTTCCTGTGGCGGCGGCTGCTGCTATGTGGACACTGGACGGGATGTAGCGGTCCCATCGGGGAGGCTGGTTTCCCCCTGGCACTTTTCAGCCCAGCCCCGCAAGCAGGCCTTCTCTGTGCCTTGCGGCTTACTGGCAGGAGCTGGGTCCTGTTGCAGCTCCACGCCAGAGCTTTTCCCCGCGATGACATGCATTTGTATTTTAGAAGCAAAATCGATGCTCCCCGGTGACTGCTTTGACTCTAGTTCCTTTCAGTTTTTACTCCAAGAATTGTCGACACATGTTGTGTAAATATCATTTCCCCTGCCCCCCCCCCGGGGGGGGTAGATTTTTTTCTCTCGCCTTTGAATAACCCTGGTGGTTTCTTTTACCGTATATATCCTTATGATGTTTTCGTTTTGCATTGCTACCGTGAGCCCACCTGGGGTGGAACCCTTTGCCTCCCATGGTTTAAGCAGCGTGGCTCCGGGAATAAACTACGCCGCCTTCAAACCTGTTACGGCGTTCCGTGTGACGTCGCTTACCAGAGACACCTGCATTCATCGCTTCGCCCGTGGGTTTGAATTATATTAAAACCTCGTAACTTTTTTCTTTTTTTTTTAATCACTTTAAAACTGTCACACAAGAATTTGGAGAAAATGTCGGGCGTTTCATGTCCTTTTTAAAAAAAATGTTTTTAAAAATATGGTTGATGTTAGCCCTGGCTGGTGTAGCTCAGTGGATTGAGCACAGGCCTGTGAAGCCAAGGGTCGCCGGTTCAATTCCCAGTCAGGGCACGTGCCTGGGTTGCGGGCCAGGTCCCCGGTAGGGGACCCATGAGAGGCAACCACACATGGATGTTTCTCTCCCTCTCTTTCTCCCTCCCTTCTCCTCTCTCTAACAATAAATAAATAAAGTATTTTTAAAAATATTGTTGATTTTAGAGAGAGAGGAAGGGCGGCGAGAGAAACCTCCATGGGTTGTCCCACTTACCGATGCGTCATTGGTTGATTCTTGTATGTGCCCAGACCGGGGATCAAACCCACAACCTAGGTGGGTTGGGGGTGACGCTCTGACCCACGGAGCTACGCGGCCAGGACTTTATTAAGTTGCTCGGCTTGTAGATAGTCGTGGATGACTGAAACTTCAGGGGGCTGGAGTCACTCCCGGGCAGAGACGTTTAAGGAGGAAGCTCCGCATGTTTGCGGCCATGTGCGTACCGCGGGAAAAGCAAACAGGTTTCTGATAGGCAGGATTGCCATGGTGAGGTGGAAGCCTGCCCTCTTCCCGCATCAGGGCAGACGGGAGCCCTGTGGAATGCAAGGGCTGTGAGTCCCAGACGGGAAAGGTGAGATGCTTGGGTGCGTTTCTGCTGCATTTGAGGGGAGCCAGAGCAGAACGGCGGCGGCGCGGATGCGGTGCGTGTGGTTTCTCTGAGCGAGGTGCCTACCGGGCGGATCGGAACACCCCAACAAGCCGTCGTTACCCTTCCTAACACCTCCTGGAACGATCTGTCGCGTTTCTCTGTAGCGTGATTTCTCGTTTGGAGGCGGGGCCGGTGTGTGGCTGGGAGTACGGGCGGCGTACCTACGGTACAGGCCTTCAAGATACCCCCAGGGACTTTGAGGTGTTCCCTTTGCAAGTAAGACCGCACGGTCTGTGTTAACCAGCGTCTCCGTTTCTCAGCAGGCAGGCGCTTCGTGGGTGCACGCTCGCATGCTGGGGAGCCCGCTGGTCTGAGTGTCCACAGATGAAGTCCCCGTAAAGGTAAGCGTCCACCTGCCAGCTCCTCGGTCTCTGTCCGCCTGAAATCTGCTTTGGAAGCAGACCTGTGTTTCGCCACCGTGCGATACCACCTTCTGCTTGAAAATGGGTATTTTGAGGATTAAAATTGAGCCAAAATATTCATTGCCGTTGAGCACATGCGTATAGATTTTATTTGGCTCCTCTTTCTCAATTTTATGCTTTCTTGGTTTCTTAATATGGTTTGCGTCTATTTCGACTGGCTAGTTAACCTTGAAACTGTTAGAAAAACATAGATTAGCTTATAAAAATCTAGTGAGCGGATAAGGTTTCCAGAAGAGTGAGCCGAGCAAGCCTAGGTACCTGACCATCGAGGGGGGCAGCCCACCCCCCAAATTCAAACAGATGCTTGACCCCCACCAAATGTATATATATATATATGTGTATATATTCCATAAATAGGATTCTAGGCTTTGATTTTATTATTTATTTTTGTATTTTAGGGTAGTTTATTTTTTAATGAAAAATGTTTCACAGGATGGTTGTAATTGGACAGGATTAAGGTAAAAATTTGAGAGAGTTTTGTTTTGTTTTGTTTTTGCTTTATTGCGGCCAAAGGCCCAATCAGAACTAAAATGATGGACCTACCTAGTAATGAAAGAAAGAATCTCAGGTCTTCTTCTTTTTGTTTGTTTAAAAAACCAATGTATAACAATTTCCTTAACAAAAGTAAAAACCTGCCTTAAGGCTGTGTGCTAAGAACTTTGATACTTTACTTGAGTATCGGAACGGTAGAGTGCGTTAATAAAAAGAAAAGCGTATGACACCTGAAGCCTCCTTTGCTTGGCTTTCTCATAGAATCATCTCCTCACGGTCCATCCGAGCTATAGCATACATCTTTTGGGGCGTCCAGATTATATCCTGTGACATGTTCGTACCCGACTCGGTGTGTCCCTCAGCTGGTGCCCAGGGGCGGTGTGGTTACCTTTCCGGTTGTTGCCACGCTGCTGCTGTGAGTGTGGGGGGGGTGTGTTGGGGGGCACCTCTGTCTTCGTTTCTCCTGCAAGTCGGGTCTGTCGATGGGGTGTGAATTCAGGCCTCGGGGAAGGGGAGCATCCGTGCCTTGGGCCCACGTCGAGGGAGGTGCTGCTGTGTGTAAGGCACTAGAGTCTTTGCTTTATGGTTTGGTTAGAGCCTTGGGTGGGTCACCGTGCAGTTCATCCATGCGCGTGGGCCTTTGGGTCACGCTGGGGAACGGCACCCCGAGGCTTTGTGGGCCAGCCCGTCTCTGCCGATAGAACTTCATTCACACACCCCGGCATTGGACAGCCGCGTCATGGGTGGCAAAAGACGAGTGTTTTGGTTTTCTTCCCAACCATTTCAAACTGTCTGGGCCGCTCACGGGCCTACCCAAGGAAGCCGCAGGTGGGAGCTGGCCTGCGCACCTCGAGGTAGAGAAGCACCCCCCGTTTTATTTCTCCCTCCTCTGTGACCGCGCAGCCTTGGAAGTTGGTTCCCAGAGGCTGAGACGAGGCCTGTGTGCAGTGGAGTCAGGGTCCCAGGGGTGCTTCCCAGCAAAAGCAGCCCAGGTGTCAGGGTGCCGAGACTCAGGAGCAGGGCGGGCGGGGAGCCTTCCGGCAGTGCACCCACATAAGTGCCAGAGGCCATGTCTCCCACCCCGCCCCACAGGGCACATGAGGCCACAGACATAGTCACTCCTCAGGGCTGCTTCTGACATCTCATGAGTAGAGGCCAGGGTGCTGCAGACGTCCATCCCCCCTGGCCAGCATGGACCCTCAGCAAAGCCTTACGTGGTCCCAGACGTCAGGAGTGCCGAGACCGACCAGCCGGTTCGGCGCTGCCCTCAGTAGGGTCAGTCCTGTCAGCCTTGTGGCTGTGGGAATTGAAGCGCCCCGGCGCCACTTCCAGAACTGATGGCTACGTTTTCTGGTGTGAGTACGGGGATATTTGCAGGCCCATCGGATGCAGGCTCGCAATGGTTCCATAGTTTTTTTTTTAACTGTGTTGTGCTTCTTAGTTGAAGGTCAAGAACTGTTGTCACAGCCCTGGCCAGTGTGGCTCTGTGGGTTGGGCATCGTCCCAGGAAGCGAAAGGTCGCNCCCGGCGCCACTTCCAGAACCGATGGCTACGTTTTCTGGTGTGAGTACGGGGATATTTGCAGGCCCATCGGATGCAGGCTCGCAATGGTTCCATAGTTTTTTTTTAACTGTGTTGTGCTTCTTAGTTGAAGGTCAAGAACTGTTGTCACAGCCCTGGCCAGTGTGGCTCTGTGGGTTGGGCATCGTCCCAGGAAGCGAAAGGTCGCCGGTTCGATTCCCAGTCACGGCACACGCCTGGGTTGCGGGCCAGGTGCCGGACTAGGGCGTGGTTGAGGGGCAACGAACCTATCGTCACCTCCATGTTTCTCTCCCTCTTTCTCCCAGCCTTCCCCTCTCTATTTAGCATCCAGATTTTTGAGATGCGGGCCAGGTTGGCGGGGGGAGGCATCTCCTGCCTTTCTGTCCGCAGAGGAAGCCACGGGGTTCAATGCCAGAAGGCCACAGGCCCCAGGACACGAGAGGATGGCTTTGCTTATGACGGCACCTAGCAAAGGGAAGGCAGCGGGCCAGACTAAATCCCGCACGGGTGGACGGCAGCCCCAGCGTCTCTGAGGTTCCGTGACCACCCTGTGTCTCTGTGTGCCTTTTCAAAATCTGTGTGGGGGCCTGGTTGCCCCCGGTGGGGCATCTCCCCTTCAGCCTCTCGGTGGCAAAGATCAGTAAAGCCTGTAAACGCCTTACAGGTTCAGCAGAAGCACCGCTCAGTGAGCCACGTCCCTGGAGAAGCAGGGCAGGCTGGTGGTGTGTGGACGCAGCAGGCGCCGCGGCAGTCTGCTCTCCGGTGTGTGTACCTGCGCTTCACTGCGCAGGGAGGGCGAGGGTGGAAAAGGAGAATCGTGCGGTTCGGCCCGGGCACGTCGCCCGGCTTGTGTGACGAGGGCATTCCAAGCCGTGGTTTGCTGTTCCTGGGTCGAGCATGCTTATTTAGGAAGGTTTCCTTCGGGGGGGCGGGCGCAGGAGGTTTGGGATGGGACTTCGGGATGGGACGTCTTTTCTGTCACGTCAGCGTGCTCCATCGACATGGAAACGCATTTCCGAGGAAGGCCCCCACCGGCCCTGAATGAACCCAGAAGGGGCAGCCAGGCACACAAGGGACCCTCTCTAAACGCCTCGCCCTGGGGATCCTTGTCTTCCTTCAACACAGGCATTATTTTTCTAATCCGAGACCCCTCCTCTCCGCTCCCCGGGCCCCGTGGCCTCATTGCCTATTCGCAAGGGCTGAATCGCTCTCAGGCGGATTCTGTCCGAAGACGGTGCCAGGATTTAATTACATCCTAACGAGTGGGAAAACAGTTCAAGTTCACAGGAGAGAATTTGCAAAATATGGGCAAGGGCACCCACACACGGATAGAAGCCCACCGCAGAGGCAGAGTGTCTTCTGTGTGTGTGTGTGTGTGTGTACACACAACAAAAATGTAGCAGCACCTACGTTCCATCTGGAAACCAACGCTTTCTACAAAGTCGTATATCTTGGACATTTTCCCCGGTCACGGAATATTCCTTTACAGATGTCCTCTGGTTCCAAGTGATTTATTCTTGGCTTCATTTATTCTTTTTAAAAAAGAGTTTCTTTTTTAAGATGGGAAGGGAGGGAGAAAGAGGGGGAGACGAACATCCATGTGTGGTTGCCTCTCGTGCGCCCCCTCCTGGGGACGTGGCCCACGACCCTGGCCTGTGCCGTGACTGGGAATCGAACCGGCGACCCTTTGGGTCTGAGGCAAGCGGTCAACCACTGAGCCACACCAGCCAGGGCTGCTTTTGCCTTTTAATGATGCTGCTTCTAGGACATAGTCATAACACAACCGTTCTTTGATTATATTAATAATTTTGGAGCATTTGCCTCTGGGTAAATAAATAAAAGTGTAGGATTAGTGGGAAAGAATCTCATCTCTGGGGGATGTTTTTTCGTGACTGTCAAACAATGTACACATGTCCTCGTTGAGAAATGACGATACGTGGGAAAGAAAACAACTGGACCGGAACCCCTGCTTGCATTTTCCTGCTGTTCCCTCCACCATCTTTCCTGTCCTGCCCGTACTGGCTAAACCCAGCCTGCTGCATCCAACGGACTCAGGCCCCCAAGCCGATTTTCAGAAGGGGGCGATGCAGATAGAAATGCGGGCATTACAATTCTCATCTTACTCTGACCGGCGATGGTGAAATAAAAACAAACTCCGTTCACCCGTGAGGAGAGGAACTGTCCCGGAGAAAGCGAGCGGGGGCCAGGGCCTCGACGTCGGGACTGAGGGCCGGTTAGGAGGGGGCTGTTGGGGCCAGACGGCGTCGCTCCTGCTGTGCCCTGGGGCCCAGTCTGCCTGGAAACGGGTCCCCGAGACCTGTGCCCGCAGCAGAGCGTGGCTGGAGGCAGCCTCAATGTAGACCCCAGGCGTGAGGCGCGCGTTCTTGCGTCCCTGCAGAAGCAGGACTGCTTTCAGAGAGTGTGGGAGCGCATTTCAGCGCGGGGCGGGTTGTTCAGAGACGAGCCCCATCGCATCGGCACCGCCCTGCCGGGTCCTCTCCCATCAGCACGCACCGAGCTCGGCCTCCTCCTGCAAGGCGCAGCCTCCCTGGTGGCACGCACCTCGCGCCCCTGTCTGCCTGCAGTACCGCCACCCGCCGGCTCTCGGTGGTTCCCTCGTGATTCAAGCGCAAGCCGGATCTTGTTTGGCGGCAGCCTCCCCTCTTCCCAGGGAGTGAGCACGGTGCGATGGCCCAAGCGTGCGCCGCATAAAGCGGACCCCGGAGAGAGCGTTGCCTTCTTGCAACGAAGTTTTTAACTGTTTTGGGGAGAGAACCGGGGTTCATGGAAGGCGCGCGGCCATGTCGAAGTTAAATCGTGCAATGCAACGGTACCGATCATTTTCTCTTTGGTTTCTTGACGGGCTTTGACCCTCCCCCCCCCCAAATGATGACTTGTTTTAGAGGGGCAACCCCAGGGACGCCATCACCCGCAGTAATTTTTAAATTGCTGTTTGAGGCCTCACGATGGGAACGTGGTGGCTTTAAGTCACGGTGGAAGGATTCCTTTTTTTTTCTTTTTTCTCTTTCTCGTGTTTTTCCTCCATCATTCCCCCAGTCTCCTCACACCAGCCTCATGAAGGCGTGTGGAATGAAAACCGGGTCAGGCAAGAAAATAAACACCACTCGCTCATGAAGCCCTGTTTTGTGTGTGTGTGTGTGTGTTTAGTTTAGTTTTTTTTTTCCCTTCGGTTTGTGGCACCCCAGGACCCAGCGAGGCGCCGGGCTGACCATTGTGTGCCCAGGTGTCCCGAGGAGGACACGTGCGGCTTTCCGTCACGGGCTTTCCGTCACGGGCTCTGTGCGTGCCGCCCGCATGGTCCGCTGCCCAAGGGCCCCCTCTCAGGGGCCTTCGGGCAAGGGTGCTGCGTACGCCCACCCCTAAGGAGGCCGTGTGAGGTCGCTCTTTGGGGAAATGCACAGGTGCCGAATGACCCAATAACCAGGGTAGCTCGCACGGCCGCCGCCCCCACCTCTGGCTGCCGTTACTCTCCTTCGTGTGGAAATGACAGAGCCGAGTCACGTAGCAGGCCCTGCGGTCTCCAGCCAGGCGGGATGGCGCACACTGGTGGAGGGCAGGCTGCCTGGCTCCGAGCACGTAGCCCCCAAGTGCCCCCTCCCACCCCCTTCTACCCCGGCTCTGCAGCCAGCACAGGTGTCCCAAGCTCTGCGTCATCCATCCGGGAAAACCGCTCTTTGCAGAAAGGTGCAGGCCAGCTGCTTCTCCCCGATGCAGGAGACGGTAATGACCTTCCACTTGGAAACTGAGCACAGAGGGCAGGCCCCTGCCCCGGGCCCAGGGTACATAGTCAGAGGTCACGGTCTCTCTCACAAGTGTGTGTATGTGTGTGTGTGTGTGTGTGTGTGTGTGTGTGTAATTCCCAGTATTGCCAAGCACCACACTTTCCACGCGGCAGATACTCTGCCATTTGTTTCTGCTCTCTATTTGCATTTCATTTTCCTCAAGCACAGAGAGACTAGGACAGCCCTGGCTGGTGCGGCTCGGGTGGGCAGGGGCGGGGGGTGCAGCAGTGTCCTGCTTAGAGCCAGCGGTTGTGGGTTTCATCCCTGGTCTGGGCATGTACGGCAGGCAGCCAATCAGTCTCTCCCTCTGTGCCCCTGCCTCTGTCTGTCACGTCAGGAAACACGTTCCTGGGTGAGGATTAAAAAATAAAGCGGAGTCAGGAGCGGAGTCAAATCTGCAGGCACACGCAGTGGATGATAGAGTGGGAGCCTGGGGTTGGGGGAGGGCTGAGGCGTGAGTGTTGAGGGGGGACAGAGTTTCTGTTTAAGAAGGTTCTGCAGGCGATGGCAGCTGTACGAGACTGTGAATGTACGGCTGGGGTGCTCATAATGCCCCTGACGCCCCTGAGGTGTTCACGTAAACGTGCTTACGATGGTCGATGTTGCACGGATGTACATTATCATTACGGCACCGATCCTCCTTTGGCGGTAAGTCTCGCCACTGGTACAAGTGCCTGGGAAGGTAAGACGGGGACCGTGAACAGAGGTCCCTGACGGCCTGCGGGGTTTGTGGTGGGAGCCGTGGCCAGAAGGCGACGCGGCTCTTCTCGGCTGTGGCTGAGGGGCGGGTGGATCCTGGAGTTTCGGGGCACAGGGGCCCTACCTGGGCGTCAGCTCGCGGCTCTGTGGGTCAGCGTGTTCCCGTGCTCGCCAGGGTCGCTGGGAAGAAAGCCAGCATCTTCCCGGCTGCCTCAGCCCCAGATGGTCTCACAGTCCCCACTGTCCCTTCAGCCCCAAGTCCCCCTCCCGTCCAGGCCCTGGAAGCCTCAGGCAGATGGATGCAGTGAGTTCCTCTTGGGGTGGGGGAATGGGGGGTGTAGTTTCTCTCCACATCCTTGCTTCTGAGACCTGGCCTCTTCCTAGAAGGAGGTCAAGTTTATATCGGGTTGGCCAAAGGGTCCATGCGGTTCTCCCCGTACAATAAAAGGCACGTTTTTCATTCTCACCAATCACTTTATTGATTGGGAGATTTTGATTGGTCGCCCATGAGGTGGGACATTGATTGTTCTCAGTGAATGACTCGATTGGATCGCTCTCCACTTCAGCTGGTCTCCCTGACCGTGGGACATCGTCCAGGGAGCGAGAAATCCAACACAGAGCTTTGCAAACCACTTCCGACACGTTCCATCAGTCACGGCGCCTTCTCCCTATACGGCACAAATCACTTTTCTTTGCATTTTCAGTTGCGTTTTTAACTTTCTATAACGTGATAAAGCAACAGATGTTGAAAATGTTGCATATTTCCTTCCATCGTCAGTATTAAAATGGCTGCACAGAAACTCACAGATCTCGATAAGTCTATTTTTTAACGCATGCTAATGTAACAGTTGTGGCAATGCAATCAAACAAAATTGTTTCGAAGGAAGTGAAAGACACCTAAGTGCTGCTCGACCCATCCTATGGGAAAACCAAAGGAACTTTTGGCCAGCCCGATACATAGTTGCCTAGCCGCTCACAACTCCGTTTCTCCTCAGTGCCGTGTACACGTGATGGTGGTGAGCTTGTCCATTACACTCTTGTGAGTGAAGGGTGTCAAGGTCACATGCCTGCTGGTCCACTCAGGAACCCCCTTCTGTCGGGAATAGCACCGAGAGGCGAAGCCCAAGGGCGTCTGTCTCGGGCAGTGGGATTCCACACGTGGTCGTTCTCAAGTACACGGCCATCATAACACACACGTGATTTTTACCAAACAAAACGTCGGCTTGATTTTGTTTTCCTCTCGCCCCTGAGTGTGTCTGCGTCAGCCTGGCGTGGAACCTGACCCCAGGCCAGCCTTATAAAACACACTAGCGTTTCCTATTTTGGGCATCGTTTCACCGGGATATTTGTCTTTTAGGTAAATAATTAGGAGAGTTTTATGTAACACGCGGGTCACACAGTATAACCTGAATCAGGCGAGTGTTAGCTTCGTGGGAGTAACGTCCCGGGTGGAAGTTTTTTGTGGGTGTGGTCGTTTCTCATCGTCTCAAAGAGAATGCAGAAGAACGCCATCTGTGTTGGGCCGTGTTTGAAGAGTCTCTCCGTGTTCTCCCCCCGCCCTTCCCGCAGAGGGTGCCTGCTGCTCCGTGAAGACCTCGTCCTCGTCGTCGTCGTCGTCGTCGTCGTCACGGGGTGAGGCTAAGATGAGCATAACGAGTGACGAGGTGAACTTCCTGGTGTATCGGTACCTCCAGGAGTCAGGTAAGAGGGCCGCGCGTCTGTCCAGGGCCGCCCACGGGGACCAGCCAGGCTGGCGGCCAAAGCCTGGAGTGTTGAAGGGGACAGCAGCAGGTTCGGGGACCGTTCCTGGGGCGGCGTGAAGGGGTGTATGGTTCAGATCAGGGGGGTCTCCTTGGAAAGGAGACAAGAGCTGTTGTGCTGGAGGTGGTGCTCGGGCATCTCGTGAGCGTTGATGGGCTGGTGCGTGGGTACGAGCCCCGTAGACGAGGGATGTCTGATGCACTCAGCTTCCCCATGCCCTCTAAATGGGAGGGGGCGGGGCATGCATTTCTTTGAGCCTGTGCTTATGGCGAAGAGTCTCCTTCCTGGTGAGGAACATAGAGGCCAAGGGCACATTCCCTGTACTCAGAGTGCACCTGGTGTTTAGCAGGTGCTGACCTCCGGGGGCAGCACAGGGGGCTGAGGGGTGCACCGGGCTTGGGCCTGGCTTTGTCACAGACGAGTGGGATTCCTCCCGCGAGACCCCCTGGGACGTCACCCAGCCTTGGTTTTCCCCTTTATACAACATCGGGCCTGCTCCCAACAGCGTAGCGTCACCTCACCTTCCAGAACTGCTTGTGAGTGCTTTTTTTTTAAATCAACCTTTTGATTAACTTCTAAAGGGGATGCTCCTTTTTCACTCGTAAAACTTGAGGAGATTTCATGAAAGACTGCAGAACGGCTTTCATGGACAGGCAGCCTCGTGCCCACTGAAGAAGTCACCCATTTCCAGCGCAGGCGGGGCCCCGTGTCCAGCTGCCCCTTCTGCCTGCCCGCAGGGGGCCCCGCCTCCTGGGCTTGGTGGGTCTCATCGCCGTGGACGTACCCCACAAGGGTGGTTTCCGGAGCAGCCCTGAGTCCTGCCGCATGTTTCCTCAGCTGCTGTCACAAAGAGGCCTGGTTACAAAGCTTCCTTATCTCCTCCTAGTTCTCGAGGACGAAAGTCCTACATCAAGGTGGGGCAGGCTTGGTCCTTCCTGGGGGGTCTGTTCCAGGCCCCTCCCCCCCGCTTCGCTGGTTTCCTTGCCTCGGAGATGGGTCCCCCACCCCCTCCCCACCTCCGCCTTTGTCTTCACGTGGCATCCTCCCTGTGTGCGGGTGCCTGCCCACGAGTAACAGGTTTCGCCTTCAGAAGGGAAGGCAGCCGTGGTGGATGCTCCTCGCACTCCACTGTGACCGTGGTAACTAATGAGACCTGCAGTGACACTTTTTAAATGAAGTCACATTCCGAGGGGGCCCAGGAGAAGACTTTACCCACTCGCCTTTGAGGGTAGAGGACACAGTCCAGCCCAGAGCCAGTGGCTTCCCTCCCAGTTTACGCCTTAGACACTCGGTATTATAGAGTCTACTTCTACAACTTGATGTTGCAACAAAGAAACCAGTTTCCAGCTCCCACTTCCCAAAGGCACGGGTGCTGGGACTGCGGGGTGGGGGGGGGGGGGAAGCAGCGTTGGCCCTGAGCTCCTGAGCTCGGCTCTTTCTGCGTCTGCGTCCGAGGCGGGGGGAGGTGGGGGGCAGCATGGTAGCCAGACCAGCAGTCCCAGCTCTGAGCTTTGGACAAGTCATTGTGTCCGTCGCAGCCTCGCCTTGTTGGCCGAAAACGGCTTTCCTGGGCCAAGGGGTGAGATCCTTCGGGCACGTGGCGTGTTGTGAATAAACAAACCCGTGTGCCTGCCCCAGCCTGGGTGGGTCTCGGTCACCCGGGCCCCCAGTGGGTGTCATCCATGGAGAGGGCACGTCCTTCCTGCACAGAGATGAGATCGTTCCTGTGAGCTGTGGCCGGAACGTAGTACAAGATGCTGGTACACAAACCAAATGGCAAACCTGGGAATCGACTCTGGCCGCTCGGAGCCCGTAACCTGGGAGCCGGTGAGAGTGGCTCACGTGGACCGCAGGGGTGCGCCTTCCTGTCCCGGAGCCCATCCCTGCCCCCGATGTGTGCAAATGAAGACCCCATGCAACACACCTGCTCCCCTGTGCGAACAGATTGCGAGGGGGGCTGTCGTTCCCGAGTTTGTGGGCATCAGGACACATGAAGGCCAAGGTCGAGCATCTCTGTGGGGTGCGGCAGCGGCGGGTGCCATCCCGTGGGCTGGATGCTGGCAGCCTCTTCGAATTGTCGGGGAACCTCACCCCTCCCCCAGGAAGCCCAGACTTCCGCATTTGGCACCTTCCCGGCTCCTTTTGTTGATAGTTTCTGTCACCTGGCAACTGGTGGAGAGGCAGCAAGGCAGAGGATTTCCCCCAGGCTGGTTTCTATAGCAGGTCTCTCTCCCTTCCAAGGCCAGCCGTAGGTGGGTCGGGGGGGGGGGGGGTAAAATCCCACGACGGGGAGAGGCTATGAAGAGATCAAAGTGCCCTCGGCACCTTGTTCTGGGTCTGCCGCAGTCAATCTCTTTGCCAGCTTAGAAAAAGCCAACGCGTCTCTCTCGGTCTCGGTTCCCCTCGGAGCCCTGTGTTGCCTCCTCCTCACCCGTGTCTCAGTCACGCAAAATCAGCCCCACGCCGTGCAGCAGGTGACACGGTCCTGACTGCCACCAGGCCGGTTCTGTCCCCTGGAAGGGCTGGCAGGCTCTGTGTGGCCGAGTCTCAGCTCGGTCTTTGCATTCTGTGTAGAAGATGGCGGGCAGGGGGTGGGGAGGGAGGGAGAAGGAGGGGTGGCTCTAGTTCCTGTCTTTTTCTTTAAGATTTTATTGACTGCCCTGGCTGGCGTAGCTCAGTGAATGGAGCGCGGGCCCGTGAATCCAAGGATCGCGGTTCGATTCCCAGTCAGGGCACATGCCTGGATGGCAGGCCAGTTCCCAGCAGGGGACACACGAGAGGCAACCATACATTGATATTTCTCTCCCTCTCTCCTTCGCTTCCCCTCTAAGATAAATGAATAAAATCTTTTAAAAAAATCTTAAAAAAAAAGATTTTATTGACTTAGTTTTAGAGAGAAAGGGAGGGGGAAAAACCACCCATGTGTGGTTGCCTCTTGCACACCCCCAGCTAGGAACCTGGCCCACAACCCAGGCATGTGTCCCGACTGGGAATCGAACCGGTGACCCTTTGGTTCACGGGCCAGTGCTCAATCCACAGAGCCACACCAGCTGGGGCCATAGTTCATTCTTTATTGCTCAGTTATACTCCACTTTAAGGATACGTGTGTGGGTGGGTGGCGGGAGGAATATGGAGCAGTTGGCTGGCTGTTTTCCTGTCGAACATTGGAGTGATTTTCAACTAAAGGTGTCAGGAACGTTTGTGTGCGTGGGTTCTGTGTGAACGCAGGTTCACGTTTCGGGTCAACCTCCCGGAGCGGGGTTGCTGGGACGAGCGTCAGTGGGCTTCCCCTTTATCAGAAGCCGCCACAGCCTTTCCGTTGTCACCGGGCCCCAGGGCCTCTCCTACACATCATTGTTTCTCCGGGGTTTGTTAAACTGCATTTATTGGATTACACTGGTTAATAAAATGGCATAGGTTTCGGGTGTGCAGTGTTTCAGCCTGTCCTCGGTATATCGTGTCGTGTGTTCACCGGCCCAACTCGAGCCTTTTATCACCATTTACCCCCCTGCTTTCTGCTCTGCTGCCCACCCCCTCCCCTTAGGGCTTTTCTGGGTCCTGCTCGAGAGGCTGAGCTGGTTTCTGCTCGTGGCAAAGGGCGTGAAGGAAGGAGTTGGCAAGACTTGGCAGCCGCGTGCTGACGAAGGTTTCCAACTCTGCGTGGGCTTTATACCATGAGCCTCGCCGGACCCGCCCAGGTCACAGTTCCCTGGACTGTAGGGCAGACGCCAAGTCTCGGAGCATCGGCCCAGGCACCCGGGCGCTGAAGTCCGCCCGAGCCCAGGGAAGAGGCCGTTCCCCGCCTCGGGTTCTGTGTCCGCCTTCAGCCCACCTCGAGCCACAGGCGGGCACTGAACCAATCCCATGGGACAGCCGGGACACCGGCGTCACGAAGAAAGAGAAACATGGGGGAGAGAGGGACGTTCACTGATGTGTTGTCGGGGCTGGGTGTCCTAGCAGGCTCCACGTGCCTCCGAGAAGCCTGCCATTCGAAACGTGGCCGCTAGCCGGAGGGGCTTCCCCTAACCGTGGACGGTGCAAACGCATTGGGCACGCATCGCCGATGGTCCGGGCGCCGAGCGTCTTCCTCCTGAGGGTTGAAAGACCTTGGAGCGTGACTGAAGACTCCTCCTAGCTGGGATTTATTTCCTGACGCGTAAGATGTGTGGTCGAGCGGCCCGTGTATTGCCCGTATTTATTGCTTCCGTGAACATCCCCATACGTGTGTCGTGGACACAGGAGCGTTGGCGGTTTTCAGAACGGACTGTCCTCCCCGCCCCCCGACGGCGGCTGTTTTTCTCAACATGCGTAGCTCCGTGGAATTCGGCGAGTTTCCTTGGATTTACAGCGTGTGGACACAGTTACAGCTCTGTGCTGTATATCATCCTTCAAACAAGGAGGAGTAGGAAATCTCACGGACCCTCTAGATGTCAAGTGCAGCTTAGCAGACGTTTCTCATTCATTGCAAGGAGCCTCGGTGACCAAAAAAAAAAAAACAACCACCACCAGCCATGGAGACTTGCTCACCGTGGGGCACAACCTGTGCCCTCTGCCACGCCTTTCCAGTGTGGCCAGGGCGTCGGAATGAGGCTGTGAAGCCCAGGCACAGAGCTACGGGGCTGTTCTGTACTTTCAATGCACCGAGCTTTTCTTTTCTGGAAAGATGGCTCAGCAAGGTACAAGCTCTCCGTGTCAGCTCGGCCGCCACTGGGCCCAGGCGGGAAGGAGGCCTGTTTGGATGGAAAACAGCCAGGCTGCATCCGGGAGACTGGGGAGAGGGCCAGGGGGGGTGGTCCGTGTTTTCCAAAAGCCATGGGCACTGCCAAGCTTGTTTTATTTTGTTTTGTTTTGTTTTTTTTTTCCCACTTCCTGAAATCAGCCATGAAGAGTTCCGGGCAGTTTCTTCATTTTTGTTTTAGACTCTTAGGTGATTTTAATTCTCCTAACAATAGCAGCACGGCCATGGACATTTCTGTTGGTTCCTGGCGGCCCCTGGGTGAGCCCGCAGAGGGCCAACTACCGTCCTTGTTCCTGCCGAGTGACCTTTGAACGGCCTTCTTCTTTCTTCACCCTTTGTCTTCTGAGTCCTGCGGCCGAGGAACGCAAATGGACCTAACAGTGAGCACACTGCAGTCCCCGTTTTTACTGGATGTTGCCGGGTGTTCTTGCCCCCCCCCCCAGGAAGGCGGGCGGCCGTGTGCCACAGCACTCTCGGGCAGGTCATAAAATAGCTGGGAGTTGCAAATTTCTCATCTTCTGAT
This sequence comes from Sturnira hondurensis, assembly GCF_014824575.4. Taxonomy (NCBI): domain Eukaryota; kingdom Metazoa; phylum Chordata; class Mammalia; order Chiroptera; family Phyllostomidae; genus Sturnira; species Sturnira hondurensis. The sequence goes on from NW_028091865.1 coordinate 3,507,646, forward strand.
TTTTTTCCCCCTTCCAGAAGCAAGAAGGTTAGATGACCAGGAAATGGGTGTGACTCTTAATATTTGAGAATAATTGCATCCTCCAAAATAATTCAGCAGCGTTGCCCGCTGCCCTCCTAGCAGCTGACAGACAGATGACCCAGTAGGCTCCATTGTGTTTCCTAGGACCTCGGAGCATCTTCTTATGCAACCCACGTTTCCTCGGATTCGGGAAGTCATTTTCACGGCTCAGCTCTCTTGATTTATACAAAAGTTTGGGGCTTATTGTTCAGCCGAGTCTCTAAAAATATACTTGGACTGCACGGGGCTCTTTTACATTGCTAATGGGTGTCCCTGTTTCAAAAGACAGTCGTGATGAAACGGCGAGGCGTGCATTTCTTAGGTGTCACAGTTAGTTAGCCTTTGCTTTGGAGGTAATACAGGAAAATACTAGTTTCGGGAAATAATAAGTAAGGCAGACCCGGGTAGTCTGTCCGTATTACTGGACAGCAGAAGTACCTTTAAAATTTTAGAAACAGGGATGGCTCACGTGCTAATACTTCTCCGTAGCTATAAACAATGCGTTTTTGGTGGGGGGTGGGGGGGGCGCATACCTACCTTAAGGGTCTACAATTTGCTAGAATTGCTAGAAAGATTCACGGGACTCAGCCACTGTTATGCTCACAGGTTGTTACAGCAAGAAGATACTGTGTTGTAACGGACAGCCCTTGACTGCAGTGTCAGGGTAGACTTGAAAGCTGCGATGAGGGTAGATCTTAAATATTCTTACCTCCAGCCCTGGCTGGTGTAGCTCAGTGGATTGAGCGCGGGCCTGTGAACCACAGGATCACGGTTCGATTCCCAGTTCAGGACACGTGCCTGGGTGGCAGGCCAGTTCCCAGCAGGGGAACGCATGAGAGGCAACCATACATTGATATTTCTCTCCCTCTCTCCTTTCCTTCCCCTCTAAAAGATAAATAAATTTAAAAATGTTTAACAGAATTATTTTTTAAAACACGTTTAAAATGTAGGGGTTTGTAAGTGGCTGGAGAGTGGGGCGCCTGGGCCCTTCATGCAGACAGACAAACACCCCATAGCTAGCCTTGTAGCATCAATAATTCATGTGCCTCCACCAAGCGGGCCTCTCATGTTCTCACTGCAGAGTGCAGCCCGCAGGTGGTGGCCCTCAGCTCAGAGTCCCCTGTGTGGCGTCGGGTACAAACCTGTGCTCGGTGCGATTGGTCGCAGCACAGATACCCCTTGTTAGGGTGCCATGGCAAACCAACTCTTCCTTTGAGAAGGGTGTTCTCACCCTGGCATCTTGGCTTCGTTAGTTGGAGCATCTGACCAGGTTCCATCCCCGGTCAGGGAAGCAACCGTTGGATGTCTCTGTCTCTCTCCCTCCCCGTTCCTCTTTCTCTAAAATCAGTAAACATATGCTTGGGGGAGGATTTAAAACGGAAAGGTGCATTTTCCCAAAGCGTTCCCTGGTTGCATTATAACCATTGCCACTAATAACATGGAACTACGTAGGAGACGCAGCTCTCTCTCCCAGACGCGACGTGCCCCGGCCAGCCCCACCGGCCTGCCTGGTGCCCGCAGTCTTCTCTGTTCTCATTCCTGGGTGTGTGTGGAAGCTAAGAGTCAAGGTTTACCGTCCTCTGCATGGTAATTTGCTGGGGGTGGGGGAGGGGAAGGACACTCCCTCGAGTGATTCTAAGTTGCAGTTGTTTAAATATGGGCCTTGATTAGCAGAGCCAAGTAATTTCCACTGGTGGGAACATCAAAAAAAAGGTCCGCTTCTGCTGAAGATCCTTTTAAGGGCTGTGCGGTCGCCTGCTACTTCGAAAGTTGGGGGTAAGACACATCGTCTAAGATGGTTGGGGCTTCCTGTCTTAGCTAAGATGACACAGCCACCTACCCCAGGGCCTGTTTTCGAAGGTCATATACCATTTCCACTTAAGACCAGCCAGCTCTGGAACGTGGAACGTGACCTTACACGTCTGTGGCCTTGCAATACTTCACTGACAGTTTTCTCCTCTGCCTGTCATCTGGGTGGGCAGGCGCAGCACCAGCCATCCTCTCCCCCCAAGTGTCTCTGTCCCTTCGTACATGCCACCGTCCCCAAGGGGATGTCCTCTTCTTGCCCTCCCACACCCGTGTCTGCACAATCAGCATGGAGAGCCCCCGCCTCTCCTTTGCCCTCTGCCCCCCCTATTTGGGGGGGGGGGCGCAAGTCCAAATCATCCTTAATAGGAGCCCACACTTAACCACCATCGCCGTTTCGCAAACACTGTCCCTCCCTCCAGAGAAAAGCTTGCTGTGCTCTTTCATCTCCCAGGTGAACACGTCGGGGTCACGTTCAAAGACTTCTCTTTCTGTAGCCTTTCCTGACTGGCTCTGTTTTGCGGCTTGTCATCCTCGCGCCTCGGTCGGCGAAGGTGTTCCCCAGGTCTCGTCCCTTCAGGCCCTTTCCCCGTGACGGTGTGGTGGGCACAGTGTGGCAGGCAGGTCCTTGGACGGGGTGGTTTTCCCCAACACGGATGACATGCCCCAAGACCTTCCTATCGATGAGCCTATTGTGGTGAAATGGGTTCTGCTTTGTGGTGTTGTGCGGGAAGGCACAGAGGGCATCACGTTCGTCGTTCCGACATGAACTGGGCTGGGGTGTTCCTTTGGGGATGTCGGGTATGGGGGTCAGGGTTATGCCAGCCTCAGAAAACACACCGGGGGCCCCATCTGTGCTGAGAGACCTGGAGAGACCCCCGGCTCTCTCCCCTCGGTCGGGAGGCAGGAAACTGTCTGTAAAAGGCCAGACGGCCCATATTTGAGTTCCTGTCACAACCGCTCATCTTGGGGGCACCAAAGCAGCCACTGAAAATGCGTAGAGCCCTGGCCGCGTGGCTCAGCTGATGGGAGCATCGTCCCGGACACCGAAAGCTGGTGGGTTTGATTCCCAGTCACGGTGCACGTGGGAAGCAAGCCATGGATGTTTCTCTCTCGTAAGGACGGTTCTGTCTGTCCCTTCCCCTCTCTCTGAAATCAGTGAACATACCCTCAGGTGACGACTTTTTTTTTTTTAATGATAGAACAGTGGGACATCATATTCAGGCAGTGGGCAGCTGCGGCACACAGCACATACAGACGGTCTGCAGACCCCTGTCCGAGACTGTTCATAGAATGTGGGAGTCTGCCCTCGCCCCCCGCCACACAGGTAATCTGTGTTTGTGTGTGGTGAGGTTTCCCTGCTCCTCTCTCCCTCTGCAGACATCTGCAGCCCCGCACTGTCTGAACTTGGACTTCACACCCTCGCTTCTTTGTGTGCCACCTGCCCATTTGCCAATGCCCAGACTGTTTCATTAATGCTGGTGGATATTTTTTCCCTTACACTCAAGCAGTTAGTTGCCCTTTCATGGTACACATTCCAATAAAAACACGGTTCAATTTTGAAACATTTGCCCCTGTGCTACCGGAGATTGTTTTGGATACCACCAGAGGTCTGGGAATCCCTGAAGTCCGAGAAGGAAGCAGTTGTCACGACCTTTGGTTTGAGAGATCTGTTGGTGGCTAGCATTGAACACAGTCCTGCCCTAGGCGCTGGGGTTAGAGGCATGGACCGAAGGAGTCCAAGGTCTGAGTTTTTTGAAATCCAGAGCCTGTGTTAGGCCCTGAGGCACGGCGGAACCCCTGCCTCAGGGCCTAACAGAGGTAAAAAAGGCCGTCTGGTTGAGACAGGATGGGTAGTGTCGGAGAAAGGATCGGGAAGTCGGGTTGGCAGCAGATTCACACCTGGACGCAGAGTTCTGTCCACTTAGAAGCCAGGACTGGTTTTTGCAAGTAGATGTGGGGGCGGTGTGAGTACGGGGTGAGGTACCCAAGCAGTGACTGCTGACAGCCACCCAGCGTGGTGGCCGTGGAGACCAATGGACAAACTGTGTCCGCTCAAAGAGAGCGGGGACACCAATTCCTAGGACCCGAGTTACAAGTAAAAATTCATCTGGGTAGAGAAGGGGAGTGGAGGAAATAGCCCCCTGGGAGGACAGTTGTTTCAGTGTATAGTATTATGAGTCATTTCTGCTGTCCTCCCAAAGCCCTGTGTCGATTTCGACTGTGCTTTTTTGTGGCGCTCTGCGCTGCAAACCTCCAGTTGGGAGTTCATGCTTCCAGGTCCCCGTTTCCAGAGGTCAGATCCTATCTTCACGAGGGTTCCAAACGGGAGGTGGGGGGCGGAGCAGAAGGAGCCTTGCTCTTCTGAGTGGCCCCCAGCTGCTGGAGGCGAGGTTTCTTCACTGGCTCTCGGAGCATTTCCAGGAAAATCATTGCCTCCGCTGGCCCCCAGGGAGCTGACTCACCCCCTCCCCCCACCCCCCAGCCAGGTGGCCCGGGAGGAAGTGGCGGCCTTGATTTACAACCTGACTAATGCTTTCCCCTCCTGGACGTGTCCCGGGTTTAGAAGACATTGAAGGTCTTGCCAGGACAGTCACCCTGCCGTTATCAGAGGCCGAGCCACCTTTGGGGTTCGGGGCCAAATGTTAACAGTGAAACCATGTTTTAACAAGGGCCTTCTGTTTGGGGCGGGAGACCGGGCAGTTCCAAGGGCACCGAAGGCCGTGTTGTGGCGCATCGTCTAGAACAGGCCAGCAGTGCGCCCAACACGCCCCCTGCGCTTCCTGGGCACCGATTGCCGCGTTATGGCGATTGCCGCGTGACGGCGCATCGTCTAGAGCAGGGCTGCAGTGCGCCTGTGCTCCCGTTTCCGCACAAAGCCACAGAGAAAGCGAGCACGGGGGTCTTGAGCGCCCCCCCCCCCGCCTTTTTTAGATAAGCACCTGGAAGTGTAAAGCCGAGGTGAACGCGCGCACCGGTGAAGGCTGCAGAATGCAAAGGGATGCTCAGCATGCCCGGGTGCACCTACAGTCGACATCTAAGAATTGCCTCTCGGGCAGAACACAGAGTGGTCTGGTGAGCGGATCCATCACTCTGGAAACAAAGCAGGGAGCCGGTAGTGCATCAGCCCCCAAAGAGGAGGCCGCGGTTCCGCCTTCGCCTGCCTTTTCTGCTGACGCGTGTGTCAGGTTGAATTTACTGCACCTGCCAGATTTGGTTTACTTCCTCCAGCTCCGCTCCGGCACCCTGGCCTCCAGCCGCCCTTACCCCCACCTCGCGCCACACCCCGTGTCCTGGGTCCGGAAGTGGGATGGTCCAAGAGCCACCGTGGACCGGAAGTTGCTGGCACATCCGGCTTTGCAGACACAAGGAAGTGGCGCGTGCCGAGGAGCGGCCCACCGTTGGGCTTCCAGACAGACCCAGTGGGCGCACAGTCCTCGCAGCCACTGAGGTGACAAGAGTCCAGTCACCACAGGGCCATGCCCACGTACCTCCCCGCTCCTTCCCAAGGCGGATTTGGGGAGCGGGTCGGCCGCGTAAAGTCACGTGACCAGCCCCGCACCCTCGCCGCGCAGTCCACCTGTGCTTCCGCTTCCGGTCTGGTAGGGCACAGCCTCAGCCGGTGACTCACCCTCCGTTAGGTTTATAAAGACGTCACCCGAGTTTCTTTTTTCTTTCGGCGTCCTGGTTCCCGCAGGGGACGGAACTGCCGGTGCCGTACCGACGCCGCGGACGCGGCGGCCCCTTCTCTCGGGAATTGTAAGTGATCGATTCTGTGTGCGGGCGCGTGAACCCCTACCTGTCTTCCCGCCGTCGGCTCGGTAAATTAAAATCCTGTGGGTTTGAACGGGACCTTGGGGACCATCCGCCCATGAGGCCCTTGGGGGGCGGGGAGCGGAAAAGGACCCCAGGGAGCAGAGGAGAGCAGCCCCAGGTTTGGGGGCGCCCTGCAGGCATGCTCTCGGGAGGCGCGAAGAGCCCCACCCAACGCCTCCATCAGTACAACAGTCTCCCTGTCCATCTGTGTCTCTTTTAGTTCTTAACACGGTTCTCTCTGTGCGAATGTCGCTCCTACGTACGACCTGTATTGGGCTGCGCTTTTACTAGGGGAAGGATCAGGCTCGGCTTCCTCCCGTTGACCCCGTTTGAAACGGACGTGGTGCTGGAAACTGGAAGTGGTGTTGCTGAGTCATGGTTTTCGTCCTCTTGTGGGAAAGGATGCCAGTGGACCCCTTGAGAGGGTTCTAGGCCAACCTCACCGTTGTGTAGCGTGTGGGTTAAGAGCATGAACTTGCGTCAGCTGGACACATACCAGCTGTGTGGGCTCCCCGCCCCCCACCGGAAATCGCTGGACTGCCGTGTGGACATAGTGGCTCAGTTTCCCCATCTGTAACGTGGGTTTACTAAGATGGACTCTGAGGTGATTGCCACCTCTCTGGGAAAATTCCTAAAAAGCTGTGGCCAGGTGGTTGCGTTCATTGGAGTGTCTGTCGTCCCTTAGACCAAAGAGTTCCGGGATTGGTTCCTGGTCAGGGCATGTGCCTGGGCTGTGGGTTCGATCCCCGGTTGTGGCAGGTATGGGAGGCAGCTGATCGCCGTTTCTCACGGCAATGTCTGTGTCTGGCATTAATGTTTCTCTCAAGTCCATCATTGTATCCTTGAGGAAAGGTTAAAGGTGGGAACGGGATGGGTACACGTAGCCCAGGGTAGTGTCACTCCCTTGGTGTTGCAATTATTGTTACCAAATAATGTCATAGTTTTTTATTCAGGTGTACACATGTGGCCAAGAGTGTGTTGAGTGTTTTGAGACTGTCACCTGTGTGAGAGTCCTCTTTGTCTGGAACCCATGTCTCTGCTGTTAGGCTGTTGGACCCACGTCCTAGACTCGGTCCCTGTCCTTAGCGTGTGACTGGGGCAGCACTGAGGACTTGGTGTGATGGCATCGGTCACCACCCTTTACTTAGATCAGCTTCCGGGCCTTTCTGATGGGCGCTGGGTCAGCTCCTGCGTGCATTTGGTCTCAGCCTGCTCCTGCGTGCCGAGGACCGTGCTTTGGGGGAGGGGTGCTCCGGGGATGTGCAGGGGTGCAGAGCGGGCATTTCCGGGGCCCCGCGTCATCCCAGGGCCTGACGTGTGTGTGTGTGTGTGTGTGTGTGTGTATGTGTGTGTGTCGGGTTCGGAGGCACACAGGAATGAGGGGAATGGTGCTTGCCCAGCAGTGATAACAGCGCGGGCTGTGGTGGAGCAGTCCTGACCTGTCCAGAGCAGGGAAGGCTTCATGGAGGGCAGGGGCTGGGCTGCATCCCCGGCCACTGACCAGAGGCGGCAGTGGAAGAATGGGGGGGTCCCAGAACGGGGCTTCTGTTGGATCGTTGGCTGGGGTCCTTCTCCATCCTAGGGGGCTGTCCTGAGCGTTGCCGAGTGCTTAGCACAGGGGTGGAAAGCAGGTCCCTGCCCAACTAGAGGCCCGCAGCACAAGGAAACAGAGATTGGCACATATGTGCATGCACCCCGGTGACAACCAAAAACGTGTGCGGGTAACGCCGAGTGCCTTCCTCGGGAGGCGACATCACCCTTGCATGCGACCATGAACCACCATTCCAAACTTCAGAGGCCACAGCAGGCAGGGGCGTCTATAGGCCACGCAGATGTGGGCTGGTAGCGCCGGCACCCTGGGGGCGAGGGGCGGTGAGAGCCCCCAGGGTAGAGCGGGGCTGAGGGGCTCCGGGGGTCCAGCTCGGTTCGGGCTATTGCTGGGACCTGTCTGTTCTCCCGGGGGCTCTCCGGGCCTGGTGTGTACAAGGAGAGAAGGCTGTGAGGCAATGCCTGCAGCCGGGGACGGGGCTGGGCTGCATTGCTGACATTTTCAAGCAATGCCTGGCGCCACCCGGGCGGATTCTGTCGTAACTGCAAAGGTCGGGTACCTGCCCCTAGACCTCCTGCTGACGCCAGCAGGGTAAGGAATGGCCCCAGGGCTCCAGGGTGCTGTCCCTTCAGCCTATCAGGACGTGACTGGGAGGGAAGGCGGGAGGCCCGAGGACAAGGACAGTCTGGGATGGGGGTACAACAGCCTAAGAGCAGGAACACCGGCTTCAGGCAAAGGTGAGTCATACAAGCCGTGGGTCATCAGCCACAAAGGGCGAAGGGTTCTGCAGAGGGGAATGGCCGCACTGAGTGATGAAAGCTTGCGGGTGACAGGCAGAGTCATGCAGCAGAGACCTGGGGACGGGGCCGTGGCTGACCGCAGGCTGAGGGGTTCTGGGCAGGGGGGTGGAGAGGGAAACCGGAAAGAAAGGGTACAGGCCTCGAGAAAGGGCCTTGACTCATATCCCCAGAGCCAAGCGCAGGGGCCTCGCAGGGGTCCCCTGCCACCTTCCCTGGGGTGGTGACCCTTGTGTGGAGCAGTGGGCCATGCCTCTGCCGCTGAGCGTCGGGTAAAGAGCTTATTCTTGGTGGCATAAGGAAGCCACCCACTCCGTACATTCTTGACCATCAGGCGGGCAGCGGAAAACGAATGGTGGGTAAATGGGGAGGAGAAGGATGGGTTCGGTGTGAAGCGCGGAGACCTTGCGCGGAGGAACACCTCCACCTGGTGGGCGTTTCCTGTGTTGCAGAGCCCGGGGCCCAGGCCTGTGATGGCGCTGCAGGGAAGGTGAACTGGGGCCAATGGGATCCTGCTTACAGGCAAGGCACCGGGCGGCACGCCACACCGGCAGTGCCAGTGCCGAGAAACGCTGAAAGGGGCCTGCCCCGTGGTATTGCCCTGTTCTGTGCCATCCCCAGAGCGCCTCATCCCCTCTCCTTTGCCTGAAGGAGTCAGAATAGAAAGTGAGACAGGCTAGACCTTCCGTGGGGATGCCCTGGGCCCTGCCCAAGAGGATGGCCAGCTCCAGTGCACCCCTGGCTGTCCCCTGGCCCCCGGGGGGGTGGTCGTGTCCCCAGCAGAGTGGGTTGCCTGTTAGCAGAGGACTTGTCTGTGGCCCAGACCTCTGGCAGTGGCATTCCCCCTTACTCCCTTTGAGGGACATTATTGCAGGTTCCCCATCGCTGCCCGTGGACCCTCCCACAGCGCCTCCCCACCCTCTCCCTGCCCCACTCCAGCGGTGTCTGTTTCGGAAACAGGCATCGTGTGTAAACACAGGGATCGGGCAGGGGCCTTTCTCACTCCCCCCCCCCACCCCCAGCATGCGTGTTCATCCCCACCGCACACAATGGGAATGTGTATGTGGGGATGAACTAAGGAGGGGGAATGGCTAAGTGTGGCCTTTGTCCGTAGCCTGCTGTGGAGGTGATCGGTGCAGATGCGGGCAGGCTCTGGTGGGGGGGGCGGAGCCGCATCTCCTAGCTTTTCAGTAAAACAAGCGACGGCCCACGCCGATGGGCCCAGAACAGCCTCATTTTCCTAGGACGTTGGGCTGTGTGATGCCCATACCTGGCCCTGCGCAGTCCCTCTGTTTCCGGCTGCGGCCCAGGCCCGGTGCGCAGGTGCGCACCGCCCCTGGGCAAGCCTGGCCCGGGCGGCCTGTTCGGGAAGCCAGGAGCCAGGCGGACTCTGTCCTCTGTTTGCTATTCATGATGCTGCGTTGGCTCCACCCCAAGCTGCTTCCCCCAATCAGAAGCCGGGCGTCCTGCGGCCGATCCGCGGGGTTGAGATGGGGAGCAGCCACCGTCAGGTCCCTGCGGCTGCGCCTCCCGCCTGCAGTCCGGGCCTCACTGCCTGCCTTCTCTGTCCGGCTGCAGGTTTTTCCCACTCGGCGTTCACGTTCGGTATCGAGAGCCACATCAGCCAGTCCAACATCAACGGAACGCTCGTGCCGCCCGCCGCCCTCATCTCCATCCTGCAGAAGGGGCTGCAGTATGTGGAGGCCGAGATCAGTATCAACGAGGTGCGTGCGTGTGCGCGAGGTGCGTGCGTGTGCGCGCGTGCGGGTCTCCGCGCCCTGGTGGGCGGAGACAGGGGGCCCAGTGTGTCAGGTTGCTCATAGCCCCTCCCTCTTTTTGCACGGGGCTCAGTGCGAAGTTAGGCCAATTTTACAGCAGTGCGCGAGCGCCTGTCTCCGTGACGTGAGGCAGGAACATTCGCCTATCCCTAACGCCCCAGATCGCTGGGTCCCCGCGGAAGACCGCCGTTCGTCACTCCTGTCTTGCACTGATGCTCACCCATGCTGGGCCCTGGCCCACGCTGCCCGCCTCGGATGCCCTAGGGCATGTCCACCACGCTGTACCTGCCCGCAGTGCAGAAATGCTGGGCGGGGAGCCGCAGGCTGATGGCTGTGCCCCACTTTCTCCCCAGGATGGCACCGTCTTTGACGGCCGTCCCATAGAGTCCCTGTCCCTGATCGACGCGGTGATGCCCGATGTGGTACAGACGCGGCAGCAGGCTTTCCGGGAGAAGCTCGCTCAGCAGCAGGCCAGTGCGGCGGCGGCGGCAGCGGCGGCCACAGCAGCCACAGCAGCCACAGCGACCCCAGCCAGTGTGTCCCAGCCCAACCCACCAAAGAACGGAGAGGCCACCGTGAACGGGGAGGAGAACGGAGCACACGCAATAAGTGAGTGCGGGCCCGGCCCTGGTGCGTTTCCTCTCCCTCGAGGGATGCCAGCAGCTGCCTCCTGCACACTGCCTCTGGGTCGCTTCCTAATGTTTCCATCCCCTTCGGCCAGAGGGGCTTCACACCCTCGTCTTTCCTCGGCGCCCTCAGGCACAACGTCCTGGCATCACACCCCCCCAGTTCTAGGAGGGGGTGCCGCTCTGGGAGCCCGCTGCGTGTGGCAGGGAGGTGGGTCGCCCCCGACCTTCCAGGTCTTGCTGTGGCGGCCCGTCCCATCACAGCCGAGCTCCCCATGGCGGGGCGGGTGTCTTACTCGCTCTTGGCAAATCCCCACGCCCGGTGCACGTGTGCACGGGTGGGCATGCCCATGCAGATGCATGTGTGCGTGTGCCGTGTGAGTGCCCGTGTGCCCAGGTATAATAAACATCACACACGGAGGGGAGCCAAAGGGGGCCAGCCGTCGTGCGTGTGGGGAATAATACAACACTATAAAAACAGTACGAGAGCAGCTGTTTTGCATGATGACCCCTGCAGACCCGCTGTGCCCCTGCGTGCACTTACTGCAGAAGGCAGCGCGTTCACCAAACTGCGGCAGTCGCGGTCGAGCCGCGGTCACCGCAAGGGAGGGCCACCACGTGCAGTGTAGCCGTCTGCCAAACCGAGCTGCCGGGCCAAGACCTCGCCCTGGGTCACCCGGCCACGGGTCTGCTCCTGTTTCCTACCCCAGATAATCACTCGAAACCGATGGACATAGACGGGGACGTCGAGATCCCACCCAGCAAAGCCACCGTGCTCCGGGGCCATGAGTCCGAGGTGTTCATCTGCGCCTGGAACCCCGTCAGCGACCTGCTCGCTTCCGGGTAAGGACGTCGGGCTGGGGGTCGGCCTCCCGGAGCGCACACGCTCACCTGCCCAGGCCGTCTTCCCAGGCCAGGGCCCCGGGGGCCGCGTGCTGCCCTCCTGGGGGTGTTCCCAACGGCGACCGAACCGTGGAGAAGCCCACATGCGGGGGACCGATGCCAGCATCTGACGACACTCCATGCAGCAGAGATGCTGGGGCGCCTAAAGGGCTGCCACGCATGGGGTTGGATTCCTGGCAGGCCTGTCCCCCGGGGGTGTCATCCCACCCTGTGCCAGAGCCAACGGTGGCCTCGAAGCATGGTCTGGCCTCTGCCCGTAGGCAGCAGACACTGAAACAGGTCACACAGTGGGGACGATGAAGTACAGGACGCCACACGCCCAGGGGGTGAGCCGGACGCGGAGTGTGTGGCTCGTTTCATCCCGCAGGTCCGGGGATTCGACGGCTCGCATATGGAACCTGAACGAAAACAGCAACGGAGCGTCCACGCAGCTGGTGCTGCGGCACTGCATCCGGGAAGGCGGCCACGACGTCCCCAGCAACAAAGACGTGACCTCGCTGGACTGGAACGTAAGTGCAGGGCGCCGCGCGTCCCGTGGGTCGCTTTCCGAGCGCTCATCCGGTGGCGCTGAGCAGGCAGCTGGTGGGTGTTCGGGGGGCCCCTCGCTTCCAACGTCCGCATACGTCTCAGCACAGCCGAGAAAAGCCGGCTTTGCATGGCCATGTTTCCGCCGTGTGTGTTGGGGACACGTCCCCGAGGGGACTCACTGCTCTTNGAAGGCGGCCACGACGTCCCCAGCAACAAAGACGTGACCTCGCTGGACTGGAACGTAAGTGCAGGGCGCCGCGCGTCCCGTGGGTCGCTTTCCAAGCGCTCATCGGGTGGCGCTGAGCAGGCAGCTGGTGGGTGTTCGGGGCCCCTCGCTTCCAACGTCCGCATACGTCTCAGCACAGCCGAGAAAAGCCGGCTTTGCATGGCCATGTTTCCGCCGTGTGTGTTGGGGACACGTCCCCGAGGGGACTCACCGCTCTTTGTTCCTTCTCGTGACCACCCCCCGCCCTGTGCACTGTTTGTGCATGTTCCTTCTCCTTCTGGCAAATTCAGTTCTCTCCTGCACACGAGCACGTTGTTTGGAGCATAGCAGAGTCTCCAGCGTCTTGTTAAAGCTTTTCTTGTGGTGTGTTTCATCACGTCACTGGGGCGAATGGGGGCGGTGTGTTTTGCTTGCTCCCCCCGCTCCGTGGTTGTAACACCTTGCGTTTTAATTTCAGAGGTGTGTGGGGCGGGCTGGGGAAGTCTCTTAACCAGGGACCAAGGATGGGTGGGAGACTATTCCAGCCCCGGGGGGGAGCACTGGCCTCTGCCTCGTCAGCACCGCCCCGCTCCTGAGCTGTGTCGCCGCCTCCTTTCTGGCCCGCAGAGCGAGGGGACGCTGTTGGCTACAGGTTCCTACGATGGCTTCGCAAGGATATGGACGGAAGATGGTGAGCCGCCCCCCTCGGGTTGGGTCGCGGCTGCGGTGGTGTGGCCGGGGAGCGGGCGCACCCGGACTTGGGGCCCACCGTGCTTGTCTGCTTGCACTCCAGGTAACCTGGCCAGCACCTTAGGGCAGCACAAAGGGCCCATCTTTGCCTTGAAGTGGAACAAGAAGGGGAACTACATTTTGAGTGCTGGGGTGGACAAAGTGAGTATCCCCTGAAAACGCCTCTGTGGCCTGTGGGTGCTTACCGGTTTGGACTCTCTGGAGAGCATCGTGGATTCTTTGAATTCTGAGGCTTTCTGCTGCTGCTTAGAGAAATCAAGGTGACGTCTTTGCCTCGAGTTTGGTGGCTCTCCTGTTTATTGGTAGCACATCCTCTCTCCGTATGTGACACCGCCCCGCCGACCTTTGTACAAAGCGCCCCCACCACTTCAGGTGCCTAGGTCAGTGCCCGCCGGCAGAGTCAAAAATACTCACCACCCGGCCCTCGGCAAAGATGCGCTTGCTGAGCCCCACACCGCGCAGCGGAGCCCGCTGGGTCTGTGAGTGGCGCATCCTCGATCTCCCTGTCTCATTCACGGCAGGGAAGCCTTCTTCCACACCTGGCAGCCTCACACTGCACGTGCTGAGCTGAGATGCCGTGGCTGTCACCGGGAGGCTGTCCTGGGACGGCCACCAACCCCTCCCCAAAGGGCCGTGGTTCAGATCTCGCGCACACAGCACTCTGTCTTGTACATGGCCAGTTGTCGGTACTGCTGGTGGAGTTACTGAGATAATGGGTGCGACCGATCACGGGCCTTTAATGGGCACTTTGGTGTGGGTGTTGGCGCATTCGGTGCTGCGAGAGAGGAGACGGGCCCGAGAACACGGGTCCCCGGTGACAGCCCACGGGCCCACCTAGGGGAGCAGACCAGGGGTGGAAGTCGGGCCCCCATCCAGCCAGCCCCGACTGCCCCAGCACCGCATTCTGGAGAGTTCTCGCAACCCTCACCTCCGCATCGCCTAGGGCTGATACGTTTCTCTTTGCTTTTCTACCTGGTTGTCGGTTCTGAGCATTAGGTGATGACCTAGTTGGTCGGTGAAAGCGCACGCTTGAAATTTCATTCGTATTGGCCTCTTACACTGTCTGCCTTTATTGGTTAGCGACAGCAGTACCGTAGTGTACATAATACTAATATATTAACGTTCTAGAAACTAACACCCGGGAAGGGGACGTAACTCACGGGGATGCTAGTGTTAACCTTTGGAGTGTGCTTGACCAGATGGGGCCAAGTGTTTTTTTTTGTTTTGTTTTGTTTTTTAATATTTTATTTATTTATCTTTAGAGGGAAAGGGAAGGAGAGAGGAAGGAAACATCAATGTATGGTTGCTTCTGGTGCATCCCCTGCAGGGAACTGACCCCTGCCGGACACTGGCCTGCAACCCAAGCATGTGCCCTGACTGGGAATCGAAGGCCAAGTGTTGATATAGTTCAGATCCTTAAAAGATCTCGTGAAATTCCTGTTTCCTCTGTCCAACGTCTATTAAATGGAAACATCAGGAAAATACCACGGTTGCTGATGGTAGTATATGAAATTGCACCAGATTGGAGTTTATAAATTCTCTGCAGTGTCAGTTTTGTTAGTGAGTGCCTTCAGGCACCCGGAGGACCCACCAAAGAAGTGGACAAACGATGTTGATCGGCCTGGAGCCGGCCAAAATGGGGAGGGCCTGGTTGCAGAGGCGCGCACTGTTTTCTCTGGAGTCGTGTGCCGTCGGCCAGTCCCTCGGACAGGAGCTCTGTGGTCACTGACCAGGAGGCGTACCCGTCCCCACGGAGCTGCTCCGGCTCATAAGAACTCATGGGTTCCCTTGTTTTCTGGGGAAACAACCGTTCGCCCCGTATTTATGGATCACGGCATGGGCGCCTCTGCCCAGGGCAGCTCGATGGCCGGAATGTGCAGACACGCCCGTCTGGTCCGGGCAGCTATGTTCCAGGTCTTCCAACCTGGAACGGGGAGGGAGGGTGCCCAGCATTCTGGGAGTGTTGCAGTGATCCGTGATGGGTGCTGTGTGTGTGGCGTCGCCACCCACACGCGTGTCTGTCGGGGCGGTGGCATATAAAACGCACCAGATTCCACGGGCTTGGAGCAGAATGCCGTGGGTCTCCGTACCAGGTGGGAATCATCGATGGCACATAAAAACAGTAACCACTTTGGTCACACTGCGCATGGAGGGCCCGGCGTGGCTCGGGCTCTGGCTCCGCGCTCCGGCACAGCAGCGCTGGTCCCCAGGGAGGGGCGGGGACTAACGGCTGTGTTTGTGTGCCTCGCAGACCACGATCATCTGGGACGCCCACACGGGAGAGGCCAAGCAGCAGTTTCCGTTCCATTCCGGTGAGCCTTCCGTTCCTGTCTTGTGACTCGGGGACGCCAGCAGCACGGGGGTCACTCCAGACTGGTCATTCCTCCCAATGTGGACGGGGGCCTCGCTCCCAGGAGCAGGAACACCGGACCTGTTTTATTTACTTTCCATGTAGAGAGAAGGGAAGGGAAGGAGAAGGGGGGTGGGAAACAGCAGTGTGTGGTTGCCTCTCGCACACCCCCTACTGGGGACCGAGTCCACTGAGCCACAGCAGCGGGGGCCAGGCTGAGGCTTCCCGACTGGGCCTTTGGTCGTTGTGAACCGCCCGAGAGCCGCGCACAGGCCGGTCAGTGCTGACAGCCCGCGTGTGCCCTGCCCGCAGCCCCCGCCCTGGACGTGGACTGGCAGAACAACACCGCCTTCGCCTCCTGCAGCACCGACATGTGCATCCACGTCTGCCGGCTCGGCTGCGACCGCCCGGTGAAGACCTTCCAGGGACACACCGTGAGTGGAGGCTGGGGCGGGCATCGGGCTCGCGAGCATGGGCTGGGAGCCGGGAGCCGTGTGTGTGTGTGTGTCCCCCCCCCCCCCCCCCCCCGGNCCCCCCCCCCCCCCCCCCCCGGTGCCTGGGAGTGGACGGTGCTGTGACGACAGGGCCGCTTCTCCAGCAGTTTGGGCCGCTTGGCCTGAGGTGTCGGGCTGGCCAAAGAGTGCCTGCGGTTTTCTCCATATAGTGGGTGTGGTTGTGCCTAATTGTCTTTTTTTTTTTTTAAGATTTTATTTATTTATCTTTAGAGGAGAAGGGAAGGAGAGAGGGAGAGAAATGTCAACGTGGGGTTGCCTCTCGTGCGCCCCCTGCTGGGACCTGGCCTGCAACCCAGGCATGTGCCCTGACTGGGAATCAAACTGGTGACCCTTTGCTTCCCAGGCCCGTGCTCCATCCACTGAGCTACACCAGTCAGGGCTGGTTGTGCTTAGTTGTCTTTAAGTTCGTTCAGAACAATTGTGCTAGATTGTATCGTGACAGCTGTCATATCAGCATGCCTTTTTTAAAAAGTTATAAACATTGGTGAGTTTTTGTGTAGCTATTTTAATATTGGCGGTGGAAGAAAATACACAAGGTTTCTTGTGTATTTTGCTTGTGTATTATGCTTTATTATTTCAAGAAAGGTAAAAAGCACAGCTGAAACACACCAAAAAAAGATGTATGCAGTGTATGGAGAAGGTGCTGTGACTCATCGAAGTGGTTTGTGCAGTTTCCTAGAACTGTTGACATTTTGGCCAGATAGTTCTCTGCTGTGGGGGTGTCTCATGCACTGGAAGGTGTTCAGCAGCGCCCCTGGCCTCTACCCACTAGAAGCCAATAGCAGGAGACAGCCAGCCGACATCCTCATTACGTCCAAATCAGTCACATTATTGGTGAAAATGAAAATGTGACTTTTATTTTACCAAAAAAAAAGGTTAAGACTTTCTGGCCCCCACTACTAGCTCAGGTTGGATTAATCCAGTTATGGTGAGGCAGTGGGGAAAACACAAACCATGAGAGGAGCCAGATGATGGATTTTGCAGGAAAGACTTCAAATAGCTGTTAGATGAATGCAGGAGGTCGTAAATGAAAGGATGTTGGTAATGACTGAACAGATGGGGAATGTCAGCCCTCGAAGGAAAACTGTGTTGTTAAGAATGAGTCCAGTGGCAGTCTGAGAACTGAGGTCTGAGGTCTGAAGGGGAAACCTTCATGGGTGGGTGTAACAGCAGATGGGAGAGTGCAGAAATAAGGCAGGGGAACCTCACGACAGATCCTGGAAACAGCCCGTTTTACTCAGTCAGCGTTCAGTGCGGGAAGTTCATGCGCTGGCTGACTTCTCATCCATTCCGGAGTGTGGCGGCCGGGACTCCTCGAGGCCCTCCTAGAGCAGATACCTGGTGGGTTCGAGTGTCTAACACCAGCCACGCCTCCCACCTTCAATTCTCGGGGCCCTTTGTCATGCATATAACCGGTGTGAATTCTGTCCTCACCAGTGCCCGCCAGTTCCTCCCTGTCCAGCTGTGTCCCCACAGGTCCCTGCCTCTGAAAGGAAGCCAGGCAGTGTCCCGCTAATGTCCCGCTGTGGCTGTGCGCAGAGTCGTCTCTTTATTTCCCCGGCGCGGGCTTGTTTCTCCTCTCAGGCGGGACTGTCCCGTGCTTTTCCTAGAAGTCTTTGCCGGGGTGGGGGTGGGGTCATTGCAGGGCTGGGTGGTGAGTGGGAAAGGCGAGGGGGTTACCCAGACAATGCAGTCTTGGGGACCTCCCGCTGTCCCACGCACGGCCTTGCTGCCATCCGTCCCCTCGTCTCTGTGACGGGCGTGTTCACCTTTCTGCACAAGACAGGAGCTCGGTGCCTCTGAGGGTTTTTTCCGCAGGACCTATGAGCTGTTTCTGGGTGCTTTCTGGGAGTCGAGACGTGGGTGGCGTTGCAGAGAGAGAGAGAGAAGTCCACTCTCGGGAAGGACTTGCTGTCTGCCTTCCTGGGCCTTCTCTGTGCAGTGGCTGCCAGAGCCAGCCAAGCAGCTGAGGCTGTCCCCCCGTCGGCACGTCGGCGGGCCCCAGGGTGTCCTGCTGAATCCACTTTGTCGTGCCCGTGCCCGTGCCCCCACAGTCCCAGCCCTTCACCGTGCCCGCACTCGCCTTCCTCCCCTGGTTTCGGGCCCTGTGCCCTTAGTACCATCCGGAACACAGAGTGTGGCCCTGTCCCTTCCCCACCTCATAGCCCTCCAAGCCCAGTGCCCTCAGCCAGCTGCGTGACCGTAGAGGTTAGCCTTCAAGCCCAAGCACGTGGAGTGGGGGGTTCATGTGCCCTCTGCTGGGCACACAGGACCCTACAAGAAGGCCCTTTCGCCACCTTTCCTGCCTCGCCGGCCCCACCTCCACCTGCGTGGCCCCTTCTCCTGGGCCCGTGGGCGGTGCTTTCCTTCCTCCTCCAGGACTTGGTCTCAGGGTGACCGGGGTGCTGCGCCGGACGGCTGCGTGTAGCCTTTTTACCTTCCTGCCCGCTCCCCTGCCCCTTCCATGGCCGGAACTGTCCGCTGCCCGCTGCGCACCGCACCAGAGTGTTGCTGCTGGCCTGGCTGTTTGCTCTGGATTTCTAGCTCCCCTTGCCCTCCCTGGAGTTGTTTTCCTGTGTGTCACCCCGACAGTGATCATTTGCATCTCGTCTCCCTTGTGCCCTAGGGTCGGCCTCTGTGTTCCTCTTCCCATCCCGTTGCCTCGGCCTGAGTAGCCTGTATTGTACATCAGAGGTCTTCTCTCTGTAGGTCCCCCCTCCCCACTTCAGTCCCCACTAGAGACAGCTGTCCTCCATAAATTTAGAGGCACCGAGTCGTTAGAAGGGACTTCCAGTGTCGGCCTTAAAACTGCAGTCTTACTGGTTTTGTATACTGCACTTACTGTATGGAAATTCATTGGCTCCCTCACTGTGATTGTTCCCTTGGACCAGGGTAGATGAGGGCGGCTGGTTTTGCATGGTCTATGGCCGTGTTTGTACAGAAGTGAGAAAAGCAGAGTAAGAAAAGGAAGATCGTGGGTGGGTCCCACGGTGGTGGTCCTTGTATACCTGGGAAAACTGCAAATAGATTCTGCAGAGTTGATGGAGCGCTCCTGCCCCCTGCTGGACAGTTGTGGCACCTACTCACAGGCTGGTTCCCCACCACCACCACCCTTTTTTTTTTTTCCTTTTTCAAAAATATTTGTGTTTGATGGTAAAGTACCTCCTGGCTCTCTGTGCTGCTCGATAGATCCCTGCGTGGGGGCTTTTACTTTTTAAAATCCTCTGCTGTCTTTCAGAACGAGGTCAATGCGATCAAGTGGGACCCGTCCGGGATGTTGCTGGCGTCCTGCTCGGATGACATGACGCTAAAGGTACCAGGATCGGGAAGGGTGGGCTGCTCGATCCTGGACAAGCGCGTGCAGTCAGAGCTGATGGGACGCTTGCTGCTGCCGTGGCTGAGAGGTTCGCCACGAGCACTGCCCACCGCTATGCCGTTTCCCCGCGGCCACCCCAGGGCTCGGTGTCTTCCGGAGAGCCACCGCCGACGAGCCGAGGGGCGTGCTGAGAACCTCCCCTTCCGCTGAGCCCCCACCGGGGCCCCCAGGGTGTCGCCGGCCCCTCTGCCCGGGCAGCGTTTGCTCACGTTGTTCCCCGTGTGTCCCGCAGATCTGGAGCATGAAGCAGGATGCGTGCGTCCACGACCTTCAGGCCCACAGCAAAGAGATCTACACCATAAAGTGGAGTCCCACCGGGCCGGCCACCAGCAACCCCAACTCCAACATCATGCTGGCCAGGTGAGCGGTGGGGGGGGTGCCCAGGCCCCGGGCCCCGCCCACACGGCTGCCAAGGGCAGCCTCACTCACTGCGGCCGTGAAAGTCACTGTAGCAGAGGGAACAGAAACACAGCCGCTGGCCATTCTTTGTATCGAGGGGGAGTGACGTTCTCCCTGCGGTGTGTTGTTGCGAATGTCTTCACACCCTTCCAAGCCGCACAGAGAACGTCTCCCTTTGGAGAGGCCCACCTGGTGGGGCTGTCGGGTGACGGCCGAGTAAACCTAAGCACCCGGAACACACGCCAGGCTGGTAGGAGGCTGTGTCTCGGGTCTGGGCTCCCGGCAGGCTGCTTCTGAAGGTTCTTCCTGCGACAGAGAAAGGAAAGCAGAGCTCAGCACGGCCGTGGAGGGTCCCCCCGAGCAGCAGCTCCGGCCAAAGCCCTTGCACAGCAAACCCCCGAAGGCAGCAGCATCAGAGGACAGTGTGAGAAGGCCAGTCCGTGCAGCCCTTCCCAGAACTGGGAAGACGGGTTTGTGTGTGGCCGCGCTGGCCTGCCCCAAACACGCCACGTCAGGCTGTGGTGCGCAGAATTGTGTCGTCCCCGTGCCGCCTTTCAGGGTGTCGCGTTCCACGCCCCATCCCGTTTTAATGAGACTTCAGAAAAGCAGGCTGAGGAGGTTCTGGGGCTGCAGTGCCGGATGCTCAGGGGCCTGGGTCCCCGGTGCAGAGATGCCTNTCCTACGACAGAGAAAGGAAAGCAGAGCTCAGCGCGGCCGTGGAGGGTCCCCCCGTGCAGCAGCTCCAGCCAAAGCCCTTGCACGGCAAACCCCCGAAGGCAGCAGCATCAGAGGACAGTGTGAGAAGGCCAGTCCGTGCAGCCCTTCCCAGAACTGGGAAGATGGGTTTGTGTGTGGCCGCGCTGGCCTGCCCCAAACACGCCACGTCAGGCTGTGGTGCGCAGAATTGTGTCGTCCCCGTGCCGCCTTTCAGGGTGTCGCGTTCCACGCCCCGTCCTGTTTTAATGAGACTTCAGAAAAGCAGGCTGAGGAGGTTCTGGGGCTGCAGTGCCGGATGCTCAGGGGCCTGGGTCCCCGGTGCAGAGATGCCTCCGGAAAGGACGGAATCCGGGAGGAAGGTCGCGTTCCCAGGAGGTGGCCGCGGGCTCTGGGTGGCGGCAGAGACGGGGATGGTGGGGACAGGGGGCGCGGTTCTGTCAGGCAGGACGCTTGTTCCCGAGAGCGCTCGACCCAAGGCCGTTTCCAGAAAACACCGGAAGGAGGGTTTTTACCTGCAGCCGCTCAGGCTGAGTCCAAAACCCACAGAGGCGTCCCTCCCCTTGGGTTGAGTTGTTGTCCAGAACTCCACGTAAATGCCCAGAAGTTGCTTTTGTGTGAGGTGGCGCCCAACCCCTTCCCTGTCCCTCTGGGCGACGAGTGTGGAGAGGACACAGCAGTGCCCAGCAGGTCCGCATCGGGGAGAGGGCCAGGCAGCAGCTTCCTGCCAGGTCCCCGGACGTGCAAAAAGGACTGAACTCGCAGCTCTCGGGGATTTGGCTGCGTATCTGCCCGTGGTGGTGTTTTCATTCCGGTTGCATGAATGCTTTCATCCTGTCAATTTGCCATGTTTCCGAATACTTTGTTCGGTGACAGTGAATGTTGTTTTATGTCATGGGAGGGTTTTAGAAAGTGCAGTAAATATTCCCCAGACACATATGTGGTCCATATTCATGGAAAACACAGACACCAGTGAATGTGAAAGCACCGTTTCCCCAGTAACGGCACTGAGAAAGGAAGGAAGGAGGGGTTTGCTCTGTGGCTGGCTTGCTGTCCGTGTACCGAGTCCCACTGTCGACAGGACAAAGCCTGTTGGTTGTCCCCGCAAGCACAACGGCGGTGCCAGGAGACCCCCGCGTGCGGGCGCGGAGAGGTCGTGGAGGGGAAGCGGGAGAAACCGCCGCGTTTCTGTGCTGATGCTCCCCCCCGCCTCCCCAGCGCCTCCTTCGACTCCACGGTGCGGCTGTGGGACGTGGAGCGCGGCGTGTGCGTGCACACGCTCACCAAGCACCAGGAGCCTGTCTACAGCGTCGCCTTCAGCCCCGACGGCAAGTACCTGGCCAGCGGCTCCTTCGACAAGTGCGTGCACATCTGGAACACGCAGGTAAGCCCCGGCTTCCAGTCTGAAAGGACAGGCCACGGGGTGCCTCGCTGACCAGGCTCGAAGCGGCCCCCGTTTCCCCCTTTTCCTGAGTCCCTGGCTCGAGGCCCTCTGCCCGCCTCATCCGTTTCTTGGGCGCGACCTGTGATGTTGGAAAAGCATGGCCCCGTTCCCCTTCCTGCAGAGAGCCCGGGGGGCCTCCCGTGGGCGCAGGGGTGTCAGAGCCTCTGGAGGGCCCCGCCGACAGGCGAGACCCGCCCTCACCTGCACGCCCCATCCGGCAGCAGAGGGGAGGGTCCAAGGAGTATTGGCTGCATTTCCACGCCATGTAGATTGTGCTGACGGGTAGCTGCTTCACGCCTGGGTAGCAAAGGGCGAGTCAGTGCTGGCCTGTGCTCCTGTCGGGAGGGCATTTGAGCAGAGGCAGCCACCGACAGGGAGAAAGGGCCGGGGCTGCTGCCAACAGCCAGTGCTCCCCCACTCCTGATGCTCGGTCAGGTGCAGTCCACGCCCCCTGGTGGCAAGGGTGGGTGGTGCAGGAGCCGAAGTGACTGCTGGGGAGCAGGGGGGGGGGGCCTCTGGGAGTTGGGGCTTCCCCCAGTCCGCCTCCCATGATCTAAACTCCCTCCTCGTGGTCACAGAAAGGCGATGGCGGGCCTGACACGGTACCAGCCTGTCGCCAAGCCGACGAGCCACCTGGGAAATGCTCATGGCTCACGGTTCAGGAAACAGCTCTCTGGAACTAGTTGGGGGTGGGGGGCCGTTGTACAGCGACCTCACACAAAAGCGACATGAGGTCCCACCTGCTGTCCAAAGCGTGGCCACTCCTCGGTCCTAACTCACCAGTCTCTCGGAGACGGTGCTCCCCTTAACCCTGGGTCGGGCCACGCCCTCTGTAAATAGGAAAGCCGTACTGTTGTGGGCTGGGCGCCTCCCCGTTCCTGCCCGCTCACGGCCCTCACCCCCGTCAGCCTGGGCTGGGTGTGGAAGGCGCGCAGTGCTCGGGCCCTGCACAGTGCACAGGCAGCTTCCCACGCGTGGCAGGGAGTCTGAGGGACCTGCCTCCGGAGCCTCCAGTGCTGAGCGACGGTCCTCTTCCCTCCTGCGTGTTCGAGAGCTGCCGTGATGCCGCGTCGGGCCGCGTGTGCCCTGCGTCCCCTCCACGCCGTTCCTGACACCTTTGCTTTGCTTTGCTTTGCAGAGTGGGAGCCTGGTCCACAGCTACCGAGGCACGGGCGGCATCTTCGAGGTGTGCTGGAACGCCCGCGGGGACAAAGTGGGCGCCAGTGCGTCCGACGGCTCTGTAAGCGGCACCCACGGTTGGCTGGGGCGGAGGCTGCGGGGCGGAAAGGGGGAACTCGGTGCAGCTGGTGGAGGGGCTGTGGGGCGGATGGCCTCGTGTCCGTGGAGCCCCCACAGGTTCCCAAAGGCCTTGTGCTTGCTCTTGGGTTCTCGTCGGCCCGCCACTAGGTGGCGCTGTGACGCCAGTGGCCACTGCCAACTTGTCCCTTCCCCGCCCTGCCCCTGACTGGACTCTGTGCTGTGCACTCTGGGAGGGTTGGTCAGGTGCTCGGCCCTTCGCTTGTCGTTACAGCTCCTCTGACCGTGCGGGACTGTGTGCCGATAAAACTTTATTTATGGAACACGGTGGGTGGGCCTGCCGTGGTCCCTGGGCCACGGAACCTGCCAGCCTCAGCTCTGAAGCCATCTTCGTGTTGTCGCGGCGATCCCACGGGCTCTCTCCTTCCCCGCAGGTGTGCGTCCTAGACCTGCGAAAGTAGAGCCGGAGGTGGCGGAGAGCAGCAGAGAATCCCAAGGGACCAGCAGTCGGCGTGGGGGGGCGCGGCGCCGTCAGACTCGATCCTGTCAGCCTCAGAACCGCGTGGCCGAGACGCGTGGGCGTGGACTCTGAAATCAGCTCATCCCTGGCCACGGAGCCTCTGTTTTCCCATAGTCCTCGGGAGACGTTGGAAACACACACACACACAGTCCTGTCCGAGGGGCACACGGGGTCCACTGGGGCGTGCAGCCACCAGCCAGAGGGGGCGCAGTCTGGATCCCGCCCAGACGGGCCGGTAGCTGAGAAGGGAGTGGGGGTGGAAAGCTGTGCCAAAAAAAAACAGAAGGAAGAAAAATGCTGTGATGAAAACCGACGTGGAGGTAACCAAACAGCCTGCAAGGGGGTGAAGGAGCCCTCCTCTGCGGGCTGCGTTCTCCCCGGAGTGCCTCGGGGGCCGCGCTGCTGTTGCGAAGGGCGTGCAGGACCCGTCTGTAGTCTGTACCAAGG
The DNA here is from genome assembly GCF_014824575.4 of Sturnira hondurensis. Classification (NCBI taxonomy): domain Eukaryota; kingdom Metazoa; phylum Chordata; class Mammalia; order Chiroptera; family Phyllostomidae; genus Sturnira; species Sturnira hondurensis. Next base: position 3,531,486 of record NW_028091865.1, read on the forward strand.
GCTGTGTGACTTGGTCATCCGGACTCAGCCTGTTGCCTAGAACCACCTGCGGGGCGGGGCGCGCTTTTCTGCGGGCGGGAGGCCTGTCCTGTGGGCCCGCCCCCCACTGCGAGGCTGGTTGCGCTCGGTCCCCCTTCCCGGCCCGTGCCCCTCCCCTCCTTCCAGTGCGGTCTTGCTTGGCTTGCAGTCTTGGGAACACGGTGACGACAGTCTTCGCTGGAAGGCGTTGTTGACCTCCCCGCCCCTGCCCCCTCTCCCTCCCGGTCTCTGCCCTTTATCGAAGTCACTGCGGATCCTAGGTCTCACGGGCACTTCCCAGCGCGTACCAAGTGCTTTATTAAAAGAAGAAGGCAGGGCGGGGGACTTTTTACAGGAGAAAAAAAATGACTTATAAGAAAGAGCCTGGAGTATTTTTGGAAAAAAAATATTTTTATGTTAAAACAATTTTAAAATCCTGAAATGGCCATCAGACATAGCTTTGTGTGGTTTCATATTTTAAAAATATTCTAGGGAGACAGGCAGGGTGTGAGGGGGCAAATCCCATGGCCTGGGGCTGCGTGGCCGGTGGGGGCGGGGCGGGGGGGGTGGGAGAAGCTGGGTGGGAGGCAGCGGGACGGTGTCTGGACAGAGCGACACGTCCCCGCTCCTGGCCGGAGGGCGGTGTGGCGGCTCGGCCCAGTCGACCTTCGTGCTGCAGGAAGGCGGTGAAGAAAGTTGCGCTCTGGCCCCGAGGGGCGCGCCCCAAACCAAATGATGAGCAAGCCATGGAGACCGGCAGCTGGGCTCCGTGTCGTGTGCTGCTGGCACCTCGGTCCACAGGTGACTGGCCGCCCCAGGGTCTCCCCTGGCCGGAGAGTGACAGAATCACGGGGAAGGAGGGGCCTTCAATCCCCGAAGGTGAAGAAAAGAGGACGTGGCCGCTCACTTCCACTGTCTCCATCTGTCCTTTCTCTGCAGAGAGACGACGAGATTTCCTTTCTTCTAACAATGAATCTTTTTACTGTTTTTAAACAATTAAACGTGGCTTGGTTCCTACGGGAGGTCCCTTTCCTTGGAGCAGGTGGCGCTGGTCCTGTCATGAGCCCCGCACTGAGCCGTGGGACAAGGACCGTCGGTTTCCTGCGGGCACAGCGCAGAGCGGGAAGGTGGCCTGGCGGGGTGCACGCGGCGCGTCTCGCCCGGACCAGCCGTCGCATCCCCACCCGCGCCCGGCCTCACTGCGCTCCCAGCGCAGACGCGCGTGTCAGGATCCCTCGTCAGACAAGAGCTGAGCCTGCCCTGCTGACGAGGGGGGGGGTGTGCACCGGCTGTGTCCCGCCCGGTTCGAGGGGAAGGTCAAGTTCCGTGCACCTCACCCCGCTCCCTGGCAACGGCGACCATTTGGTGCCCCGATAAAACCCGGGTTCGGGATGCAGGCTGCGCAGGAGCGGATGAGCGACACCCAGAAGCGCTCCCCTGCACCGCGCATCTGCTGTCGAGGGTCCGCCGTGGCCCGCGCTCGTGGGGGCGGCCGGGACCGGACAATTTTTACCTGAAGGGTGGGGGCCAGGGCTTCGTAGACGTGCAGCCTGTCGGTACATCCCAACCCGGTAGCGGTGGCGGCGACGAGCCCCACTGTTGGCCCCCCATCCCCAGCTTTCCCACCCCACCGGGCACCGGGGGACAGCCTGGCCTGGCCACAGAGGGACCAGGGGTGAGAACGCACCTGCACCACTCGGTTCCGGCCCTGTCCCGGGCACGCGGACCGCCTGGCACGCCAGGGACACTTGTCTCCGGAACGCCAGCTCGCCTTTGTCATCAGCCATCCGCGGGCACCGTGACGGCCCTCGCGTCCGGCTCCTCAGCAGCGCGCCTGACACTTATGCGCCCAAACAGAAGCTGGACGCCGCGGGCCGAGCCTCCCAGCGCCGTCGCGCGTTCCTGGAAGTACTCGGTGCGCGCCCTGCCCACGGGGCGCCCCCGTGCGCTCCCAGGGACTCGGCCTCCCTCCTGTTTCAGGTCCCGGAGCGGCATGAAGTGCACTTTGTCCAACGCGAGGGTCTGCTTTGTTCTGGTTCCATTCCTCGTTTCAAACCGGTTCCACCTTTTTTTTTTTTTGGAAGTCGTGTTTCTTTGTCCAGTGCAGAAACGGCCCTCCCACCACTCCCCGAGGCGTTGGATTCTGGCTCCTGCGGTTTTTATTGTCTGTGTCAGACGCGCCGGCCAGGTGTCCTTGCCCGTCCCCACCTACGATGCTGCCCGGGCCACGTCGGCCCCGGCCCCGTCCCGTTCCCCTCACGCCGCGCGCGCGGACGAAAAGATTCACCTCGTGTGTCGTAGCTCATTTGTTTCCAGAGAGAATCGACAGATCATATTCAGTGTCTTGAATAAATTGCTCTATTTTGATATTAGACTGCGTGGTGGGCGTGCTTTCTTCGTCCTGCTCGGTCACCCTGGGGTCCCCACAGCAGTGGAAGCGGCGCGTTCTCTCAAGAGGACGGGGGCGCACGCGCGTCTTCCCAGGCTGCTGCTGTGTCTCCCCCCGCGCCCCCCCCCCCCACCGATGGCCATGGGTGGGCGTGCAGGCCGGGTGTTACGAAAGGCAGTTTCTGTCCAACACGCTGTTCCAGGCCGGCTGTTTGCAAGAGTCCAGGGGGTGGTGGGCTGGCGCTTTGGGCTTCAGGACCACCTGCGTCGTCCGGGGGACTTGCAGTCCCCGCACCCCCCACCCCTGGGGCTGTGGGCAGCGACTTCTGCTCTGGGACGCAGACTCCCGTTCCGCACACACACACTGCATCTGCCCGGACCTGCCCTGTGCAGGCCGCTGTCACCCGCGTTGCGGTCGTCGCTGCTGGGGGTTCCATCGTCCCATGGGTTACTGGCATCCTCATGCTCCGGTCGGACTGGCATGGAGAGAGGACCACCCCTCGCTGGCTGTGTGGGGGTCCCAGCGTTGTCTGGAGTGCCGCCCTCTGACTTCTGTTTTCCTTCACTGGCTCCCCATGGAACCCGTGGATCTGGGGTGGCGTTCAGAGCAGGCCGGCCCTGCTGCCAAGGGCACAGGGAGGTCCCGGCAGGAGCTGGCAGCCAGCTCTCTGCAGGCAGCGGGGAGAGCACCCCACAACGGCCGGGGGTGGGGTGGGCACGGCTCTCCTGGCTTCAGCAGCCCCGCAGGGAGCACGTAGACAGATGTTTGCTTCCTACTGTAGGGGAAAAGAGATGGGGACACACAGGCTGTCCCCGGGCCACGTGACTTTCACCTTCACATCACGGGGCACCGTTTTCCCAGGCCATCCAGGCACGGGTTCTGGGGGCCCTTGAGCTCCGCTGAGTCTCACGTCTTGGGGGGCTGTTCCCCCACACTGAGCTTTTGTGCCTACCACGCACAGGTCCGTGCTCTGCCCGACGGAGACTGAGAACACTCCTGCTGCTCACAGGGATGTCCCCGCTGCAGGGCTGGCTGTGGGTTAACCTGGGCATCCCTCTGAGCTGCGTGCAGGGCAGGGGCGGGAGGAAGGACAGGTGCTTCCACGAAAGACTGGGAAAGTGGCCGAGCGGTTCCCTCACCACCACCACCACCCCCGTCTGGCCCCTTGTTCTCTGAAGCGTTTCATCCACGTGCAAGGTAAGCCTGGTGGGAGGACAGGGTTGTGTGGGGCAGAGGCCGTGGGCGAGGTGCCTCCCAAAGCTACCTGCACGGAAGCCTGAAGTGCCCGCCCTGAAGGACAGGCTCGGAGCAGCCATCGGAGCCACACGAGGCAAGCGTGGAGCACGGCCAACTCGATGGGGTGGCTGTGTTTGCAAAAGGGTGCATGGTCAGACCAGCTCGGAGGTCTCTGATGGTGTGGACCTGACCTGGGGGGGTCAAATGAAGGGGCTGCTGTGTGGGAGGAGCCTGTTTCTCCCCAACGACAGCCCGCTGCACCGCTGTCCACCCAGCCAACCCGACTCCTGTGTGGGCGCGGTTCTCTCAGCTGTCCAAGGACTTCCCCGGGTAGTTACCCTTTGTCCCAGTCGTCCTCCTCCTCATCGCTGCCTCCCTGGCCCTCTGCGTACCCGCAGAGGCAGCCTTACTGGGACCTGGCCTACAGCGCCGCGAAAATCGCCTAAAGTCAGATATCCTCATTTATTCATTTGCTTGCTCAACTGTGTCTCTCTTGTTCCCCAGGTGGACCGGACGCCCCACAGTCCTGATGCTCAGGTGAGTCCCCAGGGCGTGAGCAGAGCTCAGGGTGGTCCCACCCGTGGAGCAACAGTGACCACCTCGTCTCACCCTCTGGCTCCGCTCACCTCTATCCAACCCCCTCCCTGCCCCCCCCCCCCGCCCAGCTGGCTGGTGGTTGGCACCCTCTAGGAGAGGGCCTTTGAGCTGGTAACCACAGGGGTCAGCGTTCTCCTTTGCAAGCTTCAGACCCTGACTCTGGCTGACGGCAGCCAAAGAGGACTCGCCAGGATGTTAGGAAACCGAAGAAGACCCAGGGTTTCGGGCCACACAGACAGCAGCAGCCTAAGTCGGGCCATGGGAGGCGAGCCACTGGAGTCTTTGCCTCGAGGGGGGGGCGAGGCTAACGGGGGTCCTGGAAGAGCAGGGGCTTTGCATGCTAGGGGCAGACGGCGTGGCAACCCAGAGATGAAGAACGCAGAAGCCACACAGCAAAAAGGACGGTCCTTCACACACCTCGGTCCCTTTGGGGTCAGCTCCGAGCTTACGAGGGTGCAAGCCCGGTCCCAGGGCCCTGGATCCGTCTGTGGCTGCGGGACCCCAAGAGTCCTGAAGCATCCGGCAGAGCCTTTCTAGAGGGAAAGGAAGTGCTGACCTTGACTTAAAAGGTGTCCCATGGTGGAGCTTTCTTCAGCCTCCTCAGAAAATAGCATCCTGCTTTGCTTCGGACACCGAGCTGGCTTACAGCTCCAATGCATACTACAGTGTCTCTGCCAAGGTATATACTTTTCAGCTGATGGAAATACGGAGACCTAGACAACGATGTGAGCATAAACCAGTCTCTTTGGCGCCCTCCAGTGGTTCACTAAGAACACGCAGCGCCCATGGAGACCAAACGCTGAATTCCAGGTTAAAGCTGTCTCTTTGGTGCCCTCCAGTGGTTCATTAAGAACATGCAGCGCCCATGAAGACCAAACGCTGAATTCCAGGTCAAACCTGCGTCTTTGGTGCCCTCCAGTGGTTGACTGAGAGCATGCAGCGCACTTTGCTGCCTTTTGGCATCGTCAATAACTTGACGGGGGGAGCATTAGCTGCGAGTGCTGTTCAGACAGAATTCAGACTGGGAGTTGGGATACAATGACTTTATTAACTTTCCCAAGGCCCTGGACCCGGCATTACAGTGCAGCTTCTACAGAAGCTGCCGAGCCTTTGCCCTAGAACAGTGATTTTGAGCATTTTTCATCTCATGGCACTCAAACTAATTACTAAAATTCTGCAGCACACCGAAAAAATATAATTTTTGCTGATTTGACAGAAAATAGGTATAGTTTTGATTCATTCATACTAGATGGCTATTGTGTTGGCTGTTTTCTCTCTTTCTTTCTTTCTTTCTTTCTTTTTTTATTTGATAATCCAAGGGAAAGTGGTCAGTGCCCCTAACTACGTAGTCAAGTATTGCATGTGTAAAGAATTCTCGTGGCACATCACCAGTTGCAAATCACAGGTCTGGAAGGAATTCTTCCATTCCCAAGTGCACGCGCATGGGTCATTTCTCATCACAAAAAGGGTCCCGGGGGAGAGGGTCGAACTTCGAGCCGAGAGAGCAGAGACAGGAAGGTGAAAACACAATTCTGAAGCATAAGAAATGTAGCGCCGAGGATACGGGGTCGGCCCCCTCTCACAGGCCACTCCCCTCTTACAGGTCTCCCTGCATCGGGGGGATGGATTCAGCCTCATTCACGTTGCGGGACCCACTGGGAATATGGATTTCCACTGTGCTGCCATCGGAACCTGGAAGGGGAATGAGAGAAAGGTCATGCTGGTGTCCAGGGTCGGGAAGGCGTGTCACACTCACAAGGGCGATCACAGCGCACATTCGCGGTTGTGTGGCCACCTGCATACAACTCCAGGAGTCGCCCCAACAGAGAGAGAGCACCCCCGGGCAAAGTCAGACACCTCCCAGTCTCTTTTCAAGGATGATGTCACATGGTTTGAGGAGTTGGGGGTGGGGCGTGGGATGGCAGGGGGATAGAAACAAACGTTCTGCCTGCGAAGAGTCACCCTGGAGGGCCGTGTCATCGTTCCAGGTGCAGGCCGTCCTTCAAGAGCTTGGGGAATTGTTTGGAACGGGGGTCCGCATTGTTCCTTCGTCCTGCAAGTCCCCAGCTGGGAGCCAGGCTCTGGGCTGTGCCCGGGAATACGAAGATGGAGGCCACAAAGCACGGTGGCTTTTTCAACTGCTCCTGGGGCAAAGCGACTGCCCTTCATGGAAACTGCCAGCGCCCCCACGCCCTGCACCCAGAGGCCTGGCTGCCCGCTGCAGCCTCTCCTCATGTCCCTCGGACACCCTGGCTTCGCCGTGTCTTCCGCCCCAAGCTGACCCCTGCCGCCGGCCCTTGTGCGTCTCTTTTTCTGCCCGCAACACTCTTCTCCGGATGTTCTCGTGGCTCCGTCCTGCACATTACTCAGGTCTCCAGTCCCCTGTTACCTCATTCCCAGGGACACGTCCAACGCACCCTGCCTAAAGCCACCCTCCTGACCATTTCTCTTCATAGCCTTCTCAGTACCTGGAATAGAATACAGTTGCGTTTTTTATTCTCCATTCTGGTAGAATGGAGCGTGTCCGTGCCTATCACAGTCATACCAGGGGTGCCTCAAGTGACACTCGGCACATATTAGGTGCTCAATAAAAGGTGTTGGGGGGATCGGTACAGTCGAGTAGGTGGCTTCCTGTCCATGACACGCAGCCTTAATTTGCAGCCTGAGGCACGGAGACTGACGAGTATCCAGAAAGGCAGGATGGGCAGAATTTAAAAAGAAACCAGCAGGCTTTGGGAGGACACTTCAGGGATTAGAGGAAAGATACATTGCGGCGATAGATGAACGTGCTTGGAAATGTGGGCAGGCACCGGAGTGACGGGAAAAGGAGACGCCGATGCCGAGTGCGCGGAATGGTGCGCACGACACGCACGAGGGCGCATGGGGAGAGAGAGCAGCGCCCGGGGCTCGCTGCCGGGGCGAGTCAGAGAGCACACGGTCCAAGCCGGACCCAGCGTGGGAGCCCCACGGAGGAGGGTGGCGGCATGGGACAGCCCGGGGACAGCCTGGGTTGCGACAACGGGGCGGACATAAGACGTCGTGCAGGAGCAGTGCCCCTGCGTTTCCTGGGGACCAGGAACCAGCCGGCACGACAGGCTGGCAGGCCTAGGATGACGTCATGGATGCCGAGGGGATTGTGGGTGGAGGAGAGAATTGAGGGAAGGGCAGGGACCCACGTTAGAACGATGGAATTGTGGGAGAGAAGGGATTAGGGCTCAGATGAGGTCATGGGTACCTGCCCACTTGCGGCAATGGTAAAGCTGGCCCCAGGGGTCAAGGGTGGTGACAGCCCCAAAGCCCCCGTGGGGCTATTCCACGTGGCCTGACCGGTGCTAAGCGGCAGAATGCTGGAATGACTTCAGTTTCTGAATCGCACAGCTCTGAGTTCTGTTTGGCACGTGGGGGTGGTCCGTGCAGCGGTGGCGATGTTCCTCCAGGGGGCGCCACACGCAGAGTGGCAGGTCCAAGAAGCTGGCGTTCAGGACACCCGCGCCCTGGGAAGGGATGATGTTCACGATGTGTGAATCCCATCTCAATCTGTTCAAAAAGCAAAAGGGGCCCGGAGCAGCACGGGACTGGGGCCACGTCTGACGGGGACAGTCCCCCAGGACACGTGCAGCTTCAGCAGCTCCGACGCTACCCAAAGTCGGCGACTGATAAGAGGTATTTTCTTCTTTTAGTATTTTCCCCAGTCGAAACGGAGGAAAAGCGCAGGTCAAATCTCAAGAAGAGTCTTGTTGACCCATGAGGAGGACACCGCGTCCTGTTCCACAGGGTCTCTGCTTTTTCTTTTTTCAATGACTTTATTTACTTATCTTTAAAGATAGGGGAAGGGAGGGAGAGAAACAGCATTGTGTGGTTGCCTCACCCACGCCCCCTCCTGGGGACCCGGCTCACCACCCGGGCCTGTGCTCGGACTGGGAATTGAACTTGCAACCTTTTGGTGTGTGGGGTGACGCCCAACCCACTGAGTCACGCTGATCCGGGCTACCTCTGAGTCTTCCAAAGCGTCTATGTGCAAACTCCGGACCTTGGAGGGGCAGAGCCCGGCCACGGCGGGCGGAGAGAGTAAGAGGAAGTGCTGACTGATCCCGTTTCTGGTGGGGACGGGGGCACGGGCCAATTGGGATGCAGGTTCATTGCCATTTGCAATGTGTTCCATTTCCTTGACCCCCCCCCCAAGATGGCCTCAAGCAGTTTAAAATGCCCGGATGGGGGTGCACACACAGCTGGAAGTTTGCAGATACAATTTTTGGCTCCTTCCCCAGGCGGCGGGCACGGTGCTATCAGCAACTCCGTGGGTGGGTCTCTCGTCCTGGAGGAAGGACTGGACCAGTTGCGAGTCTGCAAACACGCGGTCTCCGTCTTGCAGCTTTAGGACTGTGTCCCTTCAGGTGGCCTGAGGACCGTGTTTGGGCGCCGGAAAACAGACCCTCCTTCCGTGGATCTGAACAGCAGGAAGGCAAATGGAAATGAACCTCCGAAGTCACGGGCCTGTTTCCCCTGCTGTAAATCATGTTATTTCTGCACAGAGCGGTTTGCGTTGGGTGGGTGGCGTCTCTGGCTCTGTGTGGGCTCCCGAGTGCGTCTGCATTTAGCCCGGGCAATATGTTGGCAAATGTGTGGGTCTGAGCTCTGGGAAGCCTCGTGATTCGGGGACAGTGGTCCTGACCTCAGGTCACTGTGTTCTCCAGGGGACGCTTGTGGCCGTCCGAGGACAGTCGGGCTGGTCACAACTGGGAACGGAGCTCCTGGCATCTGCCGGGTGCTCAACAGCCTCCCACCCCAGGAAGCCCCACCGCGGAGAGTCAGGCAACTCTCGGTGCTGAGGGGGGCGCCCTGCTCTGAGGGCAGACACAGTGGACGGGAAAGGGGTTGAACGGAGAATAAGGGGCCATCTCTCCCCAACCCCCGGCGCCAAATGAGGAAAGAAGAGCAGACTCTAGACCCAGGACACAGGCGACGTCCTTGAACATTCTAACGCTCGGCTTCCCAAACTCTCGTTTAGAGAACCGGTGGGCTGCCCGTGGAGCCACAGCTCCCAAAGGCCTCCCCGCTCGAGGACCGACTTGCTTCCACACTGCAAATCGTCACCAAATCGCCACATCCGTTGACACTCTGCGGGTGTCAGAGTGGTGCCTTTTTCATCGAAAGACACATTTTTGCCACAGCGAAACCCTACAAGGAGGCCTTACTCAGAGAGAAGTGAAGAGTCCATTGGCAAAAATTTATTTACGTGACCGTTAGGATTGTAGCGTAAAACGTAAAGAAGCGTTGCTATGACGGTGACTTCACTGGACATGCCACTGGAAAACCAAGGACTGGAGGTCTCCGAGATGGGCTGCCCCCACTGAAACCCCTCACGTTTTGTGTTTTTCGTCGGATGGCAACGCATCAAAGAAATGTGGTCTTTGGTGGCGAAGGAGCTGACATGGGACGGATTGAGGTCGCGGACCCACCGTGCCACCCCGGGCAGCCCACTTTCCCGGATGGGGTGGGCAAACTCCAAACACTAGCTGGCCAGCCCGGTTGGACAAGTCAGCGGGCGGGTGGGCCCGGGGAGTGGTGTTTGGCTGCCGACGTGTCGGAGAGTGCACGCTTCTTCTCCGAGTTTCCCGGGGAGTTTGCGATGGGATTTGCATCCTTTTCTGCACACCCGAAGGACCACGTTAGGGTTCCGCGGGGCGCACTTTCGAGACCACAGCGCCGGTCTTTCGATGCAAAGGACAGACTCCAAGAGTCCCTGCAGTCTCCTCCCTGGAATGGCTTCTTCAGTGCCCCCCGCCCCACGTGACCTCAATCAGCGAAGCCCCCTTACCGTCTGCAGAGGTCGTGTGTAGGTTCTGCCATGACTGCTATGAATCACAGCACGTGTGAGTGGCGGGTCCCAAGGGACACCCTGAAGTGCGTGACCACCTCGCGTCGTCATCGTGTTTGCCAAAGGACTTTCGGGGAGCCCCGGACCGTTCCCCGTGGACCGCCCGCCCCAGCAGCAGGGCCTTACCCGCAGACAGCATGCTCAGGGCCTCGTCGGAAGTGTGCCCGTTCACACGCGCCAGCTTCCTGGGAGCGGGACCGTCGAGGGGCACGCAGGGGTGCTCGTGGCTGGGGAAGGCCTGCTCCGTGGCCGAGGGCATCACGGGCTCCCACTGGACCTCCCGCGTGGGAGGGCGCAGGTCCAGGCTGCAGCCGGTCCAGCCGTAGAAGGCCAGGGACAAGAGAAAGCCCTGGGCCGGGTTCAGCATGCTCTGGGAAGGGCACACAGAGAGCGGGGGTGAGCGCAGGCTGGGGTGGGCCTACCGCCCCGGGCGCCCACTGACCCTCGGCCTCACCCAGACCCTCCCCCAGACCAGCTGGTGTGGGCTGAACAGAAGCTGCCGAGGCGACGAGCGGCTGTGGGAAGCATGCCTCCCCAGCATGCGGTACAGGGAGGGAGGCAGTGAACGCAGGTCTCGCCATCCAGCCCTGCGGATCGGAGTTCCTCCCATCCTGAACCGACGGGAGTGTGCGTTCTGGGCAGGACAACTTGTCTCTGAGGACAACTCGTGTGCACTCGTTATATAAATGCCACGTCATGGAAACACGGGAGGCGGGATCGACCCACGGTGTTTCCACGTTATCATCTCGTGTGTTCCTGGCCTCTGTTTTTTTTTTCATGCCCATGTTATTACGTGGTTGTATGTAGTATAAGTTTTTAAAGATTCTATTTTTAAAATGTTTATAGAGAGTGGGAGGGAGGGAGAAAGAGAGGAAGAAAATCATCAAAGTGAGAGAGAAGCATCAGTCGGTTGTCTCTCGAACACACCTGGCCTGGGGACTGACCCTGCCACCCAGGCCTGTGCCCTGACCGGGGATCAAACTGGCGACGCTCTACCCGCTGAGCCGCTGCAATCAGGGCTATTTAGCATCATTTTTGTACCTTGCCCTTTTCACTTAGTAACAGAGACCTCATAATTGTCATTCTTCACCTCTGCATGATATTCCAGCGAGAAGGAAGACCAGGATTTGTTTCCCCATTTCCCTTCTCCAAAAATTGGGGCCGTCTGTCATGCTTTGTAATCATGGATGTTATTTTTTACAAGGAAGGCCTTCATCCCTTTGGCTTTCCCGTAGCCTGGAACATTTCTTCAAGATAAACTCCCCGAGGCCCGAGTCTGCCTTGAGAGCTCCAATGCATCGGGCCAAACAGACCTCCTGCAGCTGTGCCCCCCGAGTCTTGTTCCGGGAACCTGTCCACCCCGTGCGTTTCAGTCACGAGACATCGTACTTCTGAGTGGGGTTGGGTTTTTTTTTTCCCTCCCAATTTTTTTTTTCCAAGAAGAAAATGTGAAATGAAGGCTGACCTACCATTATAAACCACGTGGTCTTTGCTGCATTTCTGGCATATTTCAAGGAGGCCCCACGGATGTCTGCTTGCATCTCGAGGTAGAATAAAAGGCTTTCATTGATGATGTTCGACACCCAACTGTTGGAAAGAAAACGGTTTAGAGAACAGGCAGGAGAAAGGGTTGTAATGCGGGGGGCCTTGGGGGACGGGTCGGCCCAGAACAGCCCCGAGTTGGCGTTGGGAGGACCAGCAGGGAGGAGCCAACGCATCAGAATTCGACGCAATATTTCTACCCGAGAGAGCAGATATTTTCCATAACCATGTAACGAAGAGATTGTCTTTATGGTAAGCTCATTCCCCCTTTTCATCAAACAGTTGTGGGCCACGAAGGTGTGGGCAGAATCTGATTAAGAGAAAATTGCTGTCTGCCCTTCCGGCCTCAGCTAGGCGTCATCCCCCCCGAAGACGCGCCCTGACCCGTGGGTCTCCCAAGACACAGGCATCCTGGGGTCAAGGCAGACGCAAGCGGGCGGGTTTAGAAGGAGCGGCCACATCCGTACTTCCTTATTAAGGGCCCCTGGCAGGGGGCAAGACAGCAGAGGCGTCCAGCTGGGGCTTCGTGTCTCATTTCAGTGGGAGGTGACTGACCAGACTACGAAAACCAGCATCATCTTGAAAAAGCGGATCTCGATCCTGGCTGCCATCCGCCGCTCCTTCTCCGTGTAAACGCCTTGTCTCGCTTTCAGTAGGGAGGCCACTGTGAGGAACAGAGGAGAGGCCCACGGGACGTCACTCCTGAGGCCCCCGGGGTGACAGGGAGGCGGAGCAGCCCAGGGGCAAAGCCGGGGGAGCACGAGGCCGGGCAAGGCACCGCCGTGGTCTCCTCACAGCCCCTGCCTTGCCGTTCTCACAGACCCGAGGGAGAATGGATATTTAAAACGTTCCCTGTGAAACAAGATTAGATGGATGGACGAGGTGCCCACGGAACACACAGAACGTTTCCGTTCACTTGGACTCAGCTTCCCCCAAAGTTGACAGCTTATGTGACTACGGTCCCCTCTGTCGCAAGGAAATGGACATGGGTATAGTACTATGTGTTAAACTCTGGATTAGTATTTGGACTTTACTAGTTCAGGAACTTTACCCTTTTTTGAATATTTTATGTGTTTACTTTTAGAAAGAGGGGCAACAAATGAAGGAATGAGTGGGAGAGACACATCAGTGTGTGGTTGCCTCTCATGCGCCCCCTACTGGGGACCTGGCCTGCCACCCAGGCGTGTACCCTGACTGGGGATGGAACCAGCAACCTTTGGGTTGGCAGGCTGGCACTCAATCCACGGAGCCACACCAGCCAGAGCGGGGAACTTTATTTTTAAAGATTTATATTTTCTGTTATAAAAACGATGCATGCTCACTATTCTACAACGTGGAAGGGTGTAACGTGTTTCCTCGTAGACAAGTGGGAAAATACAAAACAGTGTCTGGAATGAACGGCCCATGGCCTACTCAGCCATGACCACTGTTACCATCGCCGGGTATTTCTTTCCCATCTCCTGTCATTTTCGTTTGTTCGATAGAACCGAATCACGAGTGCAATTTTGTTAAAAAAAAAAGGCTACATCTAATAACACTATTTTTACACGGAGACACGAGAAGACTGACACGAAGAGCCGAGATAAGTTCCCAATCCCCGCGGTAGCGTGCATTCCCTGTGCTAAAGCTCTCCAGGGATCAGTGGACCCTCCGTGGCCTTCCTCCTCCCCCTGCCGCACCGGAGAGATTCCGGCAGCTGGAGCAGGGCGGGGTCTGCCACGCAAGGCCCCCCCGCCTCAGCCCAGATGTCTTTCCGCTGAGTTCTGCTGAGTTACCACATCGCCCCACCTGGGTCTTACCACCGTCTCCGACTCATCCCCTGTGATTACTTCCTCTTCCTGCTCGGCGGAGAATAGATGGAGGCCAAGTGCACCCTGGGAGTAACCAGGCCCCCGAGGCCTCAGGCGGCCCTCCCTGCCCTCCCCCAGCTCCATCTGCTCCTTCTGCGCCTGTGTCACCTCCACCCAGTGCCACAGAGTCACTCCTGGGCCCTCCACATCAAAGCACAGGCGCACCCAGGAGGAGCCCAGCCCGGACAGAGACGTCGACGGGTGCTGGCCTGGAGCTCACACGGCCAAGGGACTTGGGTCGCCCTCCCTAAGTCAGCGTGCTCACTTTCCCGGACGGAAGCCGCTCGCTTTCTCCAAGGGCAGCCTGCTTCTGCCCCGGCAGGATGTCGAATGGTCCTCGGGAATCCCAGAAGGACCACGCACGCCAGCCTCTGAAGCCAGGGCATGGCCACAGCTGGGGCCACGCAGCGGGCGAACGCTCCCACGACTTACCCGCCGTCACGGTCTTGCGGAACAGGATGGGGTTGGCCACGAGGACAAGCAGCAGAGGCAGGTACGTGGTGACGTAGTGCGGGATGGCGTGCTCCAGGCCCCTCTCACACCTGAAGGAGGAGAACCAGGTGGCTCTGGAAGGTGCCTACTTCACCTGGGAGCCGAGACGGGACCATGAAAGCCAAAGGCTCGCATGTGTGCACCTCGGCCGCTGACTCTGCCCGAGGACACAGGAGTCTAGCTCAAGGCCATGAACAAGCCATGCCTTCTGGCAGAGCCAGGGAGGCCCGTCTTGCTTCTCCTGGTCTCGTCTCTGGGGGGACCTGTAGGGCTGAACTGGGGAGGGGGGGACATGCGGCCATTCCCTGCTGGGAAGCAGCAGAGAAAGGAAAAGACACCCAGCGTGGGAGACTCCCCCACGGGCTCCGTGCAAGGAAAAGGGATTCAATGGACGAATGTGGCTTGCAGCGTCTCCCCCGCGCTGTGCCTGCCTTGCCCAGCTGACCCACGGAGGGAGGTGGGTGCTCTCCTTGAGCACCTGGGACCCCCAGCTTTGTATTTGAACGGATGCGGGTCTCATGGTTAGGGAGAACATCCACGCCCCCCCCCCCCACCCGGCTCTTTGCAGGCAGAGGGACCCAGCTTTTCACAGATGGCTCAGGAGCCTCATCGGTCTCCACGGGGACCTGCGCACACAGGTATGGCACCAAGGCGGGAGCTTGTCGGGTGAGAAGGGCAAAACACAGAGGGAAACCGGCAAAGAGGAAGAAAGAATGGAAGGCACACTGTGCGCAGCCAGCCACCCACACCGAGGACAAAGGCAGAGGCAGCGAAACGCACGCAGGGTGCCGGGTACTAGGGTTCAGTGGCCCAGCCAGGGAGAGCACCGACTCCCACGGCCCCTGACACCGGCCTGACCCACCAGGCCGGACATCCCCCCCCGCCGCCCAGGGAGGGCCCAGGTGAGCAGGCCGGTGGGCAGGCTGGCTTACCTGGACAGGGACGGGTGGTATAGCATCAGCAGCCCCTCGGCGCAGAGCAGGGCGGCCAGCCCCCAGGCCAAGATGTGGTAAAGCACCAGGATGCTAGGGGGACAGCAGAGGGGCCGCGGCTGAGACGGTGCGCTCCCGGGGGCGGGACACTGTCGGAGGGCAGCCTGAGAACTCAGATTCCTTGGATGGGGGGGGGGGTTGTCGTGGAATTCATAGAATGCAAAACTAGGCACGGGAAAGTGGACGGCTCGGTGGCATGCAGTACATGTGGTGCCCCAAACCCAGCCCCAAACCCTGGTCCTCGCCCCACAGGGAGCCCCAGACCCACGGAACTCTCACCCCCATTCCTCCCGTCCCCAGCCTCTGGCAGCTCCCGAACCCACTTTCTGTCTCTGGGCATTTCTTTGCGTGCTCCGACGTTTCACCTACATGAGGTCATATATAACATGCTTCTTTGGCTCAAATGGGCCTTTCCAGGGTGAGCGGGTCAGCGCCTCCTAAGTGCCTGGCTCGCCCTCGAAGTGTGGCGCTCCCATCCCCGATCTCCCCAGGTCACCCCTGTACCTAACTGTGCGCCTGCAAGCCCGCTCCCAACCCGTGAGGTCTCTGAACGAGTGGGTGGCGAGGATGCCACGGAAGACCAGGGACCTTCCTGTGCTGCCTCCCCCTCCCCAGCCACCCTGCATAGCTCGCATTCTTGGGCAGCCTCTCCCCTTCATCCCCCGAACTCCCACCCGCCCCACCCTGTTCCCCCAGAGGAGTCGAGGCGGCCAGCCTGCCGGGTGGGGCCAGGAAAAGCATTTTGAGTGTTGTTGCAGCGCAGCCTCGCATCCGCCTCCCGTGGGCGGCGGGCTGGGGGCCGGGCTGCTGGCCAAGGGTGCAGCCCCCACCCCCTTGAGATTCTAACTCGGAAGGCCAGCCACGTAGACCCAGGCAGAGGTCGGGGATCAGAGAGAAAAGATGCCCTTCTACAAGGAGACGGGAGGGAAGAGACACGGCACTAAGGGGGCGAGCTTCAAAATGGGCGGCTTTCTGCCGCACAGAGCGCCCCTCCTATCTCCCCCACCCCAGACCCTGACCTCGGGCTGCAGGGCGTCCTCACCAGGCAGGAGGAGAGCCAGGGGCCGGGCCAGTTTGTGGTCCTACTTACCGATGCACTCATTGGTTGATTCCTGCACGCGCCCTGACTGGGGATCGAACTCACTACCTTGGTGTATGGGGATGACGCCCTGACGCACTGAGCTACCTGGCCAGGGCTCCAAGGCTTTCTGTTGTTACACCTACGTATCCCAAACATGGAACCAAGGGAGCAGTTTAAATGTTAACTTTTCACGACCTTTTTTTAGGATTTGGATTATAAGGAACAATCCTTCTAAGACTCCCATGCCAAGGAACACAGCGAAGGAATGGAAGGCTTTAGAAGGGCATGTGGAGTTTCATCCAGCCGTCCCTGCAAAGCCTGGCCCCCTGTCCTGCAATTCCACGGGGACCCCTTCCCCGCCAGCGGCAGTCCCCTAATTGCCACCTGCCGGTGGACTTTACTCTGCCCTTGAGAGGCATTGGCGTGGTTTGCATTTTGCATCCTTGGATATTTGCCTCCTCTGGGCGAGAAGAGGGCTTCTCCAGGCTCAACCCATCCTCCACATCCAGACAGTGCCAGGCTGCCCTGTCTGACCCCAGCCCAACCCCCCTCCCCGGGGAGGGGGGGCGTGCCCCGGCTACGATAACAGCAGGAAGCAGACACCTTGTCCAGCCGCCTTTCGGCGCTCAAAGGCTGCAGTCCACATGCTGGTCTGCAGTTCTCTGGTGTGTCCGAGCTCGGACCCCTCCCGAACAGAGTGAGGGGGCCACCAGACAAAGACACACCCTCTCACTGGGCTTCGGGGACAAGGACTTTGCAGGCTGCCAGCTGCCCACCCACAAATGGTCTCCCTTCTTCTCTAGAACCTGGATGGCATGCAGAACGTGCTTGGCTAACCAACCGCTCTCCCCTTCTCTGACCGCTAAGCGTGGCCACGACACTACGTTCTGGTCAGTGATGTGAAAGTGGAACCGTGTGAACCCCCCAGGGAGGCTGCCTAAAGGGAGGTCCCTTTCGCATTGCTCGCTTCCCGCTGCCTGCTGTCTGGGACACAGATGTGGTGGCTGGCGCTTCAGCAGCTATCTTGGGCCATGAGGGGCTGAGGCTGGAAGTCATGTAATAGGATAGTGGAACAGGAAGATAGAAGGAGCTTGGGTCCCTGACGTCCATCATGAGGCCTGGACTGCTTACCTCTGGCCTCTTTTAGCATGATAGAGAAACTCCGATCTTGTTTAAGTCGTGATTATTTTCTGTGGCAAAAACTAACCCCCACTGATACATCTGCTTAGCTACCTCTAAGGATCTTCCCTACAGAATTTTTACAAGCAGAGAGAGTTAGATTCTGTACAGATGTCTAACAGCTTGAGGATGAACGTAAAAAGGTTGGAAGGACAACCACAAAAACAAAGTAAGCCTTGAACTTCAGACCAGTGAGACCACCTTACGGATGACATATACATAAAGAAGAACAGCGATCTTAGAGCAGAGACCTACTAAGACTGCCCCGTGTGTTCTAGAGCCTGACCGCACTGTGTTGACCTTAAAAGTGAATTCAACAAACTCTGCTCAGACAACTGGATCTCTGCATTAAAAAAGAGTAAAAAGAAAAAAAAGAGTAAAGGTGAACGTTCCTTCACTGACACACAAAAATCTATTCAAAATGGATCGCAGGCCTCGTTCCAAATGCTCCGACCATAAAACTCTTTGACGGAAACATAGGTATCAATCTCTGGGACCTTGGGTTTCTTCGATGACAGCAAAATCACAAGAAACGAAAAAAAAATGGGATCTTATCAAAATTAAAACCTTTTGTGCTTCAAACGATGCCATCAAGTCAGCAGAAAGACATCTCACTGAATGGGAGAAAATACTGGTGAATCATCCGTATGATGAGGTACTTGAATCTGGGATATATAAAGTAGTTCTATGACTCAGTAATAAAAAGACCAATGGCCGGATTGAAAGTGGGCACAGACATTTCCCCAAGGAGGCCCTCTGAGGCCCATCGCGGCATGAGCAGATCTCAGCGTCACCGGCCACGGGAGAAATCATAGCCACAAAGAGGTGCCGCTTCCCATCCGCCAGGATGGCTGGAAAGGGTCCCAGCCCAGCGAATGCCCAGAAAGTAACAAGTGTTGTTAGCACAGGTGTGGAGAAAGTGGCGCCTGCCTGCACTGCTGATGAGAATGTGAAATGGCGCAGCTCCTTGGAAAGCAGTTCGGCAACGCGTTACTGTGTGACCGGGAATTCCCCTCCGCGCTCTCCAGCCCCCAGTCTGTGATGAGAACTCTCCCTTACAAATGTTAGTTGCGGCATCGCTTCTAACAGCCAACAATGGAAACACCCTAAATGCCCGTCGGCTGACAAGCGGAAAAAACGCTGTAGTCCCTTTGGTGGAATATTATTTGGCAATGAGCAGGCATGGAGTACTGACAGGTGCTACCCCAGGGGAGAGCCTCGGAAGCCTGAGGCTGAGTTTAAGAAGCTGGATTCTGTTTATAGGAAACGTCCGGAATAGGCAACCCTGGAGATAGAAAGCAGATGAGTAGTGGGCGCCAGCTGAGGAGCAGGAGGAGAATGGAGAGTGATGGTCACTCAATTCTGTGCGCCCAGGAAAAGGCAATGGATCTTATACGTTTAAATGGCTGGACTTGACCAAGCTGTTTTTTAAAAAAGACAAGCGGGGCCCATCCGAGGGGATTGAAATGGACCGTGAACTTGGTGAGGGGCAAAAGCATCGCGGACCTGCGGCCAGGCCCGGTACACGGGCCTCGCCCCACCCTCCTGCTCTGGTTTGGTACTTAGGTTGTGCACGGCTGTGTCTCATCCTTGCTCCTGCGCCCCAGCCAGGTCACGGCTGCCGGCTGCCCAGAGCCTGCTGCGTGCCAGGCGCGGAGCCATGGACCACCGGCCCCCCAACACCACGTTCCTTCCACGCACCCTTCTGAGGTGGGCGTGGTTTCACCACGGACAGCCCCGCGGCCCCCTAGAGTTATAGAATCTGCAGCGGGGAGCGCGCAGGTCCTCAAACCACGGGCAGGGGTGGGGAGCGCTACCCACTGTGAGGCCCCGCCCCAGGCAGCCCCTGCACCCCGGCATTCTCGGGGTCCGCACTGGGCATAAACACTGTTTTCCTCCAGCCTTCAGAGTCCATCGCAATTTTGCTGTCCTCATGCGGATTCTTTTTCAGTCTTTGTCCAGTTTCAAACCTGCCATGTACGGAATTGCTTGTTTTCTGGGTTTTAAGGCCTGGGCTATTTGTGCTCTGCCTTCGGCCTTTTCTAAACAGCAGCGGCCACGCGCTGGGGTCAGGGGCCCACGGACAGGGTCCGAGGGCGCCGGCGCATGCGTACCTCAGCCCCGACGACCTCCGGATCACCAGGTAGGCGTCCACCGCATAGCAGAACAGCCACCAGAAGCAGGCGCTGTACAGTACCTGGATCCACACCTGTGGGCACAGACGGCGGCGTCAGAGCTGCAGGGCCCAGAGCTGCAGGGGGTCCCGATGTCACCGTGTGAAATGCGCTGTGCGTGGCCCTCCCCTCGGAGGCCAGGGAGCCGCGGGGGACAGCCCCGCACCCACGTGGGCAGTGTGCAAACGGGGCTGCCCGGGGCGGCGACACGCGCGGGCTCAGCCCACTGCATCAGCGAGCCCCGCCGTCCGGTGCAAGGCACAACAGAGCAGAGCAAGGTGTCAGGTGGGCGGTTCGAGTGGCTTAGGGCTCAGGGTGTCTTTCAAAAGAAAGAAGCTCGTTTCGCAGAGGACAAAGGTGTGTGGGTGGGAATGACTCAGAAGGGTCTTGGCAGGGGGCGGGGCGGTGCTAGGTTGGAAGCACGGCAATGCACCTGCCTCCGGGTCTGGTCTGACGCGCACGCTCCGGGGGGCGTGTTCCACACCGCATAATGCACCCCATAAATCAAAACTTTTTTGGGAGGGGCCAGTTGCTTCTGACGGTGGCTGGATCTAAGATAAGGACTGTCCAGTGGGGGAGGGAGAAACCGCACTAGGCCCCCAGGCCCCCTTTCCAGGGCTGCTCAGTTCTGCAGAGGCAGCTGGGTCTCGGATTTGCGTTTCTAACTCCAGTGCTTCGTTTGGGGTTGGTGGTTGCAATGCGGGGTTGGGGGGATCCCTTTTTGGAGGAGCCCACCCGGCGCACAGGGAGGGGGAATGGATGAACCAAGGGGGAGCTCACTCACCGCGCTCCCCACGCAGAAGGCGGCTGGCCAAATGTCTGTCCCGTTTTCGTTTTCTCTGGAGATGTTTTCCACAAAATCGGGGAATCCTAGCCACACGGCAGACCGCACCACGATACCTGAGCGAGAATTGGATGCGGGCACTCCTTTGTATCTCGTCCTAATTCACATCTAAAGCTGACTTGTTACTCAGTAAAGAAAAAAAAAGATACATGGATGCATAGACACATTGATGAATAAACTGACTGACTGATTATTAGAAGGGAGGGAGGGAGGGAGAGAAGCAACACACTTGTTGTTCTGTGCACAGAAAGAGAAAAATAGGAGCACGTTCTTCAGAACATGACCACCGTACTGGCAAAGCCATGCCTGTCGCCAGCCGTAACCGGTATTTTGTGTTTGCTTGGCATTCACAAGTGATTATATAAATAANGACAGAAAGAAGGGAGGGAGGGAGGGAGAGAAGCAACACACTTGTTGTTCTGTGCACAGAAAGAGAAAAATAGGAGCACGTTCTTCAGAACATGACCACCGTACTGGCAAAGCCATGCCTGTCGCCAGCCGTAACCGGTATTTTGTGTTTGCTTGGCATTCACAAGTGATTATATAAATAACAATCAGTACCTCTCCGCGACACGTTCAATGTCCATGTTAGCATAGTGTTTTTACTCCTCACTAAGAATATGTTCATTGATTTTAGAGAGAGAGAGAGACATCAGCGGGAGAGGGAAAGTGTGGTCAGTTCCTTTCCGGTTGTGCTCTGACCGGTGATGGAACCCAAGACCCAAGGAAAGGCTCTGACGGGGAATTGAACCCACAGCCTTTTGGTGTGTGGCATGATGCTCCCATGAGCCACCCAGCCAGGGCCACATTAACTCTCATTCATACACGAAAGAATGATTGAAAAAGCACCCTTTTGATGTTGAAAAAGATACTCGATTCGTTCTTTAACACATTTGCCCTGGCTGGTGTAGCTCAGTGGATTGAGTGCGGGCCTGTGAACCAGAGGATCGCGGTTCGATTCCCAGTCAGGGCCCATGCCTGGGTTGCAGGCCCGTTCCCGACAGGGGACACACCAGAGGCAACCATACATTGATATTTCCCTCCCTCTCTCCTTCCCTTCCCCTCTAAAGAAAAATAAAAAATAAATAAAATCTTTAAAAAAAGACACACATTTAAGATTTTCCCAAATTAGCGGTGGAAAATTTCCTCTGAAATTTTTGCGAGTGTTTTTTTCTATTAGACCCAGATATCAAATCGTCCTCAAAACACACTGTACACCCTTCAAGTACAGAACGAGGTTCTTGGTTAAGGAACACGGCACTTGTGTTTAAACGTATACTACCTACAGTACTTTGGGTTGAAGTATAAACTAGGCATAATACTTGTGTTAAAGTATATACTAGCTACAATACTTTGTGTTAAAGCAGGCGCTAGCTACAATACTTGTGTTAAAGCCTACAGTAGGCTCAATAAATACTTTGTGTCCACACATCCGCTGGTTACAATACCTGGTTTGGGGCATTTACTGCAAGGGAACTGTCACTCTGGACAAAGGCATACACCATGGACTAGTGAACACTGGTCGACTGTGTGATACACGAGTGCACTTATACCGTGTAATGCACGAAATACACACTGCAGCACACACCACTAAACGTGAACTGCACAACTACAAACACCAAAGGGCAATGGATCGACGCACTGCTCGGAAAAACAGTGCTTTAGTTCTCTGGAAAAAAGAGAGTGCTTTCAGCACGTGGCGCCCCCTGGCGCCCAGTGAACGCCCTGTCTGACAGGCATCCATCCACATTGCTGATTTTTTCTGTGACAGCTTCCCCTCACCCAGCTTTTGTGACTTCCGCCTCTGCTCATTCGCCCCACATTAACCACCTCCCTCCTGGAAGGTGAAAGAACATGCAAATATTCTTTCTGGAGATGAAAGAATATGCAGATATTACTTCACCGGCCCTCAAAAGAACTTTGCCTCTTTATTTCTACAGATTCAAATGACAGGAATTAAATGTCACGGCCTGTGGCCGGGTAGCTCACTTGGTTAGAGCACCATCCCACTGTGCCAAGGCTGCGGGTTCAAGTCTCAGGACACCTGTCCGACTCAAGCAATGAATGCCAAAATAAGTGGAACAACACATCTGCGCTTCTCTGTCTCCAGCTTCCCCTCTCTCTCGAATCAAGTAATCAATAAAAAAAAAAGTTTAACCTAAACATTACTGCCCTGACCGGTATAGCTCAGTTGGTTGGTGTCGTCCCACAAAGCAAAAGACCACCCCTTGGATTCCAGGTCAGGGCCTGGGCTGCAGGTTCAGTTCCTGACCGGGGAGTGTACCAGAAGCAACTCATTGATGTTTCTCCCTCCCGTCAACTTCTCTCTCCCTCTCTGTATCCCTGTCTTCCCCTCTCTCTAAAAATAAATACAGAGTCTTTTTTATAAAAAAAAAGACGAAATATTACTGAAAAATACAACTCCAAAACGGTCAGGACCTATCGGCCAAATCGTGAAGGGGGAACAAGTATACGGATCCTGATTCCAACAAGCCCAGGGTAAAACTACATTTATGGGACAACTAAAAAAACCAACATTTATAAGACCACTGAATGTATCCCGATGATATTAAGGAACTGCTTTTGATTATTTTAAAGTGATAATGGTATTTGTGTTGTCTATGTTTGTTGAATCTTACCGTCGACCGTGGTGTGTAAAGATTTGTATGAATGAAGTGATAGCAATTCTGGGATTCGCCTCAAATCGGCGCAATGGGGAGCGGGATGGGGGCTTCATTATACGGCACCCCCACATTTATATCCGCTGGAAATTTCCCAAGAACAGACGTTAGAACAGCTGTCAATGTCTAGCTTGCCATCTCTAAAAAGTGCCCTGTGGTAAAGGCGCCACACCGTAGTGAAAGTAGCATTGCCAGAGCTTCTGGAAGGGCCGGTCAATAAATGTCTTAGGGTCTATGGGTTGCACTTCCTCGGTCAACCTTGACCTCCACCCTAGTAGGGCTACCAGGGCCCTGGACCACGAGCAACGCCCACCCGGGTGTGTTCCCATGGAAGTTCACTTATGGCCATGGGCACCTGAATTTCAGGGCATATTTACATGCTGAGAAATAGTATTCTTTTCTATTATTTAAAAAAAAAAAGTGTTTAGCCCTGGCTGGTGTGGTTCAGTGGATTGAGCACGGGCCTGCGAACCAAAGGATGGCGGTTTGATTCCCAGTCAGGGCACATGCCTGGGCTGCAGGCCAGGTCCCAGCAAGGGACGCACGAGAGGCAACCATACATTGATATTTCTCTCCCTCTCTCCTTCCCTTCCCCTCTAAAGATAAATAAATAAAATATATTTTTTAAAAATGTAAAACCATTCCCAGTTCACGGTCCACAGGGAGGAGGTGGCGGGCGGGATTTTGGCCTGCACCTGCCCTGGGGCGTCTGAAATCCAAACTCGGGACAGGGAAAATCACACACTCAATGAACCGCTGGTTTCTCCCTGGCCGAATAATGACGCATCCGTTCTACTGTCTGGGTTTGGCTGAACCGCCCCAAAGTTTCTCGAGTAAACTTCCGAAACCAGGACCGTAAACTGGTTTTTCAGAAACAAATGGGCCGTGGGCGTGACTTTTATCCACCTTTTGTTTGGCTGGCTCTGCTTTCTCGCCCTCCAGTCCGGCCCCGGAGAAACCGGTGCTCCCTTCTCGGTTCTGCCGGCGCCCAGACGCCCTGCCCACCCGCGGGCCGCGCGCCCGCACCCACCCACCGCGATCTCCACCCGCCAGCCGTGCCTCCTGACGCAGCTCTTAGCAGGTCTCCAACCACGAGCCGCGCGCCCGTAACTGTGCACCGGGCCGTGCACCCTTACCCAGGCAGCCGAGCACGTCGCAGGCCGTGGCCACGCGCAGGATTCGGGTGGACGCCGGGGCGCGGGCCGAAGCGGGCAGGGATGCGGAGGGCGCCCCGGAAAACGCGCGCCGGCGCCGGGGCAGCAGCTGCAGGAGGCCGAGCAGCAGGCGGAGCGTCCCACTGCCCAGGCACAGCGCGTGGAACGCCCGCGGCTGGAAGCTCAGCATGAGCTGCGTGGCGGCGTCCCGCGTGGGGCAGCAAAAAGTCCCGAGGCGCGGGGAGGCCATAGGAACCTGGGCTCTCGGACGCGGCCCAGGTCTGCCGGGACCCCGCCGGCGGGCCTGGGTCATGCGCTGGGCGGGCCGGGCGGGGGGCGTCATGTGCTCGCGGCCTCTCCTCCACCCAGCCCCCCTCCCCCCGCCCCAGGCCCCGAGCTGGCAGCGAAGGCACGGGGCTCGGTGGGGGCTGTGCGCCCTCCGCAACGCCACGCGGCCTCACGAGGGTGATGCCTGGCTGGGAGCAGGGGGCGGGGGAGGGGACGCGCCAGAGGCCGGCGGGTCAGCTTTCTCCTGTTTCACCGAGCCTCCCCAGGGGCCTCACTCTCCCCAGAGTCCACAGCCCCGCAGACGGACCTTCCCGGAACGCCGGCCTCGCGTGCCCGGTCGTTTCGGATCGGGACTCGGACATCCCCAGTTTGAAGCGTGACAGGCGCCAGAACGCGTTGGTAAGCGGTGACTGGTGTGCTAGATTTTAAAATGGTGCTTTTTTTAACAGCCCCTCTCCCTCCAGGAAACGATCCCGCAGAAGTGGGATTTTCACTTGAAATCAACAACAACAAAAAAATCTTAAAGAAAGGGGCCACTAGTTGGCCTAACCAGACACACACACACACACACACACACACACACACACACACAATTGCGCCCTCCGGTTCAGCTCTGTTCCATTTTTCACTCGGCTCCACCACATAGGGTGACATTCTTCACTTTCTCAAATGTCATTGAGAAATGTCCTTTCTGTTTAGGAAAAAAAAAATGTTATTGACGTTTATTCAGATTTCCTTAACGGCTATCATTGTTCTACATATTCCATTGTGCATAGAAAATCGTACTTAATTCTTTATGCCTAAAAGGCATAAAGAAACTAAAAGTTTCCAAATTATATCAGTACTCATGATGAGAAAACATAGGAAGCTTAAAAGGAGTAAAAGCTGGTCGAGGTTGGAAATAAAAGAGTCACCTCCTGGTTACGGCTTGAGTAACCAAAGCTTTATTTAAACAAGAGGAAAAAAGCTATTCGGTTTTTCACCATCAATAAACCTAGTTAGGCCCATTGGCTACCGCAAAGCAGACCACCTTCAACCTCTCTCTCCAGTAAACGGACCTCTTTTCGAGTTTTCCTCCCATCAGCTAAAAGTAAGGGGTCCCCAGAGTTTTCCTCCGTCTTCTCTCGTTAAAGACAAACGCAAAGCCTTAGGGTGCGTCGCCACCACCACCGCCCCCCCTCCGCCCCGCCCGGGCTTTGCAGCTTGGAGCTCCGAGGCGCAGCGCGCGCTCAGAGCTGCGCCTGCTTCCTGCAGACCCGGAGCCCGGGCTTCCTGTCCGCCCCCGGGGGCCGGCAGACAGGCTCGCGCGGCCAGATGGGAAGCAGAGCCCGGCACAAAGGGCTGTGAGGGCCACCACTTCAAAAGCGTCCGCCCCCGCGCGTTGGGACCCTGGCAGCTGCCCTGCTGCCGTCCGGGGCAGGCCGCCCTGGTCAAAGGCCTGCCTGCTTTGGCGGGCATCTGCTGTCCGAGCCTCGATCTTTAGAAAGCGCGAGTCCTGCCATCTGCTTCAGACAGCCCGTCTCCTCTGGCCTGCGCTCCGGGAAAGCCGAGGTTGCTTCTGGAGGGCAGCGGGTGGAATGCGCCTGGAAACAAAAGGGAAAAGCGAGCACCTGTCCGTCCGCCCGAAGGCCGAGGGTTGGGGTGGCCGACCCACGCCAGAGTGTCTGCGTTTCATGCTCTGTGCCCAGGGAGCACATCCTCACCTCTCTGCTTCCCACGGGCCGGCCTGCATGCTCCGCGTGGCTCCGGAGCCCAGCTTTCCACGCCTGGCCTACCAACGCGCGTCCTGAGTGGAATCCGCTGACACGATGCAGCTGCAGTTGGGCCTCAGAGCAAAGGTGCAGAAGGATGGATACAGGGCTCAATTTCTCGAGCCCCGGCCCGGTTGGTTACAGCACCATCCTGATATACACCAGGGTCCGGGGTTCAATCCCCAGGGCGGGGCACGTCAAGAACCAACCAATGAATGCATCCGTAGTGCAACAGCACACCACAGTGTTACACTCTCTCTCGCTGCCTTCCCCTCTCTCTAAAATCGGTTTTTAAGAATTAAAAGCAGGAACAGATGTCTCCACTGTCACACCAATAAGAGGGGGCCTTGACATTAGGATGGAAGATAAAGCTGAGAGGACAGAAACTTTTTCGGGACACAGTGCCAGGGCAGCATGGGGAAAGGACAGCAGGGGAAGCACCCACAGGCGCACACAAGCACCCACGCGCAGACAGAACCGTCCGGGGGGTACCCGGGGCACGGCGAGCACTGCGGGATGACACTGAAGAGCTGTCGTCCGCTGAGCGCAAGGCAGAGAGACCTGCGCAGTGACAGTCGGAGGCTGTAGGTGCCCGGGAGACATCTCTGCATGTGCTCCCTGCCGCGCCCTCCCTCCCAGGTGAGCCTCCTGCGTTTCCCTTGGCTCCACGACCCGCAGTTTGCCTGCCATGTCCACGTGGTCAGATACGCAAGCCTCTGGGAGAGGCCCAGGGGGGTACGTCCCCTGCCATCCAGATGTCTCAACAGTGACGCCGCAGTTCATGGCCAGAGCCTCGGGCATGCCCTGAAGTCCACCAGAAGGTCACGGCAGGGCCAGCACCCAGGAAAGGGGTTAGTCATCCTCAGGGAGGAAGCGTGGAAAGGTTGAGGGGCTGAGTGTCGTTTAAAATTAAGCTCTACTTTGTCTAGACTACAGAGGCATTTCAATCATTTTCAGCCTGACAACAGAATTCATCGACTCGGCTGGGCATTCCCCTCGCGGGGCTCGTGGAAAAGCAGATTCCGGTTCGCCATGCCTGGGGTGGACGCCAAGAGTCTCTGACTCAGAGTAGTATTTGTATGTCAGGCTGAAAGAAAAGGGGGGGGGCGGACACCCTGGCCATACTTCAGTTGGGGAAGCCTTCCTTTAAAATAGAGGCTGACACACCCTGGCTGGTGTGGCTCAGTAGATTGAGTGCCACCTTGTGAATCAAGGGGTGGCCAGTTCGATTCCCGGTCTGGGCACACGCCTGGGTTGCTGGCCAGTTCCCCAGTAGGGGGCGTGCAAGAGGCAACCCCACACTGATGTTTCTCTCCTTCCCTTCTCCCCTCTCCCCTCTCTCTACAAAAGAAAAAAAAACTGTTTTTAAATGAAATAATAAATAAATTAATAAATTAAATCCTGAAAGCATATTTTTAGAAAGAGGCGGACAAATTGATCCACAGCCAACTAAGCCAAAGACAGTTCCCAAGGCACAGGACAAGCCGGGGGTGGTAGTGGGACGGTAGGAGAGATGAGTAACATCCTTCTGAGTAGGAAACCCCGTCAGCGAGAAATGCCTGGGACTCGCCTGGGACGGCGGCCAGGATGCCGGGAGGAAAAGGAAGCGCGTGGAAGAGGAAGCAGCCAGATAAGGGCTGGGAGAGACAAACAAGGGGCTTGTGTGGAGAAAGAGAGCATGTCCTGACAATGTTCTGGGAGGAAACTTAAAAGAAAGTGCACTGGGTGGAGACCGGAGGAGGAGGAGAGGCCAGGGCTCGGCGCGGGCAAGCCGTTCAGCTCCCTGCAACGGGCCTGTGTCCTCCCCAGTGACCGGCCCCACTGTGCCCTATCCCCAGTGCTTTCTGTCTGAACGCCAGCGAGCCGCCTGTTGAGGAAATAAGACTCAAGTGGAAGGCTAACTGGGCTGGGGCTGGTGTGGGAGCGAACCTATCAGTGTTGGTTTCTCCCTCTCTCGCCCTCGCCCTCTCTCTAAAATCAAGGAGCATGTTTCTCGGGCGAGGAGAAAAATAAACAAACAAACAAATATTTAAGGAGCAAGAGAAGGAAGCTGCAGATGAACGGGCGAGCGTGACCTATGAAGGGTAGTTTGATAATGAGTTAAATGAAGCCAAGGAAGGTGTTTTTATCGACCTGAGATGGTAAACGCACGTTTCGTGCTTTTTCTGACGTGCACGAGAGCGTGAGTCGTTCCCCGTTCCTTCGAGGAAAGAAACAGCCCCCTGACATTCACGGAGCCGAAAGACATTGCCCTATTATTGTGTATAACGGGGGCCGCTTTTGAAGTTCACGGTGCGGTGCTGAGATTGAAGGGGCGAGATGCAGAGAAAGACTTGAAATCGTCCTGGGCGTGGCTTCGNGAAGCTGCAGATGAACGGGCGAGCGTGACCTATGAAGGGTAGTTTGATAATGAGTTAAATGAAGCCAAGGAAGGTGTTTTTATCGACCTGTGATGGTAAACGCACGTTTCGTGCTTTTTCTGACGTGCACGAGAGCGTGAGTCGTTCCCCGTTCCTTCGAGGAAAGAAACAGCCCCCTGACATTCACGGGGCCGAAAGACATTGCCCTATTATTGTGTATAACGGGGGCCGCTTTTGAAGTTCACGGTGCGGTGCTGAGATTGAAGGGGCGAGATGCAGAGAAAGACTTGAAATCGTCCTGGGCGTGGCTTCGCGTGGCCGGCTGGCCCCCTCCCATCAGAACCGGATGTGGGCCTTCCTACAGAAGCGTGTGTTTGGAAGTTTCCAGGGAAAGCCAGTAGGGGCGGCGGAAAGTGGCCGGGAGAGAGTGTGGCCGGTCACAGAGCTGGGCTCCGTGTGACCCCTCGAAATGGTGCAATGTGCCCAGGGTCATCTACTACAAGGCTTTCGCAGGGGAAGCGTGTCTGTGCCTCCTATTTTGGCCTTGACCCCCTTTCCGGGCCCACCGCCCCAGGGAACAGAGTAGCAGGTCTTCCCCAGGGTTGAGTAGCTTTTGGACCCAGGCTCGGACGAGCCCCAGAGGCCTGAATCAGGGTTGTTTTTGGCCTTGAGTTCACCCCAAAATGGCAGATTCCGAAGGAGCCCTGCCCTTCCCGCCGAGAAACAGCAGGAATTCAGGCACGGAGACACCCTGCCGGAGAGGGTGACTTGGGCTGGGCAGCTTCAGACAGCGAGTGCTGTCCGCTGAGTCTTCCCTGTCTGGGCAGAGGGGAGGCAAGACCCAGCATGGGAAGGAGAGGCCCGGGTGTGCCCCGAGAGGAGGAAGAAATCCGGGCTGACTGGACTCTTCTCACTGCAGTGCCTGGGTGTCTAGCGTCTTGCCTAAGTCTCACCGCCACCCAGTGGCTCACGGTTTCGTGTCTCGTTTACGTGTGAGGCAGGGCAAGAGGGGGTGGAAACCTGCCCACGGTCATGGGGTGGCTGGCCAGGCCCCGGGACTCCGTAAGCACTTCCCCCGGGGGGGGGGAACCTGAGATTCACATCCCTGTCACCAGTGAGTCAGACTGAGGAAATGCGCCTTCCCGCCCCCCCCCCCCCACCGTTGAGATCTTCAGGCGACATGGGGGCGTCTAGTTTGCAGAAGTCGGAGGCCCCATAGAGGATGCCCTGGGGCTATAACTGTGCGTTCCAGGAAGGCGACAGGGTGCCCGGTGAAGGGAAGTGACCGGGGTACACATGTGTATACATACATATACATGTTCCAGACTTTGAACTTGGCTCACAGCTTTTCCACTTCTTCAGCGCACTATATAGACCTAGGGTAATAATACCATGAGGGTCATTTCTGGGGTGGCTCTGTGCCCGGTGGCCATGCTCAGCAACGGGAGTCGCATCTAACCCATCACACACATCTCATGAAAACAACCAGAGCTAGACTGGGGTGGTTTTGAAATGACTGCTTCGCCGGTCCTCGGGTGGCCGTGGGAAGGGGATAGGAAGCCCACGCTGACCCTCAGGGGCTGGTCTTGTGGTTGCAACGCCAGTGGGCGGGTAGGGGACACAACCAGACGCTGGTGCAGTGGCACCCACCTCAGAAATAGCGATCTGACCCGCGCTGGGGCGCATGTCTCAGGAGGACTGCGGACACGCACCCCGAAGATGTAGACACTGCAGCCCTCGGAGAAGGCAGAGAGCCCGGGGCAGACACAGGGACAGACAGACAGCGAGGGGACATGCGTGTTATACGATGCAAGCCTACAGCACCGAGGCTCCTTCCCCCGGGCCCGGCAACCTGGGCCAAAGGCATCCACCTGCCCCTCCCTCCTGCCCCCACTTCCCCGTTGTTTCTCTGCTTTAAACAGACTGAATCCACACTGTGATTCTGGCATCAGCATCGTTATTTGGTCTCAGCCATAGGCTGCCGGGTTAGGGACGTGGCTGGTACCACGGAATCCAAGCGATTACCCTCACAACACCTGTGCATCGTGAAAGCCACCGGGTGAAAAGAGCCAATCAGGAGAGGGAGCGCCTCCCCTGTAGACTGCAGGGGGAGGGGCCTGGCCGCACTCCCGCCTCGCCCTGTGATCCAGGTGTCCCTCCGCCCGTCATCACCCACGGGCCGCGTGCGTGGGAACTGCCTCCCGCGTGGCATGCGGAGGCGCCTTCGCCCCTCAAACCCATGGCCAAGTCCCGTCGTTCCGAGAAAAGAGCCAGACAAGCCCAAGTTCTGCAAACGACCTGGCCGGCCCTCTTCCAAACCGCCCAGCTCGGGAAGAGCGAAGCAAGACACAGCAGCTCCCAGGCAGGACCAAGAGGCTGAGGACACAAGACGGCCGGATGCCCCTGGGTCTGGGGAGTGGGCAACTCCGCGTGAAGTTGCGAGTTTAACTAGTCACAATGTAGTCGTGCTGCTTTCTTAGCTTCGACCAAAACACCAGAGCTGTGAACAGTGCTAACATTCCACTCGGGGAAAACTGGGGAAAGGGTGTGCAAGCCCTCTCTCTATTTCCTTGGCAATTTTCCGGTCAATCTCAAATAATCCCAAATTAACATTTAATTGTTTTTTAAAGTCAGTCATGGGATATTTGCTGTGGCCCTTCCTGCAGCGTATAATTATGCAAAAGTAAAGAATGATCAGCCCTGGCTGGTGTAGCTCAGTGGATTGAGCGCGGGCCTGCGAACCACATGATCTCAGTTCGATTCCCAGTCAGGGCACATGCCTGGGTGGCAGGCCAGTTCCCAGCATGGGACACACCAGAGGCAACCATACATGGATATTTCTTTCCCTCTCTCCTTCCCTTCCCCTCTAAAGATAAATAAATAAAAATTAAAAAATAAAATAAGTTTAAAAAAAAAAAAGAATGATCACACTCAGTCCTGGGTTGCAGGCCAGGTTCCCAGTACGGGGCGCATGAGAGGCAACCACACACGGATGTTTCTCTCTGTCTCTTTCTCCCCACCCCCCGCCCCACTCTCTCCAAAAATAAATTAATGAAATCTTTTTCTTTGTAAGAAAGAATTATCGCCATCAATTAAGGCTGTAGAAACTTTGTTCATGTGCCCGGAAGGAATTTGTTCCTTCTAGTAAAAACTGTCCCACCTCTCAGAGAGTGGTCCTCTGCTGCTAGCCAAACACGCCTACATTCCTTGAAGTTCAGGCCGATAGTTCCCCCGGAGCACATATTTTGGCCTGCGGCCAGGGGAGGAATTTCCTGAATTCAAATCAGCAGGCCGCCAAGAAGCAGGGGGTCTCGGGGCCCCTCCTTGCCGCAGTCCTTGAGTTATTTCAGCTCTCAGGACGCACAGATGGTCCCGTCTCCTGGGTGCGTGTGGCCGTGCTGGGTTTGCGGGGTGACAAGGAAGGAAAGAAATAACTTTTACTGAGCGCCCACCATCCGCAGGCTCTGCCGGCTGGGTCGCTTTATTCCACAGTCCCGCAAGAGCCGGTCAGAAGTGTGCATTCATGTACCTTGGCCAAGAGCCTCATAGGAGTATCTTTATTATTTTTTCTGTCAGTCCGTGGGGCTGCAAAGGCATTCTGCGACCGCAAGGGATATCGGGCCCTCGAAGCTCCGGCCTGCGCTCGGGAAAAGCTGTGTGTTGGAGACGTCGCCGGGTGCTCGCACGTGGAGATATTGTTTTGCTGCTCGGAGTGGCTGGTGTTGGTTTTCTCGAGCCCCCCTGCGTGATGTAGGGGACTCAGGCCGTGCACTTTTATACACGTTTGGACTGCAGTGTAGTCAGCAAAACGATCCCTAAATTCATGGGGATCCTGTTAATGGCCGTCGTAAAGTCCTTGTCTTTCAGTCTCTGTCTTTGTCACTCTCCTATCTTTATGGACTCAGGGCGAGACCAGCCTTTCCCCGAGCACCCTGAGGGGAAGCAGATAACCAGCCAGCTCTGCAGCAGCTTAAAATTAGCAGCCTGAGCTTCGGGGCTTTGCCTGCAGTTCTCCCCGATGACGTGCCTGGGAGCACCTGGCCTGCTTTCCATCTGGGTGTCTGCAGGCCACTGGTTCCCGTTCCCAAAGATAACAGGTCTTCACTCCTGAACCTGGAACTGTTACCCTGTTTGGAAAATGGCTCTTGGCTTGTGGGATTGAATTCGGCAGTGTGAGAGGAAGAGACCATCCTTGAGCCGCCAGGGGGGTCCTAAAGGGGCCTTGCACTAGCGTTTTGTAGGAGAGCGGCAGAAGGAGCCGGGGCCCAGATGGAAGATGGGAGCGCTGCGTGTGACCACAGGAGCGGAGGAGATGGGAGGGACGTGGCCCCCAACCCAGGAATGCCAGCAGCCACCAGACCTGGAAGGGGCAGGGGACAGCTCCTCCCCTACCACCTCCGGAGGGGCCGCGGCCCTGCTGACCTTGACTTCAGACTTCTGGCCTCTAGGAAGAAAAAAAAAAATTCTCAAGTTGGAAGCTGTTTATGGTGATTTGTGACAATGGCCACAGCCCTAGGAAGCTAGCAAAATGGGCGGGGGGTGGGGGAGCACCTGAGATTTCCACGTGTCANTGGGAGGGACGTGGCCCCCAACCCAGGAATGCCAGCAGCCACCAGACCTGGAAGGGGCAGGGGACAGCTCCTCCCCTACCACCTCCAGAGGGGCCGCGGCCCTGCTGACCTTGACTTCAGACTTCTGGCCTCTAGGAAGAAAAAAAAAATTCTCAAGTTGGAAGCTGTTTATGGTGATTTGCGACAATGGCCACAGCCCTAGGAAGCTAGCAAAATGGGCGGGGGGTGGGGGAGCACCTGAGATTTCCACGTGTCAGGAAGAAACTCATGATTGTCTCGTCTCACCTGTTCTTGGGCCAGGAATGGCCATGGGTCCGCCTCCACGTTGAAGTGGCCCTTTGCAGTCACTTCAACCAGGATACCTCTTGTAGTTGAAGCCCACCCCCCAGCTAATCCCCGCCCCCCGGGGGAGGGGAAGCTGAGTTGAGGCTCAGTGGGGAGAGAGAGTCGAAATGAACCAGACTCATTCAGCAACGTCTACCCTCCTTGATGAGATTTCCACCTCCCCACAAAATAACATTCCTTGGCTCACGGGTTCCCACCCGCTGACCCCTGTCCCCGCTTCCCGTCAGCCTTCGAGATAATAGCTCAGTTGTTCCGTCCTGGGTGTGTACTGAAATGCTTTAGGGGGAAAAAAGTGGGCAGGGACAAAGCAAGAGTGTTACTTCTGTGTCCATTGGCAATCTCTACCACATAAGATGAAAAATTAAAAAACAAAATTCCCCTCTGGTGTTCGTAACTGTTTTTTTTTTCCCCCTCCGTCTTCTCTTTGCTTTGTGTCCTGCCGAAACCTGGCATTCGCAGGCCCTTGGGCGGTGAATTGCACTCTAATTGTTTCAGGCCTGCCGGTGGCGTTTTCTTCGCAGCTCCAGTTAACATTGCACATTTCCTGCACCCTTCACATTCCTGCCGCACCTCTGCCCAGGACCCCGCCTCAGAAAGGCTCCAGAAATGCGTGCTCATTGGCTACTTTGTAAAAAAAAAAACAAAAAACCATAAAAACCCTGAAAACTGGCCAATGTCTTTCTAAAACTGTATTTTAAAGTATAAAAAATGTTTAGTAGCGCCAGCTAGGTACTCCCTCTTAAGTACTCCTGATTTGAAAAGATAGGTGTTGTGTCATATATGTGTGTGTGTGTGTATTTCATAAAATGGATTACCTATTGATTATTCTTTGAAAGTCGGTTCAATTTGTCTTTTAGTTTTTCATGAACTCATTTCCTATTGGTAAAATTTTTTGTTAAATTTTTTGTTAAGATTTTATTTATTTCTCTTTAGAGGGGAAGGGAAGGAGAGAGGGAGAGAAATATCAATGTATGGTTGCCTCTGGTGTGTCCCCTGTCGGGAACTGGCCTGCCACCCAGGCATGTGCCCTGACTGGGAATCGAATCGCGATCGTCTGGTTCGCAGGCCTGTGCTCAATCCACTGAGCTACACCAGCCAGGGCAACGTTTGTGTTAAAAATATGTTCAGCCCTGGCTGGGTAGCTCAGTCGGTTAAAGCGTTGCTCCGATACACCAAGGTTGTGGGTTCCATTCCTGCTCAGGGCGTGTCAAAGAAACAACGAACGAATGCATAAATAAGTGGAACAAAATATTGATGTTTCTCTCCCTTAAAAAGTCAATTAAATATATGTTTAAATTTATTACATTAAATATATGTATTTAGTCCTCTTTAGTTTCCAGCAGGTAACTCGGCTGGTTACATATCACATGTTAAAGAGCATTCCTACCCTGATTGGTGTAGCTCAGTGGATTGAGTGCTGGCCTGTGAAGCAAAGGGTCGCCAGTTCGATTCCCAGTCAGGGCACATGCCTGGGGTGCAGGCCAGTTCCCAGCAGGGGCCTGCGCGAGAGATAGCCACACATGGATGTTTCTCTCCCACCCCTTCTCCTTCCCGTCCCCTCTTCCCCTCTCTCTAAAAATATTTTAAAAAAGCATTTGTAAACATAGCAGGAGCTTTCGAGGGGCACCGGGTTTTATAGGCAAAGCTCCCCCATAGGTTTCGGCCTCTGTCCTGTAAGTCTCCTGTAAGTGGGTGTTTGCAGGTGAAGGGAGCCCCGCCCCCTCATGTGGCCAAATGTCTAGGGAGGGAGGTCCACCGGCTCCTTCAGTGAAGACTGCCTTCCCTTACAGGGAGACAGAAAGGGAGACTTGGACAGCACGAAGCTCATGCGTCATTCGGGGGAGTGGTCCGTGACCTCAGGCCAGCCGTGCACTCCCTCGGGGCAGGGGTGAGGCCCGCCCTGAGAAAGTGCGCCAAAGTTTAACGGCGGCGACTGTTTCCTAGTGGTGGCCACCGCTTTCTTCCTCCGCCAAGCACGGGGCCCTCGGATGCAAACTCCACACGCAAGGTAAGGGGGCAGCGCGGGTGGGGACCAGGGTCTGTCCCTCAGTGCCCTGCCCTGGAGGACGTCTGTCTGTAAATATTCCAACGGATAACAGCCCAGGGGGAGACCCTTAGGGAGGGGAGGTGGTGGGCGGGGTCGAGGGGCATTCGGCTGCCAGGATCAAGATCTGCCTGGAAGTGAAATTGCACTGTTTCCAATAACATTCTCTAGAAATCAAGATGACCGACATTGGAGACGAAGGGCCTGGTCCTTTGGGCCTCAGTCCCTTACCTCCTATCTCACCTGTGAGTTCAGAATGCAGGAGGACCCTCACTCAGGGTCGCTGCCGGTCAAACAGGAAATGCCTCAACTTGCCTTTTACAAAAACACTACCATGAGCCCTGGGTGGGGTGGCTCAGTGGATTGACTGCATGCTGGTCTGCAAACCAAAGGGTCCCGGGTTCAATTCCCAGTCAGGGCACAACCCAGGACTTCGGGCCAGGTCCCAGTAGGGGGTGTGAGAGGCAACCACACATTGATGTGTCTCTCCCTCTCTTTCTCTCCCTCCTCCTCTCTCTAAAAAGAAATATATAAAACATTTTTAAGAAATACCACCATGAAAGATGTGCTGGAAGGCTAGACCCTGCTAACTGGGCCAGTAGTGTGAAAGGCGAAAGAGAAATTTGGGCACGGCATTGTCCGGTGTTTTATAATTCTACATTTTTTTCTGGGTCAAACAAAAAACGGAAGTAATGTGTGTTTTATAAACAGGATGAGCTATGTGTGGGCGATATCTCCGATCGGTGCTTCGACGTGCCTTGCGTTTGCTGGTTCATTCATTCGCTGCTGATAAAGTGAAAGGAGAACTCCCTTCAACTTCTCTCACCTTCTTTTTTTTTTAATTAAAAAAAAATAAATTTCTTTATTGTTGTTCAGTTACAGGTGTCTGCATTTTCTCCCCACCGCTTCCCCCCAGCCCAATTTCTCCTCCTTTCTGTCAGCGGATAGAAGCCTAGGATTTGACGAGCACACACCCGAGGCTCCGGGATGCCTAGAAGTGGGGGTGGCAGGGTGCTGCTGTGCCCGTGCCCAAGGCTGTGTACCCACCGCGCGGTTCTCCGTGCGGTAAAGCTGAGCATGTCGGGCGTGAGAAGCTCCACGCGAGCAGTGCACCCCCCCGGCCTCCCCAGAGAACAGCAGCTGGATGCCGGCGAACATCCCGGTCCCGGGAGCTGTGGCTGCGTTGTGAGTTCTTTGGAAAGAAAGCGGTCACCTCCAGAAGTCCACACGGGTCCCAATGTCATGGGACACACTGGTCCCAATGTCAGGGTCCAAAGTTGATTACCTGCGGGGAGGACTTTCAGAGGTTGAGGTTTCCACAAGATGTGCGACGGGCTCTTGGGATGGGGTAAGGGACATGAGCAGATGTCACGGTGCGAAGGCAGCGCAGGTGCTGTGGTCCGCCGTGCACTTCCAGATGTCAGGGCTGGTGTGGGTCTGACCGGTGGGCATCGACCGGGCAGCAGGCAGCACAGGGTGGGGGCCACTCCTTTTCAGCATGTTTATCAACACACAGTCTTATACGTAGTTAAATGATGCAGAGTGGAGAGGGATGCCCAATGTGAAGTTTAAAAAACCAGACCAAACAACTCAGCCCCAGCTGGTGTGGCTCAGTGGATTGAGCACCGGCCTGCGAGTCAAAAGGTGGCCGGTTCGATTCCCAGTCAGGGCACATGCCTGGGTTGCAGGCCAGGTCCTCAGTAGGGCATGTGGGAGAGACAACCGGTCAATGTATCTCTCAGACATCGACGTTTCTCTCCGTCTCTTTCCCCCTCCCTTCGCATCAATAAACTCTTTACAAGAAAAAGCTCAGCAAAGTGGTGTTACGGATGAAATGTACATTTGCACTGCCGTTTCAGAAACGAACAGGACAACCCTTTCACGTGACAGATGGGTAATCCGATCGTGATTACACAGTGAATGCAAAATGTTAAAGACGAATTTGGCTGCCATGGACAGGGACCATGAAATTGGTGTCCCTGCTTTAGTGAATCCAGTGGCCGGAATTTCAGCCCTGGGGGAGAACTGGGATTTAACTCCACACTACCGTCAGGGTGGATGGGAACAGGTGGCTCTTTCAGGACCAGGGGACTTCCCAAAACTCTACGTGTGTGTATAAGGGGGGGGGGTCCTTTATCATTTGGCTTATCATGGGCATCCACTTCGTAAAGGACAATTTTTCTCTGGAGATGATCACAGATTCACATGTAGATGTCACAAATAATACGGGGGCATCCTTTGTAGCCTGCCTCTCCCAACGGTAACATCTTACAAAATTACAGAGCAGTGGAGTAACATTGATACAATGATACAACGCGCCGAGTTTATTCAGATTCTCCATTTACACGCACTCCTGTATGTGATTGTGTTTGTTTAGTTCTGTGCCTATTTCATCGGTCTGTGTGGATTCGTGTGGCCACCACAGCCAAGGTACACTCGAGATGGATTCCTCCAGGGAGACACCCTCCTTAAGTCTCGGTTTAAACAGGGGAGAAAAATCGCGTCATTCCTGTAACTACAGGCATTCGGGACACTGCAGGCTGGAAGGCATTCACGGGGCGGCAAGCACGGCTTAGCCACGGCAGGCGCCAGGCAGGTCTGCGCGTCCTCGTTTCAATTGCCTGGATGCGGAGTGCGGACCACACAGTGCAGATCGGTCGCCACTTGGCCGCGGAAGAGAGACTCACACACTGCTCGCCCTGGCTGTACCCCGGCAAGGACCCGGGCCCCTCACACTCTGTCCAGTGCTGTCCCGTCCCGTCCTTGCCTCCTACACCCAGCGTCGTCGCCTGCTCACAGTCCCCGGATGGAGCTGCTGGAGGTGGGGGGGGGGGCAGATACAGGTGTGTGTCAGCGTGCAGCCACACGGCTGCAAACAACCAGACAAACTCGGGGTTTGCAAAGCGTGCCAATGCCTAGCAAGGCAGATGTTTCTTTATAGTCCAGACTTTCTCGGAAATTGGAGAGGAGCGGGACTAGGCGGCACGCGTTGCATCCGCATACACTCGGTCATTACCAGACCAGCACCTCGCCTTCCTAGGGGATGCCGCCGTGGGTCACCACGTCCCAGCGACGGAATTCCATGACAGTGAGAACAGGGCTGGGACGGACCAACTTTTTGGAATCTAACTATCGGAAAGGCCGACAAAGGCCATTCCTCGCCTGGGCCAGGCGCTGCAGGAGGATGTTTATGGAAAGACGGGCAGTCCCTCCTGCGGACAGGTCCAGCGCTGGCGTCCTGGCTGCGGGGGTCGCCCCTTTCCGCGGGTCGGGGCTCGGGGCCGGCGCAGCGTGGGCCCTCGCCGGGGGCCAGGTGCGTGCGAGCGGGACAGGCCAGCAGCGCGCGGCTCCCGTCCGCTTCCGGCCTCACCTGCGCGGCCGCCCGCGGCCCGCGCCAACAAAGGCGGCAGCGCGCTCCAAGATGGAGGCGCCGGGGGCTCCGGCCGCCGCCCGGTCCGCCTCGCGCGGGCGCTTCCGCCGACTCACCTGCCGCGCCCTGGTCTCCCGGGAGGCGGGCTGACGCGCCCAGAGCCTCCGGGGGCGGCGCTTGCTGCGGAGGGGCGGTGCCTCGCGCCGCTGACCCGGGCCCCCCGGTCCCGAGCGCGCGCCCCCCGGCCCCGGCGAGCAGCGCGCGCCCTGAGCGCGCCCCCTTCCCACCCCGGGTCCTAGGGGGGCCCCGAGCGCGCGCCTTGGCGCTTCTCCCCGCCCTGCTCCCGCTGCGGGTACCTCGCCCGGCCCAAGTGAACCCCACCCCCTGCTCGCGAAGCGAGCCCCCTGCGCGCCGGCCCTCCCCTTCTCTCGGTTCCGCCCCGCCCCGCCCCGCCGGCCCGCCCCCTCCGGGCCCGCCCTCCCGCCGCCAGTCCTCCCGGCTGCCTCCCGGCCCGGCCGGCACTTTCCTCTCAAGTTGCAGCGCAAGTTCGCCTGTGGCTGGAGGCAGGGAGGGCGCTCGGAGCCTCCTCGCCCACGGCCAGGCGGGGCTCCCCGAGTGCATGGGCGCGGGCCGGGCGGGCCCGGGGGGCTGAGGAGCCGCGCAGCCCGCGCGTCCCGCGCCATGGAGGGCGCCGAGCCCCGCGCGCGGCCCGAGCGCCCGGCCGAGGCCGAGGTGCGGACGGCCGACGGCGGGCGCCTGGTGGAGGTGCAGCTGAACGGCGGCGCCCCGTGGGGCTTCACCCTGAAGGGCGGCCGCGAGCACGGCGAGCCGCTGGTCATCACCAAGGTGAGGCGACCGCGAGACCCGCACGGTGACAGCCCGCAGGCGGTCGGGCGGGGGGCTCGGAAGGGGTGGGGGCAGCGGAGGGAGCGGCGCGATCGCGCCCCCCCACCCCCGGCTCCAGGGCGCGCGTGTGCTCGGATTGGCCGTGGGGAGCGGGGCTCCGGGACTCGCACGGGCGTGTGGCCCGGGCGCCACTCCCGCCGCTCTGTGGCGGCTTCCAGCCCCGCTGGCTCCCGGCGCCGCGGAGAGTTTAAATGGCTTCTGTTCCGGGTCCCCTCCCCTCCCCCCTCCGGGAAGGGGCCCGGCAGGGTCTCTTGTCACTGCGAGCCTCGCCGGTGGCGGCGGCGGCGGTGGCGGTGGCGCGCACCTGTGGGGCTGCCCCGAGGTCCGGCCGAAGCGCCCCCAGGTGCCCAGGGGCGGACAGAACCGGGCCACCGGCGTTTGCCCCTGCACCCCTCGGACCTGCGCCCTTGGCCCCGGGAAACGCGGAGCAGCAGCCGCTGCTGCCAGCGCGGCGTCTCGATTCCCATCAGCCCATCAATATTTACTGACTTTCGGCTCCCGGTTCCGCGGCTCTCCGAGACCTGAGCCGGCGCGCAGGAACTTCCTCGGCCGCCTTTGTCCGAGTGCAGTGTGAACTCCAACCGGAGGAGAAATGCCTTACTGTGCCCCACCGCCAGCGTGTTTCTGCAAATGTGGGGGATAAGAGGGGCACTTTTAGAACGGAGTTCTCTGGTCGGGAAACCGAACGATCCGCCCTTGGCACGGGCCAGCGGCACCCGGGTACCAACCTGGAAATACGCGCCAACTTTACCCATCTCCCGTCTGGGTTAACTTCGGCTTAAAAAGTGTGGATTGGGCCGTCCCTTCGGGAAGGGTTGGGCCGGATCACGGCCAGGGACAAAGGTCCCTTTAAAATGGAAACAAGTCTTGGCGACGGGAAGCGTTTGAAGGTGACCTACCGGTGTTCTCTGCTTTCCTGCTCGGCCGCCCCGGGAAGAAATCTGGCGACTCCAGACCCACCCCTGCGGTGCTGAATTGGGGAAGTGAGGGTGGCTTTTGTCATTCAGAAAGCAGAGGCTGTGACGCCCCACCTTTCTCCTCTCTCTTTTCCCTCGTTTTTTCTTCTGCTCACCGAACTAGCGGTGTGGAGGGGAGGATTGGGTAGGTGGGCCCTGGCTTCACGTTGGCCTGGGTTTTCTTTGAAAAGAGGGTGGGCGGTCATTGTAGTGCCCAGCAGGGGCAGCTTCCCGCACAGGGGTGTGTTACAGCGTCTTTGGCCTGTGCCCTCTCAGTAAAGGCTTTCCGGGCGCGCATTTCGGACGGTACAAGTTCAACACCTGTTGGGTTGAACTTGTACCATCTGAGTGCTAAAGGCACTCAGACTTTTTAGTATTTCATGTCACTTTTTAAAAGATGCACACACCATTCACTCTTGTTTTGAGTAGAGAACAATGCCATAGTTAATAAATACAGGCCCTGGCTGGTGTGGCTCAGGGGACTGAGCACTGGACTGTGAACCAAAGGGCTGCTGGTTCGATTCCCAGTCGGGGCATATTCCTGGGTTGTGGGCCAGGTCCCAGCTAGGGGGCACGGGAGAGGCAACCACACATTGATGTGTCTGTCCCTCTCTCCTTTCTTTCCTCTCTCTCTAAAGATAAATAAAATATTTGAAAAAGTGATGAAAATAAATGGTAATACAACAACGAAGTCTGTTTTGTGTGCTCTCGACTGGAAAGCTGCTCTTGCCTCAAGGTGCATCTTTTTCATGCTTGCCTTGGTAGCCGGTGGAATATGTCGTAATACGTGATTTAAGGGAAGGCCTTGCTCGTTGGCCTTTACACAGGGTGACGAAGCTGGAAGTCACTTTAAAATGGGGTTGTTTTAGGCCTAGCCGAGTGGCTTAGGGTGCTGTCCCCATAAACCAAGGTTGTGGGTTTGATCCCTGGCTAGGGCACACACAGGAACTGACCGATGAATGCGTTAATCAGTGGAGCAACACATTGATGTTGCTTTCTCCCTTCCTCTTTCTAAAAAAAAAAAAAAATAGTTGTTTTAACCAGAAGCTGGGTAAAGGGACCCCAAAGCACCTCCTCGTTTGTATACGGACCCCAAGTTCTTTTTTTAAAAGATTTTATTTATTTTCACAGAGGGGAAAGGGAGAGAAAAGCGAGGGAGGAACATACCAATGTGAGACAGACACATGGATGGGTGGCTTCTCCAGTGCGCTCCAAAGTGGACAAGACGTACCCCCCAGGCGGAGTTCGGAAGCTGGAACCAACCGTGACCCTGGCATGTGCCCGGACTGGGAAGCAAAGCAGTGACCTTTGGCTTTGCAGGGTGACCACCAACCCACTGAGCCACATGGGACATGGCCCACCTCTTTTTTAAAAAAATTTTTGCGCCCCGGCTGGTGTGCCTCCGTGGGTTGAGCACCAGCCGGCGAGCCAAAGGGTTCGATTCCCAGTCAGGCCACATTGCCTGGGTTGCAGGCCAGGTCCCCAGTCGGGGGCGTGTGAGAGGCAACCACACACGGATGTTTCTCTCCCTCTCTTTCTCCCTCCCTTCCCCTCTTTCTTAAAGTAAATATATAAAATCTGAAAGAGATTTTTTTGCCTAATAGTCTATTAGATTTTGAATTACAGTTGACATTCAGTACTTTGTGTGTTCCGGGTGTACAAGTTAGTGATTAGATGTTTCCCTAACTTACCAATCGATCACCCTGATAAGTCCAGCACCCATCCGGTGGCAGGTACCCCAAGTTCTAAAAAGTCCAGAGTGGGTTCCCATTCTCCCTGTCCAGGGGGCCCCCCCCATTCTAGAAACTGAAGGTGGAACAGCCCCGGGCCTTTGGGATGGGGCCGGTCCATCTGAGGCAGTTTGCTCCTGATTTGGCCTGTGGGTTGGCCCCCATGGTAGCTGCTGAGGTATTTGGGGGGAAGTTCCTGTGGCCGGGCTAGTAGCGGCATATGCACACAGCCTTTCCGGATTGCGTTTCAGGATTCTGCGGAATAAAACGTGTTTGAGTCTTCTCCTCGATGCTCATAATGTCGCTCCCTTAAAATGCCTTTTTTTTTTTTTAGTACACGGGACTGCTGCTTCTTTTATTTATTTTGAGAGAGGGGGAGAAACATCGATGTGCAAGCGATGTATCAGTTGGTGGCCTCTTGTGTGCCCTCCCACCCAGGCATGGGCCGGGACCAGGAACCGAACCGGCGACCTTTCAGTTCTCAGGCTGGGGCTCCATCCACGGCGGAGGCTTCAGAACAGTGTGGGAGTTCTTTCTGAGTTTTCCTGCACAGTTATAAGTGCACACACACGTCCGCCCTGCATGGTAGGGCCCATATTATTCACATACCTGTCGCTTCTTCTGGATGGGTTATTAGTGATACTTGCTTACGGCGCAACGGCCGGTACCAAACAATCTTGTGGGTAGAAAAGGATGGAACAGAATGTGTCTACTTGGAACCACGTCACACATGGACATGGGCTATGTGAGTGATGGAGACTGCGGGAGACTTTTTCACCACCAGAATTTGGGTTAATCCCAGCTTCTCATCTTTTCTTTCCTTACCGCTCCAGAAAAATCTTCAGGGTTTGTGAGGTAGTGATTGTTCTGATTGATTTTGCACATGTTTTTTTAACGGTCAGCCGAGGATATGTTTACTGGTGCTACAGAGAGGGGGCGGGAGAGACAGAAAGACAGAGTGAAGTATGAGAGAGAAACGTCGATTGGTTGCCTTTTGAGGGCAACCCTGCTGGGATCAAACCCGTGACCTAGGCACGTGCCCCAGGTGGGAATTGAACTCGCAACCTCT
Source organism: Sturnira hondurensis (assembly GCF_014824575.4). NCBI lineage: Eukaryota > Metazoa > Chordata > Mammalia > Chiroptera > Phyllostomidae > Sturnira > Sturnira hondurensis. Next base: position 3,574,983 of record NW_028091865.1, read on the forward strand.
TGGGGCATGGAGTGTCGCTTCGGGCAGCCTGGGCCACCTGACCAGGGCTTGAGATACTACTGTGCATTTACAAAAGTCTGTGATTAGCCCTGGCTGGCGTGGCTCAGTGGGTTGGTTGCGTGTCAGCCCTGCACACCGAAGGTTCGAATCCCCGGCAGGCACATTCTTGGGTTGTGGGCCAGGTCTCCTGGTTGAGAGCAACTGATGGATGTTTGTCTCCCGCTGTTTCTCCCTCCCTTCCCCTCTTTCTAGAGGTAAAGAAATACAATCTTTAGCCCTGAGGTCCTGCCCCACGCAGTTCCGGTGTAACAGCCACCGACCTCGAGGGAGCTGGACCCCGTGTGAGAGGTGCACTCATGTTCTGACCGGGAGGCCTCATTTCGGCCCTCGGAGCTGCCCACACCCTGGACCTAGAAGGCGTGCCCCAGCAGGGCTTCGCCAGTCCCGGCCTGTGGAGGCGGAGGCGTGCTGTAGCCCAGTTTATACATGTGCCCTTGGGCCCCGACCCTGGCAGGTGTGGAGAAGGAACTTGAGGACCGGGTCTTGACCTTGGGCATCCCTGTAGTTTGTGCCCTCAGCACCGTCTGCTCTTGTGTGGGGTCGGCTGCCGTGGCCACTTGGAATGACTCCGTCGTGTCCGTTGGATGCCAGTTTCTAAACTCTGACCCTGCTGCATGCTGGGCTGTGCAGTTTTGCGTGGGGCTGCCCCGTGCGTGGTGGTAGGGTGTTGCGCGGGATCCTCGGCCTCGACCCACGGGCATCCCCTCTCCAGCTGTGACCACCAAAAAAAGTCTCTAGACTGCCCCAGGGGCCCTGGGTGCAACATCGCCCTCACTGCATTCACCGTGGGTCGGGCTCCCCCACCTTTGCTCTGGGAAGGTGTCAGCTTGCAAAGCTCGTGCGTGGGCCTCATAGGATCTCCTGCTTGTGGTTGGAGACCCCTGGCATGGCCAGGGTCTGCGTCTAGGGCTGTCTGTTTTCTTCCCAGGCTGCAGCCCTGATAAAAGCCTTTATTTACCTGGTCAAACACAAACAAATACTTGCTTCATCTGCACTTTTGCCGCTGGAAGGAGGAAATCCAGCAGGAGCTGCCCAGCGCCGAGTTTTATGACGGCGTGGCGCTGCTGGGTAGGGACTGGCGTTCTCTGGGTCTAGTGGGAAGGGAAGGGGATCACCGAGGGCCCCGGAGTGGCATTCTCGACATTTGGAGCACCTGTGTAAAGTGCCACCAGGCTGCCACTGCGGGTGGCCGTTGGATGAGGCCTAGGAAAGACAGCGGCTGCTTGTCCATTCTGGGAGGGACACGTCCCTGTCCCTGTCCTGCTGAGCCTTTCACTGGTTCGTATTCCTGGGACTGCCCTCACATTGGGACGTCTCTGGACCTGTAAGTAGATAAGACACAGAAGACCCTGCTCTGTCTGCCTGTTCCTCTCTCTGTCTCTCCAGGAAAGGGGAACTTCCATGGGGGTGAGGAATGCAGGGTGGCGGGGGCTGGTTTCTGAACTGTCAGCCTAGGGGCCAGAATTCCAGGGACGCATTCAGGGCCCCAGCTGGGTGTCCGCGGGCCCCCTGTGGCCTCAGGAATGTTTGTGCCCCCGAAGGAATGAAGCCCCAGCCCCTCCTCGTGGCATTTCTTGGAGGAGTTCCCCTGTGTCTCCGGATGCCAGCAGCCTCTCAGGCACCCTTAGAGGGGTCTGGCTGCGCCCGATTTCTGGGTGCCTTTGGGGGGTCCTGGAGCAGGTAGGGGGCTGTGGGCTGGGATGACCTCCCCCCCCCCCCCCCCCTCACCATCCCAGGAGCTTCAGACTGTTGAAACCTTTCGGTGCATGGGAGACAAAGTCTTGCCATGTTCTTTCTAGTTTGACGGGAAGGGAATCCCGGTGCGTGGGGGTGGGGGAAGCAATGTCGCGCGGCCGGGAGGCAAATGTGCTGTGTAACTCACGGCCAGGTCTCCGGATAGAGGGTAGTGGGTGGCAGAAGGGCCTCGGGCGGCCTGGGGTTGTGGGGGAGGCATTGCCCCCTGATGTGCCCTGTCCTTGGAGGTTTGAGTCGGAGCCTCATTGTAGGGGGCCGTGGTGTCATGGGCGACTGGGACACCCTGATCCGGACAGGTTGTCCTGATGTACTCAGATGTGCTCCCAAGAGTCCACTCCTTTGTCGGTGATCTCTGAGGGTTTGGAGAATGAAGGGTGTGTTCCTCGTGGAGCAGGCCCTCAAGGGGCCGACGTGGCAGCGGCGACCTCTCTGGCGTTTCGCTGCATTTCTGGGTCGAGCGCCTGCCCGCCTTAGACCCTGCCCTGAGGTGCGCTGCTGCTTTTCCAGGGCCGGGCAGAAATAAGGGGCGCGGGTGGTGAGGGCCGGGCCCCCGCCACGCAGCAAAACCAGCTGCTGTGGGTGCTGTGCTCTCAGCCACAGTCAGATGGGGGTGATTCTGAAGGCTCATGGGTGTAGGAGAATTCCAGGGCAGGGGGTGGGGGAAGAGGCGAGTTTTCTTTCCTGTTCTCCAAGACCCTTTCCGTCGGCAACCTGCTCGCCAGTGGGCACTCAGATCTCTGTCTCGCCCTGGCCCAGCCTGTGCCTGCCTTGGCTGGGGGGGGGGAACTCTGCCCCGGCTGCTCTGCAGGCTGCTGGGTGCAGGGTGGGGAATCAGCGGGCAGTCTCTGGTCCCACTGGGGGAGACTGGGGCTTGGGGGTTCCACCCGTGCAAAAGGCTTTCACGGAGACGTTGACTTGGCCGGACGGAACATCCGTAGATGCAGAAGCTTGTGGGCCGTGAGAGGTGCAGGCGGTGGCTGAACATCAATGGGTGGTTGCCTCTCACCCCCCCGCCCCCCCCCCCCCCCGCCCGACTGGGGACCTGGCCTGCAACCCAGTCGGGGGTGTGTGAGAGGCAACCACCCATTGATGTTCAGCCGCCGCCTGCACACCTCGCTCCTCCACCACGATGAATTTGCTCTCCCGGGTTCAGTTCTGAGTGTTTCTGAACGTGTCCTGACAGTTGTCTTTGGGAGAGCCTCACCCGGGTTTGCCCGAGAGCTAAATGCAGAGTAGCATGATAATGAAAGGCCCATGAAAAGAGTGTTTCACCCGGCCCCGACGGGACCCGCTGGGGTTTCTGGACTCACCTGTCTGTTCCACGGCCAAAGGGATGCCTGCCCGCTCGCCGAGGGCCCCGGCTTTCTGTTTGGCCAGCCCTGGGAGGCTGTCCCCTGGCCAAGGCGGGTTCTGTGTCAGGAAGCAAACAGACCTGGGCTTGTGGCTTTCTCCCGGGCTCTGCGGAGTTTTTCTTGGACGCTGGGCACCGTGTAAACATTCGGCAGGATCATTTAAGGATTTCAGGGCTGAACAGACGTTTTATTCAGGTCTTTTCTTCTTTCACTTTCACACCCCGTGGCCAGGCGAGGGGGGGGCTCTTGCAGCAGAAATTCCACAAGACACCTTCTCCCGAGCAAACACACCTTTTCCCCTGCAGGAAGGATTGGGGAAGAGCTGGCGGCTGTATGCTGATGTGTTTTGTTTTTTTTTAATGAGATAAAACTTACTTCCTAACTTCTTTATTATAGGGGGTGGGGAGGAGAGGGAGATAGGGAGGGAGAGAAACATCAATAGGTTGCTTCTCCTCCACGCCCCCCCCCCCAACTGAACCTGCTGCCCAAGGCAAGTGCCGGGACTGGGAATCGAACCAGCCACCTTTCACTTTCTGGGACGATGCCCAACCAGCTGAGTCACAGGGGTCACGGGTCTTTGGCCTTTTTAAAAAATAATGGCCAGTGCCTAACAAAGGGGGTAATGTCCTGGAGGAGTTGTTTCCCCGTTACCTTCCCCGAGCCGCCTGCCAGTTCGCATTCTCCTGCGGTAGATCCGGTTCTGTTCCACCCGGTAAATGTGAAATGAAGGCTTCTTTTCCGGGAGAACAGAGCTTAGTAGAAGGACACTAGAGTTTTGTTTAAAACAAACAAACAGTGATTGGACGAACCCTCTTTTAGGTTCAAACCAATCCAGTTGTTCTGGAAAGCCAGCATGTTCTAAAGTGCAAAGCAAAAGTATCATTTTTGACCTGGGCTGTTTTTTGGTTTGTTTTGTCTGTCTGTTTTTTCTTTCTTTTTTAAATCTCTGGCGTATTTAGTGGTAGGGACTGTTTAGCTGCCTCCGGTGGGTGGGGACGAGAGGGAAAGTTTCGAAGATTATCTTTCTTTTGGGCCGAGGAGACTGAGATCAAAGGCGAAGTGTGAAGGTCAACCTCAGCCCAGGCGGGGGAGGGTCTGCGAGGGTTCAGGTCAACATTTTTCCTTTGCCCTAGAAGGGCAGGGACAAAATGTCAGTATCTTTTTGAGCTTTTGTTTTTATCGGAGTGGTTCCCGGGCAGTTTAAATAATCAGACAGTTCCTCGGGCTCGTTGTCAGCGCACCAGCTCATTTCCTGTTCCCTGGAGACAGCCATTGAAACTTTGTAGCCGATTTCTCTTGGCCTTTGCTCACCTTCTGCCTTGCTGCTCCGTTTGTTTGCTCTCTTTGGAAGTAACTGGTGACTTCCTGCTGTAGCAGACGGGGATTCAGACTCCCCGCCCCCACACCTCCTTCCCACCAGCTAACTACCCAGGCCCCTTCCTTGGGTTCCCACACTGCCCATGTGTACTTACATCATCATTTTGGTTAGAAGAGGGTTTATCTTCGTAAAAAGGCTTTATTTATTTATTTTTAGAGAGAAGGGAGAGGAGGAAGAAAGGGAGGGAGAGATACATCAGTGAGTGGTGGCCTCTCTCTCGCCTCCTTCCAGGGACCAGGCCCACAACCCAGGCTCGTGCCCTGACTGGGAATTGAACCCCTGACCCTTTGGTTTCACAGGCCGGTGCTCAACCTACTGAGCCATACCAGCCAGGGCCGGCCTTTCTGTTTCTTGACCCTTTGACCTAGCTCTCAGCTCTTCCATCGGATGTTTTCATTTCTTTGTATTTTCGTGCTCCCAGGGGACTTTGGTGCAACTTTATCTTCCAGTTTTTCCATTGGGTTTGAAATCTGTGCTCTTGGGTGTTTGCAGCCTCCGAACTTTTTGTTGTCCTCGATGGTGGCTTGTCGATACCAGATGGATCGTGTTTCGTGGTTCTTGTTTCCTGTCGTTGAGGATATGGCGTCGTGGTGGTTGTTTTTACTGTTTTCCTGCGTGGATTCCAGTGCTGAGCTCTGCTGCGTTTTGTTTGCTCTGGCTTCTCTCTTCCCCGTTGGAGGCTGTCTCCAGTGTCCCGTGTCCTTGCTGCTGCAGGTCGTTAAAAGTGGGTGGTGCAGCTGTCTGTGGAGGTGGCGTGCAGGGAGAGAGGGCCTCCCAGGAGGCCTCGGAGGCCGTAGCGTTGGGTGTTTCTTCCCCGCCGCCCGTGCCCTTGCCCGCCATCATTTTCCCCGACTGAAGGTAAGTGTCTGGTGTCGGCAGATCTGAAAGGTGAGGCGAGGTTTCAGGGACCTCTGCCAGTTTGGAGGAGCCCTACTTTGTCCAGGGGGGTGAGAGGGGTCGGTCACCCGCCCCTACTCTGGCCACGGCGGTTCCGGTTTGGAGTGGAGGTGCTCGTGGACGTGGTTGGATCTTGCCCTTTGTCCGGAAGCGTTTCTAATCCTTCATCCTTCGGGCTGTCACACGAGAATCATTCCCATTTTGCTATATTAACATGGGGATTAAAGGAGGTTCTGCGGAAGCTTGCCCTAGTGAATTAAATGTCTTCTCTCCTCTGCCTTCCCCCACTTCCTTATATAACCCTGCTTCATTAAGAATTTGGATCGTGGTTCGATTCCCAGTCAGGGCACATGCCTGGGTTGCACGCCGGTTCCTTGCAGGCTAACTACCAGCAGGGGATGCACAAAAGGCAACCATACATTGATGTTTCTCTCCCTCTCTCCTTCCCCTCTAAAAACAAACAAACAAACACAAATAAATAAATAAATAGATAAATAAATAAAAGAATTTGGGACGCTGGAAATAACGGCATTGTATGGGGCCACCAATATATAAAGAATTTAGGCTGGTTGTTGTATGGGAACATGTTAATGCGCGTGCTGGGGACTCTGTTGCTGATTGTGACCATTGAGTACGCACTTGAAAGAAAGCATTGAGTTAAAGTACATGTCTTGTCCAGCAGTACATTCGCTGTGCTATTTCCTGCCCACTGGAATGATTCTTTCCTCCTTTCTCCCCACCCCGCCCCCGTTAACTTTTTATAATACTGTTTTTCCTTTTTATAGTAGTAGTGAAGGATAGCTCTTTCAGACGAACTCAGATCAGGTTAAATATTAGGAGGTCTCCCAGGCTTAGAGTTGGACCCGCCCTGCGTGGGAGAGGTCCCTGCACCTGTCCTCTTCCTTGTGGACACGCGGTCGGACTACATTTCCCAGCTTCCCTGGCAGTTAGGTATGGCCATGTGACGGCTCTGGCCAATCAGGTGAACTTGGGAGTGAGGGTTGCCCTGCTCTGCGGGGTGGTCTGGAAGAGGGCTCGAGGACCGCCCCTGGTCCCCTGTGCCTGAATGACACCAGGGCCCCTCCTAGGAGTACCGTTCCATGCGCAACAAGTGAACTAAACCTCCGCCGTGTTTGGGGGGGTGACCCGGTTCTTGCATTATTTGCTGTAAGAGCGGGGCCTATTCCAACAGATGGGATCTAGAGGGAAATGTGTTTTGCGTTTGCAGATACGCTTAGCTTGAAGAGACTCAATGTGCAGCGTTTAACGTGCCCATACCACCCATACAGGGTGCCGTGCCTCGTTCCTTCGTGGGCGCAGCTCCTCGGGGCTGAGCGTCTAGGTAGCGCCCAGCCGACGGCTCCAGAACGAGCCCCACACGCCCCGAGCGTTGGCTTCCTTCCCCGTGAGCTTTTCCTCTCAGCTCCTAATGGGATGTTCCCCCGCTTTTGCTCTGCCCCTCCCTGCAGAGGAGTTGCCTGGCAGCTCTGAGAGCTGGGGCAGCAGGCACAGAGCGCTCCCCCACGCCACCCCTGGCCAGGCCGAGGGCCTGCACCGAGGGCGAGCGAGGCCAGGAGGCTGGGTGCCAGCGGCTGGGGTGATGTGGGGGCGGGACCTTCCCGGTCGCCTGCCCCTTCGTTCGCCGCCTGGGTCGGAGCCCAGGAGTTGCGGCCTGGGAGGGTCACACGGTCCGTCCTCATTCATGAAAGGGGCTGCCTGTGTCGGGTGAATGAGCTACTAATGTTTTCTGGCAGACTGTTGTCCCCCTTGGGGGCCAGAGCATGGGGACACATGGATTTAGACCAAGAAGGGGAGAGGAAGGTGGGGTTGGCGTTGGGGTCCTCAGCGGTGGGGGCGGGGGAGTGGGGGAGGGTGCCTGGAGCCTGGGCGTGGTAGCCCCCTGGACAGGAAGGTACTTCTTTGCCTGTGGCTTGAAAACGCTGCAGCCGAGGAAATTCTGCTTGTGTCTGTGTTCACTGGGTGGATGTTTGTACGTTTGTAAGCACTGTGATGTTTCTCTGGGCTAATTGTACACAGGCTTGTCAATTTGTACGTATGGGGATCCTGTTTTTTCTTGTTGCAGAAACACTAAAACTGTCTTGGGAAAAAAGTGAAAATAAAGGAAAAAAGTGCTGAAAACAGAATAATATTATTTCTGGGAGTATAGCTATGTTGATTTCCCCCTCTCTCTGTGGAGTTCTTTGCTTCATACCATATATTAAACATAGATGTAATTATTCATTGCTTCAGGGTAATTCTCTCGTTTTTATTGATAGTAATTTGAGAAAGAGAGAGGGAGAGAAACATCGATTTGCTGTTCTGCTGATTGATCCATTCATTGGTTGACTCTTGTTTGTGCCCTGACCAGGGATTGAACCCACCACCTTGGTGTATTGGGACGATGCTCTAGCCCACTGAGCTATGTAGCCAGGTTGAAGGTAAATTCTCCTAAGAGTTACATTGCTGCCCCAGGCAGTGTGGTTCAGTGGGTAGGGCGCAGTCCCCCAAACGGAAAGGTCCTGGGTTTGATTCCCGGTTGGCACACTTGCCTGGGTGACGCTCTTCGTCCCTGGTCGGGAGGCGTGCGGAAGGCAACCGTCGATGTTTCTCTCTCACGTGCACGTTCCTCTCCCTGCGTTCTCCTCTCTAAAATAAAAACATTTTAAAAAGAATGACTTTGCAGGCACTCTTTGGAAGCAGCTGGCTGATCACTGAAAGGGAGCTTAGTTTCCTGACTATCACTTGGAATGTACAAAGCGACATGTTTCGTGTCGTTGCGTTTTATCATTCAGCTTTTTCTGGGCAGGGCTATAAAAAGCAAACAGCGCTGCCACTTCTGGAAAACGGCCTCCCTTCTATCTATCGGTCAGTGTACGCTCAGTGCGTAAACCACGGGCGCTCCTGACGGTCGGCGCGGCCGGCGTCTCATTTCCCTTCGCGAAGGCGCGCTGTGGGTCTTGAATGCAAGCTTGCTCAGGAAGCATCTGGACTTGTGAAGACAGGCCAGCCGCTGCCCGAATCAGCTTGATCCGGTGCGCCTTCGACCGCACAAATCTCACACAGCCGATGCCACCAGGACGGGGTACGGGGCTGGGGGTGGGGGCGGGGGCGGGGTGGCCCTGTTTCCAGCTCCTTCCCCATGTCCAGGGGGTGATGCCGTGGAAGGAAGCCTTCGGACCCTCCCAGTGGGGTGCCTGGTGGTGGAATTTTACCCACGGAGGGAAGTTCTTGTCTGCTGGTGACTGAGGGGCTGCTCCTGGTGTCCTGGGACAGGAGGAGTTGGGTTTGCTTTTCCTCAATGACCCCTGGGGGTACTGGCCCCTGAAAATGGAGTGTCTGTCTCCTGGACAGGCATCGTGCGCGCCTATGTCTCTCCGCGGGCTCTTTATTCCCTTTGCCAGCTGCTGCAGTGTGGGTTTTCTCGAGGGTGCTGCGGCCCTTCTCTCTCCTCTCGGGTCTGTGGGGTCCCTGGAGCTCCCTGGACAGACCGAGTGTGTGCGTACTGAGGTTGAGTCCCTGCCTGCCTTCCCGAGCCTCAGGCACGGCCCTGCAAACTCGGAGGGATCCAGGTGGTGTCCATTCACCCATCCCTCTGCCTCACCTTCTTGAACTCCCCTGCATTGCCCTCTCCTGGGCACAGGTCTAGCCCCAGGTATGGACTCGTCCTTACGTCTCTGTCTCCCTGAGCGTTTGCAGCCAGCGGACCCCCAAGGGACAAGTGTCTGGTGTTTGTGGCTTCTTTCTCACTCCCGGGATGTCCTGTCTGCGGTATGGCTCGTGTGCACGGCCACAGCGGGCTTGAGCTTGCGTGTCAGGAATCGTAACCTCAGGGACGGCTCGTCGAACGCTTCGCCCGGGTATTCGAGGCTCTCCGTCGGTCAGCTCCTGTTGCTCAACTCTGTCTCCGGTGTCCTCGCCCTCGCCTCGATCCTTTAGGCCTGCACCGTCCCTTGGCCAGCCACTTGTCCCAAATGAGATGCCTGGCAAGTGGAAATACACACTGGACTGCAGACTTAGTCTGAAGACAAGGGTGCTGCAAAGTTTTTCATTAGTAATTCCTTTAGGTTGATTACCTGTTGAAATGATACTATTTTGGCCCTTTTGGGTTAAATAAAAAAAGTTTTATGAAAATTAATTTCATCTGTTTCTTTTTTAAAAGAGACTATTTGTTTTTAAGATTTTACTTATTTACTTTTAGAGGGGGAAGGGAGAAAGGGAGAGGCGCCCCCTACTGGGGGCCTGGCCCACAACCCAGGCATGTGCCCTGACTGGGAATTGAACCGGGGACTTGTCGTTTCTCAGGCTGGCACTCAATCCACTGAGCCACACCAGAGCCAGGGCTCATGAACTTCTTGCTTTTTAAAATGGAAGTTCTTGCTTTTTGAAATGCAGCCCCTGTGGCCCTGGTTGGGTGGCTCGGTTGGAGTGTCGTCTCAGACACTGTCTTACACACCCACAGGTTGCGGGTTCGGTCCCCGGCAGGGCTGTGTATGGTAGGCACATGGTCAGTTTCTTCTCTCACATCAGTGTTCCTCTCCGTGCCTTTCTCCCTTCCTGTCTCGTAAAATCAATTTTAAATATTAGAAAGAAAAGTATGCCCTTGGGCTATAGGGCGCACCAGCACATTTGCTGGCGCGCATTTAGTATTTGCGGTGAAAACAGGTGGAGAACGGGGCTGTGCGACCCCCTGGATATTGGGTGCCCAGCACCGGTAAGTGGGTGGGGATGGATTGCAGACGGGGGGTGTTGCCGGGGGCGGGGGGCCGGCGGGGAGAGATGGAGGAGGACTCTCCTAGTGGGCACGGGTTTTTTGGGCGCTCCCAGTGTTCTGGAACTATATAACGGTCTGGTCACACCACGCTGAGGGTTCTGAAAACTGCTGAGCTGGGCCCTGGAGATGGTGCATTGCAGGAAAGTGAGGGACACCTCCTGCAGCTGGGACTTGATGACAGGAAATGGGTCCAGGAGGTCAGCCTGGTTTGTGAGTTGCCAAGATCTGGCCGAGAAGAGGCCGACCAGGAAGGCCCCTTCCCTCGCAGGTCCGGTCCTCTGGGCAGTTCCGCCACCATGGCCCTCATGCAGGGCACAGGGACCCGGCTGTGTTGGTGCTGGGCCCCACCCCGGGCAGACACCTGTGGGAAGAGTCAGTGCCTGGTCTTCAGGGAGCATCACCCCGGTGGCTGCAAGGGCCCCTACGCTGGGGGAACCGCTTTCCTGCAGGTGGTGGGGTGGGCAGGAGGTGCTGGCGGGGATCTCTGTGGAAGCAAAAGGGCCGATGGGTACAGGGCTGCAGAGGAATCGGGGAGCCTCAGGCTGCTGGTGGGGATGAAGTCAACGCACCTGGGCGGTCCCCCAGAGGCACAGGAGGTCCCCCTGACGTGCACCTGGGGGATGCTGCAGAAGGCACTCGAGCTAGGGGTGTGGCTGTGGGTGCTGCTGCCTCTCCTGTCCCACTCACCCCATGGAGTTCAGGGCTGAGCAGGGATGGGGCCCCAGCTGGGACAGTGTGTAGGGCGCCTCCAAAAAGTTCTGTGCAGGGAACGGGTGTGTCCAGGGCACCCCCAGGTCTCCCTGTGCCCAGCTGCATTTGGTTAAGGGGCAGGTGCCGGTCTTGACCCGCCTGCTCAGGGCCAAGCGGAGCAGGTGTGCTGGGGTGGCCCCCCTGGGTCCCGGTCCTTCCCCGCCGTCCTGACATACACTCGGCTCGGCTCGCTCCTATTCGTGTGTTTTCTGTGCTCTGTTCTACTGCTCCTAAAGGAAGCAGTTCAAACAGGAGTCAAGTAAGGACGCCCCATGCAAACGCAGGAGGGAGGCTGGCCAGGCTTCTCTGGAAGGGAAGATGAGAGAGTCTTTTTCCTTTTTTTGAAAGAAAGTAGCACGCAGCCTGCTCTTTCTGGTGGACAGAGTGTGTCTCCATTATGATTTCAGTAGGCGAGGAAGTGACCAGGTAGCTGCAGGCCTAAATAGAGGAGACGGTAATTTCAAGTTCAGACCAACTGGGAGGCAGAGTGAATATTAAACAGTTTTGGGGCCCCAGGTACAATAGCAGCATTGAAGGCCGGGCTTGGCCTTGTAATTCAGCCCCTAGCTGTATCCCAATATAAATGTATTAATCACCACGAGACTGTAACTCATCAAGTGAGTCACCCAATTTTTTACGGATTCATAACCATTCTGGTTATGTGGCTCCTGCCAAATTGACTCCACTCTGGAATAAAAACCGGTTGTGTAATCAAATAGATCTTTTCCGTGTTCTCGAGAATTTCTTGTTATTAATCATCCTCAGGTCGTATTCGAATTGTCCTCATAAGCAATTACCTTTTATTTTTGTAGTCATGCCTTTAATTCATGTGGAAGTGTATGACGTGCCTTAAAACTCCATCAGGCATGCGTTACTCTTCTCAGAAAGGGGGAGGATTGTACAAAGGTGCTCTTGTTTATTGCTTTGTTTTGGTTTGGGTGGTGATCGTGAAGTCGTGTTTCAGATTTAAAGGGAGAAGTAGCGTGTAGGTTTTAAGTGAGGGAGGGGTTAGTACAATCTCGGTTTCCCCTGAAATGTTTTAAATTCAACTGTTTAATACAATTTTTATTTTGAAATTGAAAATTTTTTTATGGATTTTATTTATTTATTTTTAGACAGAGTTGGTAAGGGAGTGAGATAGGGAAAGAAACATCAATGTGTGGCTGCCTCTCTTGTGCCCCTTATTGGGGACCGGGCCTGCAACCCAGGCACGATGCCCTGACTGGGAATCGAACCCAGGACCATTTGGCTCGCAGGCTGGTTGGTGCTCAGTCCACTGAGCCACACCAGCCAGGGCGGCTCAACTGTTAACACGTTCAAGGCTCATTGCTTTCTAGTAAGAAAGACCATATAATTTGGTATACATACGTCAAGCTAGAAATCTTCCAGTGGTTCTCCCACCCCCTAGGAATAACGCATTTGCACACCGCGCAGACAGCTTCCCTCACCCTCCACAGTCCCCGGCACCACAGGGAAGGCTGTTGGGGGCGCTCTGGGTGTGGGCGTGCCGGTGCGCGATCCGTGCCCCACTAGGCGGCGCAGTTTCCAGCACACACGCCTCCTGCCCTGGGAACTGTGCAGCGTCTGAGCTGGGCGGGGCCGCTTAGCGGGGTGGTTCTTCTCCAGTAGGACCCCCCCCCCGCCCCCGCCCCCGCCCCCGCCCCCGCTCCGCGCCTGCCCGCCCTGCTGTGGGTCAGCACCTGGGGTGTGCGGGCATCATGCTGCAATCCACGGCCGGCCAGCCGGGTGGCTCCTGTGGCCCGCGGAGGGGCTTCTCAGGACCGGGGAGGAAGTCGTGCCGGGCAGCAGCGTTTTATCTCTGCGAGTGGAGTCTGTTGTGTTCAGAGGTCACAGAGTCGTGGAGTTTCCTAATTTCACTTACGCGTGAGTTCACTCTCTTGCAAGGGAACCTTGGGACAGATCATCCCTGAATGTCACACTGCGGAGTTTATGGAACAGTAGTGCATGCTTGCAGTGGCTTAAAAGACTAATCGGGAATATTAAACTTTAAAAAACTTCTCACTTAGGGGATTGTGGGTACAATGGGATGCTGAAGAGAAGAGGATTGTACCAGGGCCATTGTGGGTAAAGTAGGCTGCAACAGAGAGGGGGATTGTGGGTACAGAACTGTGCGGAAGGAGGGATTGTGGGTAGAATAGGTTACGGAAGAGAAAGGGATTGTGGGTCCAATAGGATGCGGAAGAGAAGGACATGTCGGGTACAATATGATGGGGAAGAGATTGGGGAATCCAACTAGAGTGTTATTTTGGGTACTGTAGCATGGGGAAGGGAAAGAGAGATTTGGGGGTACAATAGGATGCGGAAGAGAAAAGGATTGTAGAGGGATCTTGTGGGCACAATACTATGCGCAAGAGGGCATAGACTACGTTGGGGAAGAGAAGGGGATTGTGGGTCCAATAGGATGCGGAAGAGAAGGGGATTATGGGTATACTACGATAGGGAAGCGAGGAAGGGCTAATTGTACACTGTCATTTTTGGTATAATAGGATGGAGAAGCGAAAGGGATTGTAGAGGGGTATTACGGGCATAATCGGCTGCAGCAGAGAGGGGGACTGAGGGTACAGTACTGTGCAGAAAAGGGGTATTGTGGGTTGATTAGGATGTGGAAGAGAAGGGGATTGTGGGCCCGTTAGGATGCCGAAGAGAAAGGAATTGTGGGTACAGCGGGTTGCCGAGGTGCTAGGGTGGTTGGTTGTAGAGCAGTATTGGTGCAGTAGGATGCGGAAGAGAGAGGGATTGTGGGTAGGATAGGTTAGGGACTAGAAAGGGGATTGTGGAAGAAAGCACACGTGGTCCTGACAGCGACTTGGTAGCTAAGGGACGGTGTGGGAGGACACGTAGAGCGCTGTGGGAGGGACAGGTAACTGTGGAAAGGAGGAAGGGTTGCAGGAGAGAGGAGCGCTGTCGTTCCCAGGAGAACAATGGGAGAGAAGGGGAAAGTAGCCCATCGGTGGTCCAAAAGGAGAGAAAGCGTGTAGACTGTATGGTACTCCCCTCTCACTCGCTGCCCTAATGGCCCTTAGGACCCCGCTGGCCCTGCAAAGAGACCAGTTTTATTGAGCAAGAAGTCCTTGCCTCATGAAGATATTCTTGTGTACGCGATCCCATGACCGCATGAAATTTCCTTTTTTGGTTTTGGGGCTCTCAGACGATGGTGAGAACCTTTCAGTGTTCCGTTCCTGTCAACTCGAAGGAGGGTGAGAAGAGGAAGGGGCTGGCGTTTCAGAGTCATGCCCTTTGTTCCTGCTCCTCATCCTGCCCATGAACATGCGCTGGAGTCCTGTTCAGTGTTGGGGGATGTGGGGCTTAAGAACGATCTGCCCGTGCAGCCCTTACAATGTGCAAGTTCTGGGACATTTATTTTATTACTTTTTAGAATATACTTTACTGATTATGCTACTGTAGTTGTCCCGTTTTTTCCTTCCTTTTATTCCCTTCCCTGCCGTACCTCCCACCCCACCAGTATCTTCCCCACTTTAGTTCATGTCCGGGGGGTGTACGTATCTGACTTCTCCATTGTCCATATTATTCTTACTCTCCCCCTGTCTATTTTGTACCTACCGTTCGCGCTTCTTATTCCTTGTACCTTTTCCCCCATTCTCCCCCTTCCCCATCCCCACTGATAACCCTCCATGTGATCTCTAGTTGTGTGATTCTGTTCCTGTTCTACTTGTTTGCTTAGTTTGCTTTGGTTTCACATTCTCTTGTTGGTGCTTGTGAGTTTGTTGTTATCTTTGTGTCTTAGATAAGTCTCTTTAACATTTCATATAATAAGGGTTTGGTGATGAAGAACTCCTTTAACTTGACCTTATCTGGGAAGCACTTTATCTGCCCTTCCATTCTAAACGAAAGCTTTGCTGGATAGAGCAATCTTGGACGTAGGTCCTTGCCTTGAATGACTTGGAGTAAGTCTTTGCAGCCCCCTTCTTGCCTGTAAGGTTTCTTTTTGGGAAATCAGCTGACAGTCTGATGGAAACTCCTTTGTAGGTGACTCTCCCCTTATCTCTTGCTTTTAAGATCCTCTCCTTATCTTTAATCTTGGGTAATTATGGTGTGTCTTGGTGTGTGCTTTCCTGGGTCCAGGGACCCTCTGAGCTTAAGTCTATTTCCTTTCACAGATTAGGGAAGTTCTCCATTATTTTTTTCAAATAAGTTTTCAATGTCTTCTTCTCTTCTCTTTCTGGCACCCCTATGATTTGTATATCGGAACATTTGAAGTTAACCTGGAGGTTCCTAAGCCTCTCTTCATTTTTTGATACCTTGTTTCTTCTTTGTGTTCTGGTTGAATGGTTTTTTTTTTTCTTCGGGTTCAAATCGTTGATTTGAGTCCTAGTTTCCTTCCCTTCCCAGTTGGTTTCCTTTATTTCACTTTGCATAGCCTTCACTTTTTCCTGTATCTTGCCACCGTACCGAACCATTTCTCTGAGCATCCTGATGGCCAGTGTTTTGAACTCTGCATCTGACAGGTTGGCTGTCTCTTCATCACTTAGTTGTATTTTTGGAGCTTTGATTTGTTCTTTCATTGGGGCTGTATTTTTTTGTCTCGGTATACCTCTTACGTTGTAAGGGGTGGGGCCTTAGGTATTCGCCAGGGTCAGGGAACCCAGGTCACTGCCTGGAGGCGGTGTATGTGGGGGCGGGGTCAGAGAGGGAACAGTGCTCCGTTGCTTAGCTTTCAGTTGGCTTTCAGTCACTTCCCCACTTTTCACAAGCAAATTGGGCCCTCCTGGTGCCGATTCCCGGGTGGATGGGTTTGTGTACCTTCTGGGACCCTGTGGGTCTCTCCAGCGAGCTCCCCTGTGCGTCAGGGAGTTTGTTCTGCCGCTGCTGCACCCCCACAGGTTTTTACAGTCAGAGGTGTTGAGGCCTTATTTCCCTATGCTGGAATCCTGGGCGGTGTAGTCTGTCTTACTCCCCAGTTGCTTCTCCTGGTTTATGCACACACGTATGTGGCACCACCCCCTCTGCCAGCCACTGCTTTGCCTACCCCGATCCTCCAGCTGCCGCCTTGCCCGGAGTCCTCTCCACCCTGGGTGCCCACCTCCTCCTCTCCGTTCTTCCTACAGGTCTGGATGAATGTTTCTTCTTGAACTCCTTGGCTGTCGGACTTCCAGACAGATGGATTGATTTCCTGGTAGTTCTGGTTATATTTCTATTTCCAATTTGTTGTTGTTCTCCTTTTGGTTGTGCGAGGAGGAGGCAACATATATTTACCTCAGCCTCCATCTTGGCCGGAAGTCTGTTTATTTTTAATTAGGCACCGAGGGCTCCAGCCACCTTCGTGGTCCCGTAGGCAGGGAGTCTGTGCTCCAGGGAGAAAAATGAGGATCTCCTACCGCTCGGTGCTCAGCCTCCCTGGCTGCCCATCGCAGTCACCCTGAGACCGTGAAACGGGGCGGGCCCCTCAGGCTGCAGTCCCACCAGAACCCAGAACTGGCCGCCTGCGCCCTAAGCTGTCAGGGGGATCCACCTTGGCCTGCAGCTGTGCTGGCCTCGTAAGCATGAGAGCTGCCCCCACTAGCAACTCCAGGGCTTGGCATGGGGGCCACGGTTCCCCTGGGGTCAGTGTCCCCAACTCCTTGCCCAGCGCCTGACAGGTTTTCCATATTCTATGCATGTGACCTTGGTCAGACTCAGGGATGCCTTTCTTTTCTTCCATGTTCACTTGCACGTCGGGTTTTGCTCGCAGTTCTGTTTGTGAGTAAACCCAGCCTTAGGCATCACGGCTGGCATTGGGCCACCCACCTGGTTGAGTAAGAGAAGGCTCTTGGAACGTCTGACGTTCGTTTCAAATAACCGCTCATGGGTGGCTCTCGTTACCCTTTTTCAAATGTATATTCTGAAGAGGAACTTTCCTGTAGCTGCTCTTGGTCATTTAAAAGCAGTAACAGCAGCAGCCTTACTAGACCCGTGGTCGCCTCTCACAGGAGGAGCCAGATTTGGGAGAGGTGACCCAGAGGCACAGAGGCTTCGAAATGGGACCCGCGGACTGAGTCTGGGGGCCTGTGTGCCGCTTGGAAACCGCAGTAACAAGTGGCCCCTGGAGACGTCCCTGTGGGCTTGGGGTAGCCAGACGACAAGGAATGACCGTTCCCCCACCCTCCGCGCAGTGCATTGACGCCCTGGTGCACATTCGAATCACCGGGGCGGACGGCGGTTGACGGGCTTTGGAAGCTATCGCTGCCCAGATGCATCCCAGGCCCCTTCAGCCAGGAGCTGGGGGGTGGGTCCAGGGGCCCCGAACTCCACATCTCACCAAGGAGATGCCAAAGCTGCAGCCAAGGTGGAGGAGAATCAGGACTTCACGGTTTTGCCCTAACTCGTGTCCGGTTCCAGGTGGGCCCCCAAGGGTTTGTGGCAAAGCTTAAGAAAAAACAAAATTCGGTTTACCTGGCCAGGGCGGGGGACCCTGAACAGATGTGTCCTGTGGGCTCTGGGATGCCACGCCGGTTCCTTTGTGCGGGGAGCAGGGTCTGGCTTTGCCTGGGGTCTGGTGGCCGTGGGGTCACGGGAAGGGAAGGGGGCGCCTCTGTGCTGACGAGGCTGCAGTGGGGGATGGAAGCGGAGAGTCGGGGCGATGAGCTGTGTTGCCCTGGGCCCTGGGACCAGCTGTGGGCGGCAGGTGCGGGTTCTAGCAGGGTTCTCCGGCTCGGAGCATCCTGACTGGGGGCTCCCGCTGGGGACCCTCAGCTGTATCTCGTCTGCTCCTCAGGCCTGCTCTGTGGACGCCCTGATGTTTCCTCTGCACGGCTGGGGGAACCATGATTGTTTGACACGTTCCAGCTGTCGGAACCGAGGCCGGGGCTGGTGTGGTTGACGGCAGAGCCTCGTGCCTAGGTCCGCTTGGTGCCCGTGGCTCTGCAGGCAGCTCCTGGGCATGGCGCTGCTCGCTTCGTCAGCCCCTGCACCCCAGGTGCACCTTTACTAGGTCTGCTCCCAGGGTTGACAGGAGCAGATGAAATGAGGTATGGGAGTGTGTGGCCTGCGCTTGGCGTGAGACGTTTAGCTGTTAAGAAGCCATTGACCAGGGCCTTTGGGACGTTGTGCACGGGGCAGAGTGGTTATTTTCCCTTTCTGCTTCGTGCACAACGGCAGTGCTTGGGTGTTGAGTTAATCATTTCTTTATTTTTAAAATATTTTATTGATGTATTTCTAGACAGAGGGGGAAGGTGGGAGGGAAGCCATTGGTGTGAGAGAGAAATACCGGTTGCCTCTCCTACACGCCCCAGTGAGGGACCCAGCCAAGCCAAAGCCCCCCTCAGCCGGGTGCAGCATAAAGACCCTGGGATACGGGGCAGAAAGCCGGGTGGGATTCCTTCCCTGTGTGCTGGCCTTGGACGGTCGCTTGAAGCCTCTGAGTGCAGCGTCTCCATGTCTGGAGTTGGGAGAAGAACCCCGCACGGGGCGGTGTGGGTAGTGGGGCCGCAGCGTTTGTGGGAACGCCGCAGCAGTGCGCACGGGGGCTGCGTGTGGTGTTTCCAGCCAACCTCGGCAGATTCCCCACTTTCTAAACGTCCTAGCAGTGGGCGTGACTGGGGGGGTGTGGGGGCAGGAGCCGACGCCTGGGCCAGTGTGGTGGCGGTGATGGGTGCTGGCGGTGATGGGTGCTGGCCAGTCACAATGCCCAGTGGGACAAGCCACTTCAGGGTGCCGTGTGTGCAGACAGCAGGTGGCTGCCTGCGTGCTCTCTGCTTCCCTTTGAGGTCTCAGCCGACAGGAGCACATTGAGGGTCCTTGGGCAAAAGCTTGGGGGCCCAAGTACGAGATGTTTTTCCCCCGCATGTGAAAAGTGGGCAGAGCCCCTCGGGGTCGAGACATTCCTGTTGGCCGCAGGTGACTCACAAGCGGAAAGGTGTTCTGAGGGAGGCCAGGTAGAAAGGATGACTCAGCCTGGAAAAAGTGCACACCTGTTTGTTGCCGTGGGGGTTACCTGATTGTGCTTGCGGGAACATTCGAGTGGGGGTGGGAAGCCAGGGCAGTCATTCTGCTTGTTCTGTTCAGGGCGAGAAAAGCAGAGCCTCAGACTTCACGTGATGATTCAGGGTCAGGTTCAGCTGGCAGACAGTCCAACCACGTGCTCTTGAGGAACACTGGTTAATGGTTCTGGAAAGTCTGCCAGGTTATTTCAGGTGCCCCATGGCAGGCTCAGGTGCTTGTGAGGGTTGGTCCTGGGAGGACCCAGGGTGGGCACTTGGCTGCGTTCCGTCCGTACAGGTTAAGTGGGATGCCCGTGTACCCTGCGGGGTGAGGGACGTGGAGCCAGCACATGCCTCTCTGATCAGCCCTCAAGAATGCCGCGTAACCAGAGCGCTTGTGTCGGTCGTGGGGTGTCCTGCGAGGGCGCAGGCAGTCCCGGGGTTAGGAAGCCCTTTGTTGTGAGACGGAGCAGCCGGCGAGGGAGTGGGTGCAGCGTGTGTGAAGGGTGCTCCCCTGTGAGCCCGACAAGCCAGCAGGTGTGGCTGGACACCGTGCAGATGGGTGTGTGGTGGGGCCGGGAGGCACCGGCTGCTTCTTGGAAACCACAGTGTGCACAGCGCAGTGGGGCCCTGCCCGTGACACCTGACCGGCTGATCCACCAGGTGTTGTTCCCCGGCGAAGGTCAGAATGTCCAGTACGAGATGTGTCTGTTGTGTCAGGGCTGTAGTAGAGATCCTCCCCCCCCCCCGCCCCCGGGTCAAAGGGAAGGTGAGGACTTGTCTCTCCCGGTCACCGAAGCCGCAGGAGGCCGAGTAGGAGGGTTTTCACGTGACCTTGCCCTTGCTGGCCGACAGGAAGGGGGAGAGAGGAGGAGGGAGGTGCCCGGGCTGCAGAGAGTGTTTCCCTTCTGCTTGGCGAGTTGCTGGTAGTTCTGGCACAGGGAGAGGCAGGCGATCGGCGGCTGGCCTGTTTCCTAGGAGAGGACAGGCCTGAACAAAGGCACAGCCTCCCGGGAGGCGTCCTGGCGGACCTTACCAGGCGGCACCGCCGGTCCCCGCGGTGGAAGGCATGCACGTCTGTCTGCCCGCTTTCTCTCTGACTTTCATCTGGGCGTTCTCTTCCTCGCTGTCTCAGTACTTCTGGGATTCCTCCCCTCCCCCCAGAAGATGCCTTCGAATGCTTCAAAGGAGTGGGTGGTGTCTGACTGGCAGCTGGTGGTGGTTCCCCAAATCTCTTGTGAATCTCTGTGACTCCTCCAACCTCCCTCGGGCTCCATCGTCGCATGCCCAGACCACTGGAAGCAGTTAGGCAGCTCGGAGCACGAGTTAAGTCCGGGGAATGCCCACAGTGGAGACACCCACCACCCGCCCATTTATTGGTGTGCCTGGCTATCCCAGCTGACGACTTCAGAGGCTCAGACCTGTTTTGGTTGCAAGAAACCCAAGGGTACATCCACACCCGAGGTGGCGAAGGGGATGCCCGGACTCGCCCAGCTGGGAGGTCTCACATATGTGGCAGGCCTGGTGGGAGAGGGCGCGCGTGTCTCCCCCTTCCCCGCCCCCCTTGGGTCTGTTGTCTCCTTCCTGTGGGCGTGACTTCTGAGCTCTGAGCTGTGGTTCTTCCCTCCCGCCCAGCCTCTGAGGTTCCCAGCTGTGCTCCAAGCAGGCGTCGGGCACTGCCAGGCTGGCCGGAGACATGTTTGGTCGCCGTAAGGGGCCGTGTGGGGGTGTGGGTGGGGGCCAGGGCTGCTGACCATCCTGCCATGCACGGGGTTGCTGTACCACAAACACCCAGCGTGTCAGCAGCCCCGAGGGCGGGCCTTGTGTCCTGGCCCCATCCCTTGCTCCAGACTGCCACCCACGCTGCAGACCCAAGGGTCGCCAGTTCGGTTCCCAGTCAGGGCACATACTCAGGTTGCAGGCCAGGTGCCCAGTAGGGGGCGCACAACAGGCAACCACACACGGATGTTTCTCTCCCTCCCTTCCCCGCTCTCTAAAAGTCAATGAATAAAGTATCTGATGGTGGTCACCAATGAGCTTGGGCACCCTGCCCACCCTCCTGCCTGCCCCTCCTCCTCTTCCTCCACCTTGCGTTTGTTTGTACAAACCTCCTGGGCCAGCGATGTTAGCCCCCATCCATTTTCCCTGCCTGGGAGGTCTCCTTTCTTAAAGGGACCCCCGCCTCTTTCTTCACGTGTCATCCACACACGTGGGGACACGGTCGTGTGAGGGAGAAAACACTGAAGGCCCAGGATGTGAAGGACGTGCCCTGAGGTCACGTAGCGGGTTTCTGGCAGGATGTGTTGAACTGCACCTAAGGATGCCTGAAAGGTCTGTTGAGGGCTGTGTCCTTTAAAAACGGTTTATGTGAATGGTACTGAATTGGATAGCTCTTCTAATTGGTACAAAATTAGATAGCTCTTCCCGGTGACTCTGCCTGCACATTTGCAGGTGGTGTGGGCGGTTCCCAGAAACCCCGCTGGAGCCCCTGGGAGAGAGGCTAAGACCAGCGTGTGCAGGAAGAACAGGGAGCCCCGGGCAGGCCGGAGTGCCAAGCCTGGTGCCGGCTTTCTGGGTAGAGGTGAGCAGAACCGGGCTCCACGGACACACCGGAGGCGGCTGGTTGCTCCTGGGCCTGGCTGCCCTGTCTCGGAGCTGCAGCAGACAGGCAGGAAGGGGGTTTGTGAGGGGCCCCATCTGGCCTGGCTGCTGGCTGGCTGCTGGCTGCCACGGAGCTCACAGGTAGCTGCCCCAGGACCGGTTCTCAAGTTTCACCAGCAGCCTCCGTGGGAGGTGGCGGTGGGAGGGGCCCTGCCAGGGGGTCCTGCTGGGCCAGCCAAGGTCATCTCTGTTTGTCCTCAATGTCCCCTGGCAGTAGCTTTCACCCTGCTAACCCTGGAAACAGCTCGCAGACTTGGGGAAAAGCACCATACCCGTGTTGACCGTAAACACGGCGGCCTGATGGTTTCACTTCCAAACGGGGAGTCAGGAGATTGGACTCAAAAAGCCATTCCTCTTTCCCTCTCGACAGGTGACCTCCCCTAAAACCCGTCCCTCAGGCTGGCTCCCTCAGGCTGGTGTAGGCTTGAGGACCAGCGGTGCGTGGAAGGATCAGAGGAGGGGGGCTTTGAGAACGTGCCCGGGATGGAGGGGTCGTCTCTGCTGAGTCAACTCCAGGAGTGAGTCTGTCTGTCTGCGCCCTTCCTCCTCTCCCTGCCTCCCTCCTCCTTCCTGCCCCGCCCCCTCCCTCTGCTTTTCCTCCTCCCACTCCTGGGCCCCAGTTCTTTCGTTCCGCGCCTTTTTTCTGCACAGGGAGCTCCGCTGAAATATGCAACCACTGTCTGCCTCCATTTGCTCATCTGTAAAAGGGGATGGAAACCCCTACCTTGCAGCATTCATTCTGTCATCCCAGGGATGTCCCCGATTGCCCGATATTTCGATGGTGCCCAACACACGGGGGCTGGAAATCGGTACGGGCCCCTGGGAGCCTGGCCTGTGCACCTGTGGAACCACTGCCCTCCCACGCCGGCTTCCCCTGTCTCCCCGTGTCGCCGGCCTCGTCCACGCCCCACCTGGCCTGTGTCTTTGTTTCTTTCTCCCTCCCCATCCTGCGGCCCCTCCTTTTTCCATCACAGTTCGAGGCCGGTGTAGGATTTCCAGTCTGGAATGTTCACCAAGTGTGAAGAACAGGCCGCACTGCTGGTGAGGGGCGGTTCCCCCCTAATCCGTGGGTTGTCGTCCCTTGAATAAAGGACATCACATTCTTCTTTTAAAAGATTGATGTGAGAGAGAAAGAAAAACATTGATTTGTTGTCCCACTTGTCAATACATTCGTTCACCGGTTGCTTCTTGTCTGTGCCCTGACCGGGGATCGAACCCGCAACCTTGGTATATCGGGACGATGCTCTAACCCGGTGAGCTACCCGGCCAGGGCTGACCTCAAACCCGTTTTGAAAAATTCACCCAGTCTGAGTGTACAATGTAGTGACTCTTACTCAGAGTGTGTACCCCTCTCTGCCATCCAATTTGGAGACATTTCTGTCACCTCCAGACGTCCCTTGGTGACCACTAAGCCGCCCCTCGGTGTTCCACCCCAGCCCGGGCCGCGTGGCCTGCTTGCTGTCCTCGTGGGCTTGCCTGCCCTGGACAGTCCGCCTGCCTGGGCTCACGCAGTGGCCTTGTGTGTATGTGGCTTCTTCGATGGGGCGTCCTGTGTTCTAATCGAGGTGCGTCCACGTTGTCGTGTGTGAGCGCTCGGCCTGTCTCTCTGGGCCGTACTCCATTTCTTCATCCGCCCGCCCATCAGCTGATGCCCTCGCGTGGGCCGTCCCACCTCCTGTGGCCGCCCGAGGAGGGGGCTGGGCTCTGGGGCCTGGGGGAGGCAGGTTGCTCCAGCCTTCATCAGTGCCCCCACGTGTAAGCAGGCATGGTGGGGTTTTCTTTTTTTTAATAAACTATGATAGGATTGCTAGAAAAACCTAATAAACCAAATATTTGAAAAATGTGTTTCATGTCGGCTGTCGGCCTGACCTCGGGAAGTAACTAAATTCTTGCAGCCTGGAGAAAAATCCCCGGCTACATCAGACTGACAGCCGAGCGGGAGGGCCTGTGCCTCTGAAGGGGAGGCCTGTTCTCTGCCTAGGCTTCCTGAAGATAAATGCAGGGCGGGGCCGGGAGGGGGTGCAGGTCCCGTCTGGCCCTCCTGCCGCCGTGGAATGTGGAAGCAGCAAAGAAAACGCTGTTTTGACGGAGGCGGGTGCCCGGGGTCTGTTCCCTTGGGTCGCGCCCTGCATGGGGTTCCTCGTCAGTGTGCCTCGGGCTCCAGCCCCTCCTTCATGGGGTCACAGTGTGGCCGGGCTCCCAAGCCTTATGTGGCCTGGTGGGAACCCTCGCGTGGGGCTCTGCTCTCAGTCCTCCCAGCCGGGCTAGGGTGGGTTGTGACGCCTGTCCCCACATCCTAGGCCAGGCCACTGGGCGACACGGGAGCAGTGGGTCAGTGGGAGAGCTGAATGGCAGGCCCCGGCCACTTCCTTAAGTAGCAGGAGCGCTAACTACAGTCAGGACCTATGTATGGAGCCGGCCAGGGCTGGGGTTGCTGAGCCCCGTGGCCACTGAAAACAACTTCTGAAATGCCTGCTGCTGGGGTATTTTATTATGTGTTGTGCTGAGCTTGGGGGTTTAAATACCCCACCGAAGATGAAGTCTCATCTGCTGAGGAGGGAAGGGGTCACAGTGATTTGCACAGAACTCCCTGGACGAGGGGGCAGCTCATCACAGTCAACCCTTTCTTTCTTCCGAAAAAGGGAAGGAAGCAAGCTGTCGCAGGAGAGACTTGTGAGACCCCCGTCTTCACGCCTCGGTTGTCTGGGAGACACGTGTGTGTGCGCGGTGGGCAGGGAGGGCCTGGCGCGCTTTGTCAGAGCCACCACGAAGGGGCCGCGGTCCTGCTTCCCTGGGGGGGGACATCAGAAACCTGCAGGCTTGCAAGCAGGGAGTCACTTTCTTGATTGAAATTTCAGCAGGGGGCTCCGTATGTGGAGAGCACTGTCCCTGAGGAGTGTCAGGTGACCCCCATATTAATTATTTCTGCCACTTCCTCCTGGGTGCCCGGTGCTCTCCGCCAGCCGCTGTGCGCCCTGTTGCGGAGGGTTGGGGTTGAGTTTCTATAGCGACCAGGTGGCTTGTAGTGGGCGGGGCTGGGGGGGCAGGCTTGCTGCCGGTCTCCTCTGGTGTGAGTGCAGTGTACCGTACTCTGGCCAGAGAGGAAGCCCTGTTTGTAATCTGGCTTCTCCAGAGGTTTGCATCTCCCCATCCCCCTAACCCTCCGGCAGGCAGGCAGGCAAGCAAGCAGGCAAGCAAGCAAGCAGGCTCAGGAGAGTGAGTCTTTGCAAAACCACACGTGAAACTCCTGGCCACCTTGTGACCTAGGAGCTCAGGAGCAACCACCAGGTCTGGGAAAAGTCCCCCGGGAGGCCACGCCCTCGATTCCTATCAGAAATTCCCAAGGAGGGTATGCTAGCAAGCCAGCGCTTCCGCCTCGGGGTGAGCATCGGCCCCTTCTGTTTCCACGGCTGCAGATTGAGAATTCTGTGAACCCATTCAGACCGTGGACTATGCCGTGGCAACTGCAGCTGCTGTGTATGAGGAGTTGACGTGACGAACAGTGCTTATCATTTAATGTTGTGTGGGCAGCATTGAGGAGAAGGCAGAATGGGGGTGGCCTTACCTTTCTCCTTCTTTGTCTTTTTATATAGTTTTAAAATGTCCTGTGCTGCAGATGTGTAAGAAAGCACAGTAACGTGGTACTCAACTTGCCTTGGAAAATGCCTGGCTTTCCCAAGTAGTCTTTCTTTCTTTCTTTTTTTTAAACATTATTTTTTTTAAAGATTTCATTTATTTATCTTTAGAGGGGAAAGGAAGGAGAGAAATATCAATGTATGGTTACCTTCTCTTGAGTCCCCTGCTGGGAACTGGCCTGCAACCCAGGCATGTGCCCTGACTGGGAATCGAACTGCGATCGTCCGGTTTGCAGGCCCGCGCTCAATCCACTGAGCTACACCGGCCAGGGCCCAAGAAGTGTTTCTTGAAGACTGAAAGATCGCCTTCTCTTTTAGCAATTGTTCGGATCCAGCCCTGGCCGAGTAGCTCATCAGTTGCTTAGAGTGTCGTCCTCAGGTGCCAAGGTTGCAGGTTCCATCCCTGGTCAGGGCTCCTGCAGGAATCCACCAATGAATGTGTCAATACGGGAACAACAAATCAATGTATCTGTCTCTCTTTTCCTTCCTCTCTCTCTCTCCAAAATCAGAGAAAAAATTTTAATTTCTTCAGATCCTTCATGGCACTGAATATAGTAAAATAACATGGATGCAAAGGTTCTTGTAATGCACAAAATGTATAAATCATTGTACATGCCTTGTGGTATGTTTACCAACCCCGTCTCTGTTTGTCTTACGTCATAGCTGGTAAAATGCCGGGCCACCTTGAATTCTTTTTTTTAAATATTTTATTTATATATCTTCTAAGAGAGGGAGGGAAGGAGAGAAACATCAATGTACGGTTACCTCTCTTGAGTCCCCTGCTGGGAACTGGCCTGCAACCCAGGCATGTGCCCTGACTGGGAATCGAACCGTGATCGTGTGGTTCGCAGGCCCGAGCCCACCTTGAATTCTTAAGAAGCGAACGAGGAGATGCCAGGGGAGAAAGTAGAAGGCGAGGTGGAAGAACGAGAGCTGTTTATCGTTTTGCTCGGCTGTGTGCCACACACAGGTGCTCACAGTATCGTCCCTCACCTGAGGGCTCTTGTAGCCTTTTCATCGCCCAAGGTCACGCAGCTCAGCGCGTTGCAGGAAGGGTTGAGGCGGGCGGTGAGGGGCACCGTTCTGCAGTTCAGAACGCACGGTCACGGGCATTTCCTGTGCGTGGCCACGGAGCCGGTGCTTTTGTGTTGCAAGTACCCCAGTACTGTGCGGGGTGCGTGTGTCATCTGGCAACCCCCTGAACGGGCGCTCTGTGTTGTGCATGTCCGTGGTCGGTGACTTCCTGCTCCTCGTGCCTTTCAGTCTTGTAAACTGAGGAGGGGATGTGGACCATTTCCCTCGTAACCTGCTGTTCTACGGAGGATGGATGCTTAAAGGCACATGGGTGGACGTCCAGGCGGGGCGTGGAGAGCTTTCTCCGAAATGTTCTCCTGGTTTTTCCTTTCAAGCCTGCACTGTGCTGGGTGCTCAGGACTGAGTTTCCACCGCCAGGCGATGCGGTGGCTGCGTGCCTCTTCGCCCTAAATTTAGAGACGGCTGGGGGAGGTGGGAGATTCTAGAGTCTGGTGGCAGAGAGTCACCAGGCCATCAGCGCTTGCTGGTTCCCCACCATGTTTTCTGCCTTTGCCTGCCCCTCCCAGCTTGCCCCCCCCCCAACAACCCCTCCCCCACATGAGCTTCTGCCTTGGGGAAGGGATGACAGCGGACGGTTCTGCACCCCGCACTTTTCCCGCTGCCTGAGGGGGCCACGTGCAGCCGGGCTTGGTGTTCTCCCCATGTCCTAGCCTCTGAGGCGTCCCTCTGTCTGCCCTGCCCTGCCCTGCCCTGCCCTGCCCAGGCAGTGGCAGCCTCTCAGGGGTGTCCCATCTTTTCCGTGTCCTCTGCCACCTGGCCTGTCTTCCAGAGGCGTCGGCAGCCTCCTAACTGCCCTGTCCCTTCTCACTCTGGCAGGGGATGTGAGCATGTCCGAGGGCCCAGCCCTGTTCACCTGGGTCCCCTGTTCCAAATATGGGGATGGCCTCACCTCCATGGCCCATCGAGTGTTAAAAATAACCGTGAGCGAAGGGGACCACTAGCCCGCCTGCACCTAGCCTGCCCTTCCTGTGTTGCCTGTGGACCTACTAAGTACCCCTGTGAGCGCCTCAGTCGCAGGACCCCCTGGACTCTCTGCTACCCCATTTTCTTCCATGTGTTACCCCCTCTACAGCCCCCTCCACTTCTGTGCCCTGCCCCTCACCCCTTCTTCCATGCCACCCCTGAAATCCACTTTCCCTGCCCTTTCTTGGGTCGGGCTGTTTATTTCTGGGTACGAGTGGTTCACCTAGCCCCCTGCATTCCCTGGGCTGTGTGCACCCCTGGGTGGGCCTTGCTGGTACAGTGGGGACCCCCATGTCTTGCCAGTAGTGATTTTGGAGGTCTCAAGTGTTTTCGTTCCAGCTGAGAGAGGAGCCGGGAGCTCTGGTGGGCGCCTCTGTGGGACCGACTGGGCAGGGGTGAAGGAACCAGGGGGGGCCCCTGGGGACACGAGGACCCACATCGGTGTGCATGGACCCCTTTAAGTCAGGTGACATTTCTCGTTTCTGTGGCCTGGTGGGACGTTCGCAGTGGGGGCTCACAGAGCCCTGTTTTTGTTACCAGGGGTAGTCTTGGGAAGGGCAGGGGTCCCCATCCTACAGCAGGGGACCCCGGGGTGCTGAGTGGGAAACAGACAACAGCTTGTATGCTCCCTTCGGGGTCCAGGCCAGGTTTTCTGACTCCTCCTGCCATCATTGTCCTTATCATTCTTACACACACACACACACACACACACACACACACACACACACACGGCAGCCTTTCGGGACTCCGGTCTGGGGGGCACTGAAGGAGCGAAGGCAATTTTTAGAGTGTAGGTTCCTTCTCAAGTCTAGGGGAAGGGTGAACCTCGGCAGACCCCTTGGCCGAGGACGGGCTGACCTGGGGACTCCCAGACTTTTCTGGGCTGAGTTCTTGGGCGGGACCTCGTTTTTCTGTTTGGGACATCTGAGAACTTTGTAGGAATCGGGCTTATGGTTGGAAAAGCCCTGGAAGCTCAGTTGAACTCTGTAAGGATTTCCTATATACGTTGTATCGAGTGGCCAGTATCTCAACAAGAAGAGGCCGACATACAGATGTGCACTTGGTAAAAGACAGTGATGATGTGTTTATTATTCTCGGGGAAGTATTCACGCCAGTGAAATGGATGCCTCGCCTCCGTTTTTAATATATTTCTGTGCCAGAGTATGACTTGCGTTCCGGAAAGTGACCCAAGAATGAGTTGAACAGCTGGAGGCCTTTTTGTGGAACGGCCATAGTGCCGTAATCTGCTCCCCAGGTCGAGAAGTGGAACGGATGGGCCCTGGCTGGTGTGGCTCAGTGGATTGAGTGCGGGCCTGTAAACCACAGGGTCACTGGTTCGATTCCCAGTCAGGGCACATGCCTGGGTTTTGGGCCAGGTTCCCCAGTAGGGGGTGCGCTCAAGAGGCAACCATCCATGGATGTTTCTCTCCCTCTCTTTCTCCCTCCCTGGCTCTCTCTTAAAGTAAATAAATAAAATGTTAAAAAGACACACACACACAAGTGGAACATCTGTTTGACCTTCATACACATGGAGTCAATAGACTTTTTGCATGGGCGTTTTTCCCCTCAATGTTATGTTTTTGGGGATGACCTTATGGCTGATAGCAGTCATCGTGTATGTGTTTTCTTGGCTGAACTTGAGCGTTTTTTCTGCATTGTGTTTTCTTAAGGGTACTTTTATTTATTTTTTTAATTTTATTATTATTTTTAAAGATTTTATTTATTTATCATTAGAGGGGAAGGGAAGGAGAGAGGGAGAGAAATATCAATGTACGGTTGCCTTTTGTGCGTCCCCTGCCGGGAGTTGGCCTGCAGGGAACTGGCCTGCAACCCAGGCATGTGCCCTGACTGGGAATCGAACCGCAATCGTCTGAGTCGCAGGCCCGCGCTCAATCCACTGAGCTACACCAGCCAGGGCTCTTAAGGGGACTTTTAAAAAGCGTTCGTGGCTTTGCCCTTCTTGCGATCCCTTGTCACGCTTCCCCAGAGAAGAGCCGTCTCGAACACGGACTGGGCGTCTGCGCCCCCTCCACACCCATGTCTCGCTGCCCCGTGGGGGACACTTCATTATTTCCCGGCCTCTTTGTGACGGGCTCCCCGGCACTTGGTGACGGTTTTGGTGGCGCTGGGCCTCCTGCGAGCCTGCGGCTTCTGGCTGTCATGTCATGTCCTGTTCGGCACACGCGGGGCTGTTGCTGGGAGATGCAGTCTGGCATATTTCTGTGCCAGAGTATGACTAGGTCCGTGCCCTGACCAGGGATTGAACCCGCAGCCTTTCGGTATGTGGAGACCTGTCCAGGAGGCGTGCCAAGCGGTCGTCTGGTCGTCCATACTCCTGTGCCGGGGAAGGGTCTGGGGCTGGTGGTTGGTTTCTGAGAGTCCCCGGATGGCGGTGGCTGTGTAGGGGTGCGGGCAGCGAGCTGGGCCTGGGGCACGATCACGCTCGGCGTC
Source organism: Sturnira hondurensis (assembly GCF_014824575.4). Taxonomy (NCBI): domain Eukaryota; kingdom Metazoa; phylum Chordata; class Mammalia; order Chiroptera; family Phyllostomidae; genus Sturnira; species Sturnira hondurensis. The sequence continues at coordinate 3,604,688 of NW_028091865.1, forward strand.
CTGACTGGCCGGTTTCTGCCCCGGTCGTCGCTGACTTCCCACTCTGTCCCTTTCCCCTCCCTGGGACCTCCTGAGACGACGGTTCGTAGCCCCGCGGTCCCCCGATTACCTGCCTCGCTGTCATTTGCCCTTGGTGCCCGGATGGCCCAGGGCCCAGAGTCCCGTGGTTCCTGGGTCTGCTGCGCCTGCTCTTGCTCAGAGAGAGAAGCCACCGAGGGCGCCTCTGACACATGTGTGCTCCCCCGCCGGGGCACGTGGAGACGTGTAAGAATGCCCCCAAGTTCTGTGTCCTCTTACTCCAGATACTGCCACCTCCCCTTCTGCGTGCACCGTGTTATTCGTGAGCTTCTGCTTTTATAAAGCGACAAAGCTCAACACCTTATTCCGAGGCCCAGCTATTCCCTGTGGACCCTTCAAGCTGGCCTTGAACTCGGAGCCGTGGAGGTCCCCCAGGTGCCTGGAGTCTAGTTTCTCCTGCCAGAGTCTAGTTTTGAATTAACTGGTGGGCGCTGTTGTGGGGAAGAGGCCCCTCTCTCTGCCACTTCTTGTGCCCGTAAAGAGCCCGGGATCTGGCAGAGCGCCTGCTGTGACAGGCGGACTCTCGGGGGGGGGGGGGCGGACGGAGGTGTGTGGCACTGTGGGACGTGACCGCCGGCTACCTGGGCCCCCGGGGCCCTTCCAGTGTTTTGCAGGCGGTCAGTGTCCGAGAAGAGGCTATGCGATAGTCCAGGAAAACTCAACACTACCTCCCGGCAACACGTTCAGTAGACGCTTTGATTAACTGGCACTGTGAATTAACTAGACTTCTTTTTTTTTTTTCCATGCTCTGCTTTTAACAAGGATCCTCCCCCCTCCTGCCTGCTTTGGCCCCGTTGCAGGTACCAGAGGCTCTCCCTGCCGGTGCCCAGACTGCCCACAGGCCTTGTCCAGCTGAGATCTGCCTCCTCCGGGCGGGGTTCTCACCACATCTGAGGCTTGGTTCTTGTGCCACCAACCTAATTTCTACTCGGGGCTGGGCCTACCGCAAACTTGCTTCTGTGTCCGGTGTCCCCTGGGGCACACATCACTCCTTCATGGTGTGCAAACTGCGTGCACTGCACTTTTAAGGCTCTTTTTATTGCTTATTTTATATTGTTAAAGATTTTGTTTATTTTTAGAGAGGGGGGAGAGAGGGAGAGAAACATCAATGTGTGGTTGCCCCCCCCCCCCCACCTGGAGACCCGGCCTGCTCAGTGGGTTAGAGCATCGTCCTGATACGCCAAGGTTGCCGGTTCAATTCCCGGTCAGGGCACTTACAAGAATCAGCCAATGAATGCATAAATAAGTGGAACAGCAAATCGATGTCTCTCTTTCTCTCTCTCTCTCATCAATATATAATTTAAAAAACATTTTTTTTAAGTGCTCACGTTGTGAGCATTAAACATGGGCGGACTTTCATGTGGAGAATCACACTTCAAACCGACACCCAGAAGAAGGAATAGAAGAGACAGTCTTAAAAAAAACCACACACACACACCAAAGTACTCATAAAACCACTCCACACCTTTTAAGGAAATGCCTGTGGGAAGGCATTTCCTGGGGCTCTTTGGTCGGCCTTGCACTTTCAGGGTTCATCTGGGCCCCCGCCGACGGCCAGACCCTCCCGGGTGCTTTGATCCCAGGTAAATAGCACAAATCATCTCACCGTGTTTTATGTCAAACAAAGCTATGCATGGTTCTGAGAGGGTCCAGGGCCTCTTTTTGAGGGAGACCATTAGCAGGTACCTTTCCTTATCTTTGAATTGTGCCCTCAATGTCAAGATTTGTCAATAGAGAGGAGAGTTTTTTTTTGGGGGGGCGTTGTGTTGGTATCTTGGCTATGTTTGGAATCCTTCACCTACCCTAAGGCTGGTTTTGTTTCCAGAATCCTTGGGCAGAGACTTTGATTTAAGAGTCTGTTCTGGGAGAGAGCTGCCTCCTCCCTGGTTCTGAACCCAGGAGTCGGAAATATTTCCATCTGAGCCCCCAAAGATAGGTGTATGTTTTGCGTCCAGTGCTGCCCCGAAAAGGATGGGATGGGGCGCGGGAGGTGGAATGAAGCCAGGCGGTGGCCAGCTGCAAAAATGATTCAGTCGTCCACCTGGGAGAAAGCAGAGGCGGGCTCCTTGGTAAGTTCTGACTGCTGGTCAAAGTGTGCACAGCCAAAAGCTTCCGAATGTGCCCTGTCTTGGTGGTAGCTGTGGCATGACGGTGTCAGAAGATTTAGGTGGTTTTCAGTCTTTATATCTTAAACAATACTTTTTAACAGAGGTTTTATTTATTTTTAGAGAGGGGGGAAGGGAGGGAGAAAGAGAGAAACATCCGTCCGTGGTTGCCTCTCCCTTGCCCCCTACTGGGGACCTGGCCTGCAACCCAGGCATGTGCCCCCTGACTGGGGATTGAACCAGCAACCCTGTGGTTCGCAGGCTGGCATTAAATCCACTGAGCCACACCGGCCAGGGCTGAGTCCTTATATTTGAAAGATTTGAGACGGTTTGCATTTCTTCCCGAAGCTGTGAATGAGCCCGGGAGATGTGAACGGGACTCTTGGACTGAAGGTGTCTCCTGGTGGGAAAAGTCAGCAAGAGGGTTCCTTGTGTGGGCTCCTCGTGATCAGAGTGGTGTGAATGTGCAGTGTTTCCTGTGTGTGTGTGTGTGTGTGTGTGTGTGTGTGTGTCTGTGACAGAGAAGGGTTACACCTTAGATAATCATCTGCCTATTTTGGTTTCATTCTACCTTCAATTTGCGGTAGAGAAATGAGACTCCTCATGAGTCGGAGAATGTGTTTATGTAATAAAAAATGTGCTTTCACGGAGTCCCGTTGCATTTACACTAGTTACTTTTTGTAAGGCTCTGACTGTTGCTTCTCTGTGGTGTGGCGCTACTGTAAAAAGAGCGTTCTGGCCCTGACCAGGTGGCTCAGTTAGTTGGAGCATCCTCCGTGTTATACCAAAAGGTTGTAGGTTCGATCCCCGCTTGGGGTATGAATGAGAGGTAACTGCGTAATGCTTCTCTCTCTCTCTCTCTCTCTCTCCTCTCCCCTGTTCCTTTTTCCCCTCCCTCCCTCCCTCTAAAATCAATAAACATACCCTTGAGTAAGGACTTTTTAAAGAAAAACACCTTCTACCAGTCTGTTTGTGGGTTGGCAAGGACTACGGCGTCAGACGGGCGTAAATGCAATGACTCACAGCCTGTAGATTTTTCGGGCAGGTGCACTGTGTGTTGCTGTTGAACAGACACATAAATACAGCCACACAGTAGTTTCTCTTCGCCTATTTCTCCGCCATGGTGATACATGATACCCCTCAATCTTTTTTTTTCTTCTTAATTACAAAAGCTAACAACGTTTTGCTGTTTCGAACACATTCGACGTGGTGTTGAGTTTTAAAGGTCCGAGATGTTATGGGGAGAGGCTGTGGATTTGTAAAGAATGCTGACTCATTCGGAAGGATCCATGTCTGTGGATGAGTTGCCCTGGGTGGACGCCCTACCTGGCCCCTGGCTGCGGGCCCCAGGCCAGTCACCTAGCCTGGGGGGGCAGGGGGGGTCGCCGCTGCCACCACCGCCCAATGGCCCCGCCCAGGCAGCGTCTGGCTCTGGTCCCAGCTCTGGGACGCGTTAGATCTCTCCCTCCTGGCGGCCCCGCACCTGCTGCCTTTGTGGGCTCGTGTCTTTGTTCATGGCCAGAGCAAAGCGACAGAGTGGCCCCAGATGTTTCTGCCCCTTTGATGGTGCGACCAAGGCTTTCCTCAAAGCCCCCAGCTGGCGCCGGCTCCCGTCTCCTGCCTGGAATGTCAGGGCCACCCCTGCCTGCACGGGCCACCGGCTTGGGGGTGGAGGGGGTAGGTTTGGGGAGAGCAGGGTTGTTGTGTTGCCCACCGGTGATGGTGAGACGCTCGGCGCGGGGAAGGGGCACTGCTTCTGAGAGACGCCAGGTGCGCGCCGGGAGAACTTGGCACCTGAACGAAGCCCCAAGAGGTCTCCTTTGAAGAGGCGGGGAGGGGAGGTGGAAGTCAGCCTCTCTGCAAGGTCCCAGACAAAGAGAAGTCGCAGGGACCTTGAGCCCCCGGGCCAGCTTGGTGGGTGGGGCTCCCACGTGGCGCTGTGGGTCCCCACCAGGACGGGTAAGTCCAAACCGCAGACGCAGGCCTGGATTTACCCACACCCACACTGCCCTGGGGGCGACTGCTGGGTGACCTTCTGACGTGATTTGACTTTGGTCTCTCCTGGCCTTGACAGCAAAGGGCAGCCTGGACGGAGGCTCCGTGGTTGGAGCGTTGTGCCATGCACCAGAAGGCTGTGGGTTCGATTCCCCCCCAACCAGGGCATATGCCTGGGTTGTGGGTTTGATCCCCGGTCAGGATACTGTTGAGGTTTCTCTCTCACGTTGATGTTTCTTTCCCACTCCCTCACTCTCTCTCTGCCCTTTCCTCTCTAAAATCAATAAAACATATGTTGCCCTGGCTGGTGTGGCTCAGTGAATTGAGTGCTGGCCTGCAAACCACAGGGTCGCCGGTTCGATTCCCAGTCAGGGCACGCGTTGGGATGGCGGGCCAGGTCCCCAGTAGGGGGCGCGCAAGAGGCAACCACCCGTTGATGTTTCTCTCCCTGTCTTTCTCCCTCCCTTCCCCTCTCTCTAAAATAAATAAATAAGTAAAATTAAAAAACAAAGCCACAAAAACTCGGACGGCCTGCCCACGTGGGGTGCTGATTGACACGGGGCGACCGGTGGCCAGTGGCTTGCTCTGGGTAGGGGTTGCATCACTGACCTCTCGAGGTCAGCTGCCTGTGCACGCAGGCCTTCCCATGTCTCCCATTGGGTGCTCAATGTCCATCTGTGTGCGCTTGGGCTGCTCAAGCCGGTTGCCCCGGACTAGGTATCTTGGAACCGAGCAGCCTTGCTTTCTCACCCTGGTAGAGGCTGCCAGGCAGGCCGGTGTCCCTTATAAGAACTCCAGCCCCACAGAGGAGGGCTCTGTGCATGGCCCGGTCACATTCTGGAGGCCCCACCGCCTCGCAAGTCAGTTTGGGGGAAACAGAAACTTTCCATCCCCCGAAAAGGTTTTTTTTTTTTTTTTCCCCCCGAAAAGCCAGCCAGCCCTCGGGGCGGGTGAGGTCACCCACATTTTGCCCAAGAAAGAGAGGAGAGGGACTGAAGTCACCCAGGGGCAAGGAGAGGGGGCCCTGGGAGCAGCCCGAGCTGCCCATCACTGATTCTCGGGCACGTTATCGGGAGGAACAAGCAGTCGGCTGTGTCTTTGAAGCATCAGCAGGCTGGGAACAGCCATTAAAAATAAACAGCCGTAGCTTCTGACAAGCAGGGACACTTTGTTCTCGGGTCCGGCAGTTCCTTTTCCGGCTTCTTCACCGCCTATCGGCTGATCTGTCAGATTCCCTGTTCGCTTTGAAAACAGCAGCACGAAGTCACGCCACTTTAATAATGTCCGTTTGAACTGGCGCTTCCCATGTTCCCAGTGCTGGCTTCCAGAAAGTCGACGAGGAGGAGCGGTGGGTGTGTGTGTTCCCAGGCCGGGGGGTGGGGGGGTGGGGGGTGGGAGGTGGGTTGCGGCTGCAGGAGGGGCGCTGGGCCCTGACCATTCCTGAAATGGCCGTGGGCGGAACGTTCCTTTAGTTTTTTTCTCTCCGATGGCGCTAGGAGCGCTTGGTTGTCTTTAACTTCACTTGCAACAACCGTGTTAGATTGTATTGTGACAGCCATCACGTCAGCGTGCATTTAAAAAAAAAAACGTATCAAAATTGGTGCGTTTCTGTGTAGCTATTTTAGTATTGAAGATGGAAGGAAAAAACACATTTATGGTGTATGTATTGTGCTTTGCTAGTATTATTATTGTTATTTTAGATTTTATTTATTAGAGGGGAAGGGAGGGAGGGAGAGAAACATCAGTGTGTGGCTGGTTCTTGAGCGCCCCCTACTGGGGACCTGGCCCACAACCCAGGCATGTGCCCTGACTGGGAATTGAACCGGTGACCCTTTGGTTGGCAGGCCAGCACTCAATCCACTGAGCCACACCAACCAGGGCTGTGCTTTACTGTTTTAAGAAAGGCACACATCCACCTGAAATGCAAAAACAAAAATGATGTGTGCAGTGTGTGGAGAAAGAAGGTGCTAAAGGATGCAATGTGTCCACAGTGGTTTGCAAAGTTTCTTGTACTGTTGACGTTTTGGCCAAGTCATTCTCTGCAGTGGGGCTGTCTTAGGCACTGGAAGATGTTCAGCAGCCCCCCAGCCGGTACCCACTAGAAGCCGATAGTGGGAGACAGCTGCCGTATTCAGAACATCCAAATCAGTGAAGTTCTTGGTGAGAATGGAAAACGTGTCTTTTATGTCGTGGAAGAAACGTAAGGGGCGTTTTGGCCGGCAGTAACGCCGACCTGAGAGTGCAGGGCGGTGGGGGGATTTCCTTCCCCTGCCTCGGGGTGGGAGCAGGCCTGCGGGCAGGGACGGGGCTGTCTTCGCTGATCCCTGTGCAGTAACGTGGCCTGCTGCCCCGTGACAGGCAGTGGCCTGGGACGGGAAGAAGCAGAGGCACCGCTCCAGCGTCCTGCAGGAAGAGGGACCCGTGGCCTGGCTGTGGGGCTGCGGGAGCCGCTGAGACACGTGCTGAGGGGGCCAGGGCAGGGGTCGGGTGTCGTGGCATCCGAGGGCTGAACCGGGTGGAGTGTGTGCTCCACGCAACAGTGAGGGGGGTGGGGCGGAACAGAGGGGCCCCTGTCTACAAGGCGTGCGGGCAAGAAAGACCCTTGTGTCTGGGTAGAAAGGCTGCTTTGTTGCAACGTGTGATGCAGGGATGGGCGGGCAGGGTCCAGAACCGCAAGGCCCGTCTTGCATGGTCATGCTGCAGCTGGACTGCACGCGATGGCAGGTGGCTGTGCGGGGTCCCATCACGGGCGCTTGCTGGAGACAGCCCAGGGCCGCTGGCACTTGGCGCCGAGGTGGGCGTGCTGTGCAGGCCGGGAGTTGCAACAGGATGGTAGAGCTGTCTTGTTTTATTTAGGTCATCTCAGATAGTCGAGCCTATTTCTACAATAGTGGTTCTCTGCTGGGAAGAGGGGGATTTATTTTTGTCCCCCAGGGGATGTTGAGTAATACCTGCTTATTACAGCTTGCGGTTACTGACCTCTTGAAGGGTGGAGACCAGGGATGCTGCTAATGAGCCTCCTACTATGCGCAGCACGCCCCACAGCGAAGGGTCGCCCGTGCCAGACTTCCGTGGTGTGGCCGCGCAGCTGGGGCCGAGAATTTCCATTGGCTAGAGCATCATCCCTGACCCTCCAAGGTTGGGGGCAGACCCCACTCGGGGCAGAGACAAGAATCCACCCATGAATGAAATGCATCCGTGAGTGGAACAACAAATCAGCGTTTCTCCCTCGCTCTCTAAAAGTGAATGTACCCTGGCTGGTGTAGCTCAGTGGATTGAGCACAGGCCTGGGAAGCAAAGGGTCGAGGGTTTGATTCCCAGTCAGGGCACATGCCTGGGTTGCAGGCCAGGTCCCCAGTAGGGGACACGTGAGAGGCAACCACACACGGATGTTTCTCTCCCACTCTTTCCCCTTCCCTTCCCCTGTCTCTAAAAATAAACAAATAAAAATCAATGTGCAGTTTTTTTTTTAAGACTCTTTCATTGTACCACACGGACATGCCCCATTTGTTTACGCTCTTGTCTGCCGATGGGTACTTGGGCTGCTTCCGTCACCTGCGACGCTCGTGTGACCTTGAAATGACCACTTGGGAAAACAGCCCGCGCACCCTACCTTCCGTGACGTGTCCCACACCAGCATGTCCACACCGGCATCGTCCGTAGTAACTGAAAACCGGAAACCACCCGCATGTCCCATAAATAAAACACGGGCGAGGCAGACAGCGGGCTTCTCCTCCTCCGTATTTCTGCATTGCCGCCGGCAGCAGGGTCTGTGTCTCAGACAGACCCATCCAGATGGGGACCCTGGACCCCACGGGCCTGTTTGAACCAAGAGACCCTGCCTCTGGGCCTACGCGCCGCACCCCCGACCTACCTCGCACATTCCACACGTTCAAAGGGCCGTCTGTGGACATGCTCGGTTCCCCCCGCCCCCATTGCCCGATTGCAATGCCAGGTACTTGAAGCATGACAGTTGTTGAGAGGTATTTGTGTCTCAGCCTGACACCTGCCACTTAACCTGTGTTGTTTCCACGGCGGAAGTGTGGCCTGGCGTCCACCTAATCCACTTAGGCAGAGCTTTCCCAAGATGCCCCCTGTGTCAGTGACGATGTTCTGTGGTGTAGAAGTTCTCCGCAATGCCACAGTAGCTAAAGAAGGGGGGGCGGGGGAAGAAGCTTGGCGTCTGAAATAATTGAGCTGTGGCATTTCCCCCCCTCCCTCGCAAACAATCTGTATAAAAGGACTTAGTTAGAAGCCGAGCTACCGAAACACCTCGGGTTTTTGGACGTGAAGCTGTCTTCCTTTGGCGGTCGAGTTTCGCGTTTCCTCATGTTGCAACAAGGGGATCGTTTGTCCTTGAACTTGAGAGGCAAACAGCCCAGCGTGGGCCGTGCTGGTGCTTTGGACACGAAGAAATGATAACGTACACAGAGTGGTTTGTAAACATACTCAGGCAGTCCTTGCTGGTTCACAACATAGTTTCACGGTTGCCTCACTTTTTTTTCTGCGGGTTGTCCCGGAGCGCCAGACGAGCACCTCCCGTCACCAGTTTTGGGGCGGGGGAACAAGCTGAGACACAAGGAAAAAGGAAGTGACGTTATCCCCATCTTGTAGTTAAGGAAGTGGTACAGGCAGGGTTTTTGGGGGATTGGAGCACCCCTTGTCTTCCTGAAGCCTTCCCTGGATTCTTCCCCCCTCCTCCCCCGACCTCCTGCGCCCTGTACTTCTGTGCCTCCCTGCCCTCCTCGGCCAGGGCCCCGTTGCGTGTCTCTGTTTATGGCACTTGTCACAGGGAATGTATATCCCTCGGGGCCCTGTTAGCAGGTAGAAACCACACAGTGCATTTGAACCTGGGGACACTTAATACAAAGCTGGAGCCAGCAGACTGGCCAAACACCAAGACAGCCCTGTGCTCCCGTGTCGGGCAAGGATGAGCCCGCATCCTGGAGATCCGAGGCCCCGGGAAGCCTAAAATGTGTTGCTGTGTGGTTCTTGTGGAAGAGTGTGCTGGCCCCTGATGGAAAGGTTAACTATTAACAGATGATCGACTCGGGTGGAGTAATTATTAACCAGTCAGTCCTGTGGGGGAGAGAACGCTAAAAAACAGCTCCCAGCCTGGGCTGAGGCAGCTTGGTTCCCTAGGGAAGCCGGCTGCACCCACCCCCCTGGGAGAGTCAGTCTCCTTGGAGTGGGTGGGTCTGTGCCTCGAGACAGTGGAGAGGGTCACCGGGGGCACAGGCCAGCTGGCAGGCACCAAGCTCAGTGGGCTGCTGGCTGGGGTGCCCGGGGAGTGGCCAGACAGCCAGCTGGCATGGCCTTGGAGCCTTCCGGGAGGCCCCCCGAGGTGCTGCTATAAAACTCACTGGGAAGGCTGCTCACGGCGGTGCCGCTGGGATTTTCCGGGGAGTTGCTCGGGCGCGATGCCACATCGTTCCACGGGGTGGCTGCCAGGAACGCAGGCTGCCCCCAGGAACCTGTGCATAATGCGGGTGCCAGCCAGCCGGGTGGGGGGCGGGGCCGAAGAAATGCTCGCAGCCCTGCACCCCTCTCCCAGTGGGGGGCAGTGATGAGCGTGTTTGCGGGCCAGAGGCACTCTGTACTCCACGGGACAGTGTTGGAGTCGGCTGTTTGCATGCCTTCCTGTTTTGGGGTGATAGCTCCCCCAGCAGGGTGTGGTGGTAAATGCTCCCCGGACCTTCCCGGACTCTGCAGGGCCCCGAGGCTCCCGACCTGCCCAGTGTCTGCAGAGGAGGCACCCCTCAGTCTCTCCCTGCCCCCAAGGGCCATGGGCTGTTGGCTGTTAATGATGGTGCCTCCTCGGGTTCTGGTCCACGGGTCCCGGACTCCGTGCCGCTGCTGCCGGCTGCCTGAGGCCAAGGCCCGTCCATCGCCGCTGTCCCTCCTCATCCGCCCCGGAGCTCTCAGTCTGCCCTCCTCCGTTTCCCTGTTGCCTTCAAGTGGCGAATGGCAGCCCCCTCTTGTCCTCCTCTTCCTCCCAGTCTTCTGTGGACGTTGAAGGTGGCCTTGTGTGTCCCCTTTGCCCAGGTGCCGGTCACCCAGCCAGCACCGCCCACCTGCAGGTCTCTCTCGCCTGGCTCTGCCCCGGCCGGCTGGGCCATGTCCACCTTTCTTGTAGGCCTTGCTCCCGCCCTGGTTTTGGTGGGGGGGCTGGAAGCGACCTTTGAGACTCTGGGGCCACAACCTCCTGTTGCTCAGCACCCGGCTGATGACCGACTTGCTCATCTGGGTGGGATTTGGGGTTATTTTGTGAGTTTTCAAAGAATACTGTTCTGTCGTTTTTCTTGTTTTCCCACGCGCTCACCCTTTCCAATCAGGAAATGACACGCGGCCACTGTGATTATCGTAGCAAATGGGTGAAGGCACTTGGGAAGCTGGACACTGGTGCCCCGGGACAGGGATAGCCAACTTTATTTATTTTCAGAGAAAGGGCAAGGGAAGGAGAAGGAGAGAGGGAAACCTCCATGTGTGGTTGCCTCTCATGCGCCCCCTACTGGAGACCTGGCCCTCAACCCAGGCTTGTGCCCTGACTGGGAATCAAACCGCGACGCCTTAGTTTGCAGGCCTGTGCTCAATCCACTGAGCCACACCAGCCAGGGAAGGGGTAGTTTTAAATGTCCCAGCTGTAGCAAGCACAGACTGGGACTCCAGATCGCCGTTCACTGTGCTGTGTGCGTGGTCATGTGTAAAACCCACCGCTGCACTCTGGAATGGTAGGCTGGTGCCCTCCCGCCCGCTGCAGGACCACCAGAGCCCGGGGATTCAATAGCCCACCCCTCTGTGGTTGGACCCCCAAAATAAAAATAGATGAGCCAACAGTTTCGTCTCAAGAACAACAACAAAGCATGTACTCCTCACAATGGGATGGGGTTGGATTCCCTGCCTTTCGAAGCCTGTTTGCTGTGAGTCATGCTACTTCAAAAGCCCTTGGCAAAATATTCCTGTGTGTCGTTGGCCTGGCCGAGGGGCTCCGTTGGTTGGAGTGGCGTCTTGGACACCCAAAGGTTTGGGGATGTCCTGGCGGGTGTGGCTCAGTGCATCGAGCACTGGCCTGCGCACTAAGGGGCCGCCCAAAGTTTTGGGAGATTCCTGGTTGGGGTGTGCACGGCAGCCAAGCAATGGATGTCTCTGTCTCTGGTCCTCTCTCCCTCTCTGTCTCCTCCTCTCTCTCTGGGACCCATAGACATATCCTCCAGTGAATATGTTTTAAAAAGCTAAAAAAAAAAAATGAGGGAGACAGGGACTGACGTCGAGACCTGGCTCATGGTATTCACCAGCCTCAACTTCCTTCTCTACGGCCTCGTCCTAGGCCAATGCTCCTTGGTTTACTGTGTTTTCCGCAGGCGGGTCTGTTGCTCCTTTCAGGGGCGTGTTTCTTCTCTCTGGTTGGTGCAGAAGGTTTCCCTTCCCCGTCACCTAGGGGCTGGATCCCAGGCTATCTGGCGGCCATCACCCATGCGCGGGCGGCCGGGAGCTATCATTCGTGCAGGTCTCAGCACCTCTGGCCACAGGCGTTCCCTTTTGGACGCCGGGCTTATCTGCCGTGAGAGATTGTCTCTGGTTGGTTCCCAGCCCGGACCTTGGCGGTGTGAGTCAGCTTTCTTGTCTGAAGCGGCCGCGCCCGAGGGGGATGAGGAGGGTGCTGCCCGGAAGCAGGCTCTGGGGCAGCTGGGACTTTGGGCCCAGAGTCTAACAGAAGGCGCTGCTGCGTGGGAAACTCATCTCCCCGTCTGGAAGGTGCAGTGTTCTCCGGGTAGATTTCCGTAGCTGCTCCGTGGCGGGAGTGACTCGTGGGCTTCGGACTACGGTCTCGGACTTAGAGAGTTGTTCTTCCTCTTTTCCCTGTGATGTCTGGTCACTGCCTAGGCATCTTTGTTTTGCCCTTCACTCGCTTGCTTGATCTTCCTCCCCAGCGCTGCTAGTCCTTGCTTTTATTTTTCCTCTGCCCTGTGTTGGTCCAAGACCTTGGGTCCAGTGCAGAGATGGGGTCGGTACCTGGCAGGATCCATCCACTTCCTTCCCCGTTTTGTTCCTAGAAGAAATTCGTTGTGCGGATACCTGCGAAACTTACCTCCCAGATGTATTGGCTTGAATTATAAGGTCACCTCCGTACTTCCTTCCACGCCTGCCCGCTCCAGGCCCCCGCTGCCCACAGGGTGTGATCCAGAGTCTGATTCAAGGTCAAGTTCCTGCTGTTCCCCTTTCTGCCCTTGTTCTCAAACGCCGACCGTCCTCAGACAGCCCGGGCCCCCTGGGTCGGGACCCCACTTTGGAATGTCTTCCCCCATCCGAGCTGCTGATGTGTGGGACTTTCTACCCCTGAAAACCGTTCATTGCCTGCATCTCCCACACCCCAAGACAGGGCGCGATTCGTTTATTTACTCGTGCGCCTGGTCCCCCCCCCCCCCAACAATAAAGATGCTTTTCCTGTTGTGGGTCTTCATCCTCTTTTAAAATGTATTTGGATGGTCATTTAAAATAAAAAAAAATACATTTATTGATTTTAGAGGAAGAGGGAGGGGAAAAAGAGAGAGGGAGAGAGAGGGAGACATTGATCGGTTGCCTCCAATACACACAGCCTGACCGGGGATCAACTCCCTCCATGTAGGCATGAGCCCTGACCAGGAATCGAACCCCCAACCTTTTGGTGTCCAGGGTGATGCTCCAATCAGCTGAGCCCCGCCGCCCAGGGCTCTGAGTCTCCATCCCTCGTTTTCATTCAATAAAGTGGGAACACTTGGTCCCCCAGAGCCTTTTGTCAGCTGTTTTATTTTCGCCCTCCCGGGCTGTTTCCAGAGAATGATAAGGTAGGTGTTCTGCACCTGGTGGGCTGTTTTGCCTCCAACCGGGGCCGAAAGAGCAACATTCCCTCATGGATGCTGGTGGGTGACTGCAACCGGCCTCTCTGGGTCTGAGTGTGCCCAGTGCCGTCCCCTGGGTGTGGCGGCGTGGGCCTGCGACGATGCTTCTGCGGCCTGCCTGCCTTTTTGCAGCGGGCGTTTTCGGAGTCAGCAGGTCAACCCCAGAATAGAGCCTGACAGTTGGTGCGTGGGCCAAGGCCAAGGCCAAGTGCTGGCTTTACTCTGTGTTGCACGGGCGGTGACAAAGTCAGCGTCGCTGTCCGCGGCGGCGCGCTACCGAGTCCCAGCTGGCAGAGCCCACGGGCTGTGAAGCGCGTGCCAAGTTTCACTTTGTTCCTCACCAAGTTCAAGTGTGATCTCCCTTGAGACATGGGGCGGGGCGCACAGGGTGGAAGGGAGGTTTCCCGAGCTGCTTTTTCTTTCACTGAACACTTCTCTCCGGAGCACAGGAGAGGTTGAGAGATACTGTGGGTTGGCGAGGAAGCCACAGGGAGGAACACAAGAGCGGCTTCCTCCCCCAAAGCTAGGCCCGGTTTCCCGGGAAGGGCACTGGGTGTGGGAAGGGGAGACGGCCTCTGGGGAGCGTGGTCCCTGTTTGGAGAAGGGAGAGAGGACGCCCCAGGGCGTTATCCTTCTGGGGTTTGTGCTTCCCAAGAACTTGTTTGTAGACGGGTGTGTGGGGACGTGGCTGGGCCATAACTCAGTCAGCACAGGGGATGGGTCACCTCCAAACCATGCTGCCGCCAAAGCCCGTCTCCACAGGCAGCTCTGCTAGTCGTTAGTGGTTGCGCCGGAAGACTTTCTGATCGCGGTCCATGTGGCTCAGTGGGTTGATGCGTCATCCCCACAGAATGAAAGTTCACAGGTGCCGTTCCCAGTCAGGGTAGATGCCTGAGTTGTGGGTTCGATTCCCGGGTCAGGGCACGTTTGAGAGGCAGCTGATGGGTGTCTTTCTCTCTCTCCCCATTCCTCCCTCCCTGAAATACAATTAAAAAAATGTCTTTGAATGAGGATTTAAAAAAATACAATTTTCTCACAGTACTCGAATGCCAAGGTATCATTTGCTCACTCTTTCTTTTTTTGATGTATTTCTCACAGCTTTTCGAAGCATTTGTTTATTCTTAGAGCAAGGGGAAGGGAGGGAGAAAGAGAGAAAGAGAAGCATCCACCGTGGTTGCCTCTCCTGCGCCCCCTCCTGGGAACTGGCCCGCAACCCAGGCCTGTGCCCTGACTGGGAATTGAACCGGTGACCCTTTGCTTCGCAGTCCCCCACTCCATCCACCGAGCCACGCCCGCCAGGTCTAAATTGTAGGTTTCTGTTTGGTCATGAGGAAACCTCTTCTGGGAGAGAGGAGTTACTTACTCTTCATTCGGAATGTGGCCAGTCATAGACCATCTCTGCTAAAAATGGTAAGGAGCTGATCAGTTCCGCCTTCCCCAAGCTGGGCACTGAAAGCCTGTGGCGTGTGGCTCTTTAAAAGGGGCCCCGCTGGCTGTCCCCAGCAGCGTCTGTGTCGCTGGGCAGCTGTGCCCCCTGCTGTAAGCAGGAGGAGAGGAGGGGGAAGAGGTGGGGAGTGGTACGTTCTGCAGGTAGTGGCCGTGGGAGGTACACGCATGAGAGGGGCTGGTGTGGGCTTGCAGCCACACGAGGTCCCCCAAAGGTCAACAGGTAGTCTAAACACCAGCAGGTGTCGGAAGTAAAGACCGGGCCCCGGCATCAGGGGGGGTGCGCCGGCCTTGGACTTGCCGGGCCGCTGCAGCCGTGGACGGCTGAAGTGTGTCACTCGTCTACTGGGCCAGCGTGTTAACACCGGAAGGCTCTTCCACTGTGTTCTCTGCGGTTCTGTCAGGGCACCGAAACGGGCAAAGGCTGCCACGTGCGCTGTTCGCCCAGGTGTGCATGCGTGCGGCCCCTTCATACCTGGCAGTGACGTGTCCATGCGTCCAGCCCCATTCCCATCCCCCTCAGTTGCAACACAGGCCCTCTCTCCATGCACAACAGTCCTGGGGGCCCCGTGCCCAGTGGACACTGCAGGGCAAGTCCCCGGTGCCTGTCCGTGTGGACGCCTTCACCTGTGCCGTTGCTCCCTGCATGCACCTGTCTGTCATGTGTTTTGCCGTCTCCAAAGCGGACACGCCTTCAAGGCCACACCCAGTGGCAGTGTTCCTTGAGCGGCTGCCCCGGAAAGGGGGCGCACGTAGGTCCCAGCCGTCCAGGGCTCACTGCGAAGGGCCTGTCCCGGTCTCTGACCCCGATGCTCCTGGGAGCTCCGGGGAGATGATACGGGCGTGCCAATGCTCAGGCCCCATCCACAGCTGCTGGGCCGGAACCTGTGTTTTCACAGACCCCTGGGGCACTTGCCTGCATGTTGTACTTGGAAAAATACTGGTCCACCTGCTGGAATGTGTCTTCCAGGTACACACTGTCTCTTTCAAGACCCCCCGTCTCCCCGTCTGCTGCACTTTTGGCCGGCTCCTCCCCCACCACAGCTCCTAATGTGGGGAGGTCCTGGGGTCTGTCCTTGCTGGCTTGTCTCCTGTCCAGCTGGCTTGCTTCCATGTCTCTGCCTCGCCAGCATTTATAAGTACTGCCTGCTGGGGTCACTCTATGTGGGGGTCACCTTTCTCTGGGCACCCTCCCTGTGGACAGCTCCTTGGCCTCTCCCATGGGTCCTGTTAGACATGTTCCACCCCGTGGAACCGACACCCCTGGCTCCCGTGGCTGAGGGGTCATCTTGGGTGGGTGGAAATTTATTTATAATACGTCTGATAATACGTGGGGACACGATTGTCCAGGCTTTGGAAACCTGTTGTTCAGTGAATGAACTGCTTCCCGTGTGTGTTGGGGTGGTCTTCAGTTTCACCTGTCGCGTGGGTCCTCGGTGCACGGTGGCTTTAGGAACCCAAGGGGTCCGCCCTCCTCGGATCGAGCTGGGGATTTGGGGAGACTCTGAGGTTGCAGAAGCGAGGCATCGTCAGGGGCTTAGTCCCCAGCTCATGAACTCTCAGAGGAAAATCGATCGCTTCAGCGGCCCGTGCGCACTTGACCTAGCTCCGAGGTCAGCTGTGGTGTCCGGTTCAGGGACTGTGAACTTGACACGTTGCACGCTGGTGTGTTCCTGACCCTTTGTGTTGTGCACGCGTTTCCCTAGCGGTCTGTAAAGAGACGGCTTTTGGGTACAAAGCGGGGGGTTGGCAAAGGGTTTGCGTAACCCGCCAAGCAGTAAATAGTTTTGGCTTTACGGGCCAGAGTTCTCGGTTCTGTCCTGTAGCAGTATGTCAACAGATGGCTGCTGTTGTCTTCCAATAAAATTGTGTTTAGTGCCCCGGACACAAGAAGGCAGCTGGCTGGGTGTGCTCAGGGGCCCTCGCTTGCCAAGTAGTCCTTATTTCCTAAGGACATAGGCTGGGTTCATTGATGCTGAATGGGATTATCACTAGGTAGGAAAAACTAGGTGAAGGGTTGAAACATGAGACTTTCTCAGAATGAGTTAGCAGTGGAGCTTCCAGGAAACCCACGAATACATATCCACGCGTCTGTGTTTAGCGCTGAGTAGGAGGTGTGTTAATGCATGCAGCCTGGCATAGTGCTCTCATTATAACCGTAGTGGAAGAAAGCAGGTAACACGGAGGGGCAGGGATGGGGGCAATTGGAACCTGCGTACGCTGATGTGGGGGAAGGTGAGGCAGGCGCTGTCCAAGGCAGCGTGGAAAGTCCCCAGAATGCTCACCGTAGTTCCCCTGTGACCCACCCAGCAGGTCCAGCCCCAGAGAGACACCCAGGGGGAATGAGGCCACACACACACACACACACACACACACACAGAGACTTGGATGCCAGGGCTCATAGCAGCAGACAGCCAGAATCCACAAACGTCTTCTGTTTCCACGCCCTGACGGGTGGAGGAAGAAAATGCCACCTTTCTTACAAGGGAATGTTGTGCAGCCACGGGAGGGAATGGGGCCCTGACACCCGCCTCACGTAGGGGAACCTGGAGAACATCGTGTGGCCTGGCGCAGGAAAGAAGCCGGACACAAAGTGCAACACTGTGTAGCTTACTGGATGGGCGACGCCTGTGACTGGCAAAACTGTGGCAAAATGCAACATTGTATAGCTTACTGGATGGGCAAGACTGCGGCAAAATGCAACACTGTATAGCTTATAGTATATGGGCTACGCCCATGACTGGCAGAGCTGTGGGGATAGCAAGTAGATGAAGGGCTGCAGGGGCCCTGGAGGGTCAGGAAGAGACAGTTCACGGGCCTGCAGTTTCTTGTGGGTTGCTGGCACGTGCCAACACGGATGAGGCTGGTGGGTGCACAGGGCTGTGACTACATGGCATATCGATACGGTTGAATGGCGGGGTGTTTGAATTAGAGTGTGTGAATCCACTGTGCTTGGTGGTGTGTCCTGGCAGAGGCAGGCCCCGTGTGGGCACCGCCCAGCCCCTCCCCAGGCCAGGGGGGTCCCTTCTTCGGAGCCACAGGCCACTCTGTGGGTGGGTGGACGGGCGGCGCTCTGTACTCCCGGCTGTGCTGCTTTCTGGGGCTCACTGGCCACGCTTCTTCGTTGCAGATTGAGGAGGGAAGTAAAGCCGCCGCGGTGGACAAGTTACTGGCCGGAGACGAGATCGTGGGCATCAATGACATCGGACTCTCAGGGTTTCGACAGGAAGCCATTTGCCTGGTGAAGGGGTCCCACAAGACCCTGAAGCTGGTGGTAAAAAGGTAAGGCCCAGTCCTCCTGGCACAGTTACCAGCGCACACCGCACAGAAGGAGTAGAGCGTCGGCCCAGGATGTCTGCGGCCATCCCGGCGTGGTCTTACATTGTGGGTGGGGGCTGGGCTACGCCTAGCTGCGTTTCTGCATTCAGGCACGCATGCAAATGAGATTGCTCCCTCTTCGCCGAGGATGGATGAAGCATTGCACATTTAAAAAGGCTCTTTTTATGACCACGGATTGTTTCTTTTGATTTCTTAAGTGATGCTGGATAGTTGTGTCTTTCTTTGGCGATGTGTGGATTACTTTCTTGGCAGAGAGGGAAAAGACTGTGTTTTGTTCCCAATGCAGTGACGTGTGGTTGCCTGTTGCTCCCCCAAGGTGGCAGTGCCCTGGGATGTGGTGTTTTAGGGTGAGAATCGTGTTACTGCAGGTAGCAGGGAAGGTAGCTCCCAGGTGTTCCCAGAGCCGTGCCCCTGTCTCAGGGCAGGCGGCGGCCGGTTCCTAGAAATTGGACTCTTTCTGGCAATTTGGAGGGTGTGAGGAGGCAAGAAAGTGAAATGAAGGAGTTGATGGTTCTATACACAGGAGCTACAACAGTGTCCCCGAATGCCACAAAGGTACCTGTGACTTGTTTTCATATAGAAATCATTCTCCACCTTGCGTTTTCTGATTGTCTAATTCCCAGGAAAGCATGCCATTAAAAAAAAAAATAGCAGGATTAGTGCCGTGTTTCCAAAGCCGACTGAAAATTTTAAAAAATAAATGGACTCAAGCACTTCCTTCAGTTTTTTTTTAATGCAGACTTGAAGACAAATTACCAAAGGACTTTCCTTTTTTAAAAAAAAATATTTTATTTATTTATCTTTAGAGGGGAAGGGAAGGAGAGAGGGAGAGAAATATCAATGTGTGGTTGCCTCTCATGGGCTCCCCGCTGGGAACTGGCCTGCAACCCAGGCACATGCCCTGCCTGGGAATCGAACCGTGATCCTTTGGTTCCCAGGCCCGTGCTCAATCCACTGAGCTACACCAGCCAGGGCAGGACTTTTCCTTTTCTAAAATTTTTGGGGACCAAACTAGCATTTAAGGAGGTGGTTCACAAACAAAGAATGAGAAGCTTTCATTCGTTGCCCAATTACTTCAGCAGCCTTATTTCTGAGGGGTGTAGGCTATCCTTCTTGTGAATCAGAAAGACGAAATCTCAGAATGGCCATTTCGGAGCCCTTTGGGGGGAGGATGGGGCACGAGAGGTGCGGCCTTATCGTATAATTATTCCTTTGTGGCCGGCTTATTGAGCCCCCTCAGGCGGGCCGTGTGTTCCAGCAGGGTCCCCGTAGGTCCGGGTAGGCGTGGCGCCGTGCTGGTGATGATGCTGTGTGCAGGGCCTCAGACGTCCGGCGGCGGCGGCAGTGAGAAGCATCTCTGGGCTGATCGTGGGCCCCTTCTTCTGTCTCTCCTCGTGTCTCTGTGGTAGAGCTGCCAGGGCCCCCAAACCTCCGAGCCTGGGGGGGCAGAGTTGGCTCTTCTGTAGGGTTCTAGGTCAGTGGTTGACTTGAGGCTTCTCACCACAGTGCGTGGTGCACGGGGGGTGAAGGAAGGAAGGACTGGGGCTTGTTGAATCGGGGGATTGCACTGGATGGCGGCCCCTGGGCGCACATCACTGAGCATCTATCTGCCTCATGACGGGGATGCTGAGACCCAGCTGTTTGTTCAGGAACACCTGTCAGTGTGACAAACCGCCACCCCCCCGCCCCCCGGCCCTGGGAGGCAGCAGCAAATAGCACGGGCAGACAGTGGAGGACAGAGCCGGAAGACAAGGCTATCCTCACCGCCACGTCTAACGAGGTGAAGCAGAATGTTGGTGGACGTTGGGTCTTAGTCTATCGTCCAAAAGGCAGGTGTCTAGCAACAAAGCTGGCGTATAGTAATAGAGATAAAGAGTGGGATTGGTTGCCCCCCCCCCGCCCCCCCCTGGAGAAAGTTAGATGAAAAACACAAGCTGGCAGTTCCTAAAACGAGAGGTGTAAATAGGAGACAAGCATGTGAAACCACGTTTAACGAGGAAGCCACGTGTATTTAAAAATAAGAGACTAGGTTTTGACTCGCGAGTTATGTCATAGAGCCGCAGCGCCCTCTGCTGGTTGAGAGTGTGGGAAGACAAGGACTTAGTGGATGGGATGCTGATTGGATTACAAATTAATTAGGCAGTTTTCCTGGTGAGCAGCTTGGCAGTGCGTTTCAAGAGGCAGACATGCATTTATTGCTATGTCCTGTGTTTAAAAAAAGCTTTTAACTTTCAACGGTGGTAAAAGACACGGAGCAAGTTTACTGTCTTAACCACTGTTAACGTTTCCCGAGTGGACTGTGTACTCTTTGAAAAGGTGGTGACTTTATTTAAAGGCACTGTGACAATAATTCATCGCCCCAGCCGCAAACACAGACATATCCTATATTCCCTTGCACACGACTGTGTCCAAATAGTAAGTTACCTTTGTTGAATCTGATTCAACCACCTGCCTGCCTGCGGTGCCCTAAGGAAGAGTGGCCTTCTCATACACACAGGAGTTAGGGTTCTGAGCAGTTGGGGGGCTGGGCAGGGTGGCTGTCCTTGGGAAACAAGGGTGTGTGCCTGAGTAAAAACACGCCCGAGGTTCTGGAAACAGAGTGGGCACGGGGGTCCACGCACGTCCTGTCCCCTCCCGCCTGGGGGCAGCGGCTGAGCCTGCTGCCCTGCAGGCCGGTGTGGTTTCCTTGGGTGTGTGGTGAGCAGGGCCTCCGCCCCTCCCCCGCAGGTGCAGGTTGGGTAGGATGGCGGTGGGCGGTTTTAGGGAGCCCTGGCGTCTGGTTTCAGGGGGCCTGGGCAGCGCGTATCTTGTCGTGCGGGAGCTGGGCAGGGGGAGCCGTGTGTGAGGAGACACAGGATCGCTCTCCCCCCCCAGCGACGTTTCTCACCCACACAAAGGGGCGAGCACGGCCTTTCCCCGCTGTGCTGCCAGCTGGAGACCGAGAGCTGTAACAGGAGCCCCGCCCAGTGCACATATGGTCTCCTTCGGGGCGCCCAGGCTGAGGCCGGTGAGGCGTGCAGGGGCGGGGCTTCTGCCCGGGTGCTGCAGCGACGGTCAGACTGGCAGGAGAGGCTGAGCAAGAGGGTTTTTTTTTTGCCTTGTCCTTTCTCCCTGGCGCTTTGCTGTTCCATCGCTGCTTGGCCGAGCAGGTGCTGCTGGCAGGAAAGTTCAGGGCGCACGGGGTAACCCTTTTCTTTGTCTCTCTCTCAGGTCGTCACCTGCCTTTTTGTCCTGGGCGTGCAGGCCGCGGCCCCCTGGAGATCCTGCTGGCCAGTTCGGCAGTGGAGGGGGCTGCCAGAGTGGTCCCCGACGCCCTGGGCGATTTTGCCGGTGGCTGTACCGCTGCTTTAAGTGGGTTTGGAAAAGGTTCAGCCCAGAAACCAGGTCATCTGAGGCATTTAATGCTGATTAGTGTGGCTTAGGCTGTAAGCCCCATGCGGGGGAGGGGTGAGAGTCCAGCGGCCCGCCCGCCCCCGTGGCTAATGCTGTCCCTGTGGCCCACGCTGCCCCATTTTTGTTACTTTAGAGGCAAGTCACCGTACATCCAGCTCTCCTATAGGACGTCCGATGTCAAACGTCTTGGGGAAAGTTTCTTTTAAACAGCATGTCACAAACTATTTTGTACAGCTTCTGGTGAGAATGTCCATCTTCTGAATTTGTATGGTGACTTTCGTTGTGTGTACAACGATACCTCACTGGGATTCTTAGGCCCTTTTTGGGGGGGGGGCTGTGTGTGTCTTACTCCTGAACCACCAGTGTGGCAAGCCGTTTTGCCAGGGCCACATTATCTAGAGGGACGATTCGGATCATTGCCTACGTCTTTGCTGCCCGTCTGAAAGCCCTTTCGGGACCCAGTGTGTCCATTCGGTTTGCGTTCAGGAGCTGATGAACACGGCCGTGGAGGAGGTTCCTGGCAGGAGCTGTGGGGTCAGTTGCACGGAGTGGCCAGTGAGGCACTGGAAGGAAGGAGAGGTCAGAGCTGGTGACAGCACTTGTCCCTTCTAGGAACGTGTGCCCGGGTTCCTGCTGTCACTCGGTTGCAGTGAACTGTGCACCCAAGAAGGGGCTGCGTGTCCCCCCCCCCCGCCACCTGGCTTCTTAGTGCTGTCCGGAGCAGGTACCAGTGTGTGAGGCCCGACCTCTGACGTTCCGGAAGCAGCTCAGTGCCTCGATGTGGCTGGAGGTCAGGGGTGGCCGGGCTGTGGGCAGGTCGGGTCTTCCCCTCCCCCCCCCCCCCCCCCGTTTGTGGGCTCTTCCTGGGGGCAGAAGCAGTGTGTGTTCTGAAGGAAGGTTCACATCTTCGTGGGGGTGTGGGTGGGACCTGGCAGAGGCAGGTGCTTGGGGGCAGTGGGGGATTTGTTCAAGTTTCAGGGGACACTTTGCATTTTGAGAATTTTGGAGATTATCGTGAGTTGCTCTTGTGTCTATGTTCTTGATAAAACAGAGTAAAGCTGGAGGTGTATGCTGGATACACACCTTGACTCGTTGGGGCTGTTTCCCATTATTGTTTTCTGTTTTTAAATGGAGATATGATCGACATGTATTAGTTTCCGGGGTACAGCATAATGACTGGATATGGGTACATATTGCGAAATGATCACAGTGAGTCTCGTTAACAGCCGTCACCACACAGGGTTGTAAATATTTTTCTTGGGTGGTGAGAACAGTGTAACTTGTATTAACATCAGGAGGGGGAGGAAAACCACGTAGATCAGAATTGTTTGAGTTTGGGAAGAGCTGCTGGTGTTGAGATTGAGAGTTTGTGTACGGTGTAAACATCTAATCCGATGAATCTCTCATTATGTGCGATGTTTCATAGTCTAAGTCAAGTCCAGACAGGTCAAAAGATGTTTTTCCCAGCAGGGCAGGCAAGCGGTGTTTGTAAAATTTCCTTTGAAAACGTTGCTGGTTTGTAGCCTAGTAAGACATGCAGAAAATATGTTTCAGTGATAGAAAATGTTTCAGTTATTTTTGTTCCCGAGTTGTTACAAGTAGATAAGGCTCGCAGCCCTGCCGCTCATCCTGACGGCTCCTTGTCATTAGTTACGTCCCCGAGTTTCTTTGCAAAGACGCCACTCTGTTGAAACGTGGCCTGGAGGGAAGTGTGTTTGCGCACATTTGGGGGCGCTGCATTGTGGACGGGCCGTGTGGATAAAGCCTTTTTTTAGCGCTGTTGGCGCTGGCGAGATTGCCTTTGCTTCTTTTTCCCTCCCGGGAACAGGTTTCTCCGTGGGAAGATTCTAACTGCCGCGGGCCCTGGCGTTGGTTTAAAATGCAGCGTGCATGCTTCGTGTCCGTTGCGCGGCCCCTGGGGTCCTTTGGGAATTTGCACCTTTCTTTAATTGCCCTCACGTGTAGAGGCGGGAGCTGCTGGACCCTCATCCGGTAGGACTGTAGGTTTTATCGAGTGTGGTCGCACCATCCGCCGCATCGCCCTGACGGCGCAGTGAGCGGGGAAGAACTCTGTGCCTGAGAGAGCTCCCCGAAAGGCTGCCGGGGGCTGGGAATTTTCTTCGGGTAAATACGTGTGATCATTCATACCGTGCTCTGCCCTGTGTTTCTGTGTGCATGCCATGTGTGTTAGAAGCACGGCCAACAGGCAGTGAAGCTCACGCCGTGGGGCCCGGCCACTGAGTGGGCCGGCAGGCAACCCCCTAGCAGAGGGGAGGGAGGACACACGCCTCCCACAGCCTTTCCTGAGGAAATATCATGGAGCCGTTCTTTCACGGCCGAGCCAACTTCGAGACTCAGGGTGGACGCATGTCAGCCATCCCAGAGACCGTGCACTGCAAGGGAGTTGTGGGGAAGGGGCAGACAGGGGCTGGGCAGGTGCTGCGCTTCTCAGGCCTGGGCTTGCGTCTGAACCGCCACGGGTCTGGGCCAGCGCCCCCTACTGGGGACCTGGCTTGCGGCTGGGGCACGTGCTCTGACTGGGAATCGAACCCGTGACCCCTTGGTTCGCAGGCCCACGCTCAGTCCACTGAGCCACGCCGCCCAGGGCAAGATTATTTTTAAAAATTGAAATAAATGTAGATTAGGTTTGTTGTGCAGTGTGTGGGGAAGGTTCACGGGCAGTGTTGGGGACAGAAGGGTGCTCAGCCTGCCCTCGCCATTCCTGCCGCATCAGCAGCATCTATGAAGCCGATGGAAGGTGTAATGAGGGTGTGAGGACGCTAGGTGGCACCAGACCTCTCTGTCCCCAGAGCCTGATCCAGGGCATGCGGGCCGAGGAGAGAGCAGCACGCAGGTTCTGGGTGGCCTTGTGCCCGTTCCCCTCGTCAGTCCAGCCCTTCCGGGCCTCGGGGTGCTGGCCCACATACCGGCAGGGACCTCCTGCAACCCCCAGACGTGTTCACAGCACTTGACAAAAGGACCGACAGCTGAGGAACATCCCACTCTCCCCAGTGCCTGTGACGCCCTCAGTCATCTCTTGTAGGTGTGAGCCTTTCCTTTCTTTTCTTCTTCTTTTAAAAAGAGCTCCGTTAGTCCTGTAACTGTTGGCNCAGGGCATGCCGGCTGAGGAGAGAGCAGCACGCAGGTTCTGGGTGGCCTTGTGCCCGTTCCCCTCGTCAGTCCCGCCCTTCCGGGCCTCGGGGTGCTGGCCCACATACCGGCAGGGACCTCCTGCAACCCCCAGACGTGTTCACAGCACTTGACAAAAGGACCGACAGCTGAGGAACATCCCACTCTCCCCAGTGCCTGTGACGCCCTCAGTCATCTCTTGTAGGTGTGAGCCTTTCCTTTCTTTTCTTCTTCTTTTAAAAAGAGCTCCGTTAGTCCTGTAACTGTTGGCTGTGGCTTTTACTTTTTTCATTTGATGTTTACAAAATCCTCAGCTCAGGGTATGTTTATTTAACGTAGAGGCAGAAAGAGGGCGAGAGAGAAACATCGACGTGAGAGACAGTCATCGATCCATTGCCTCGCGTGTGCACCCTGGGCGGGGATCGAACCTGGCCCTTTTTGGTGCATGGGACGATGCTGCCGCCGCCTGAGCTACCCAGCCAGGGCAACCGCGTGCTCTCGAAACAGACACATGGGCCTGCGTGTTTAGCTTTCTAGAAGGAAGAGAACACCTACCCCTGCAGTGCTCCCACGTGGGCCCAAGGAAAGCTTTTGCCTCCCACGCCGGCCTTTTCTCTTTGCTGCCTGTTTTCATCAGCCGGGTCGATGCCCTTCACTAAGTAACCCTAAAGGAAGATGAAGGAGGCTCTGGATGTTGCCCCGCAGAGAACGCGCTCTGCGCTGGCCGTGCAGGTGGCCAGGACCTTCCTGACCAGGATCCTGAGGCACGCCATGAGGTACAGTCTTGGTTCTGCCGTCCCTGTGCTTCCGCGGTGTGCCGCGTCTGTCTGTTCTGTGCTTTTTGGTTCACGGGAAACTGTCATAAAGTCAATCAATGTATTCCACGTCCTGCCAGCCAGGTGGTCTTCCTCGTTAATGACCAGAGGTGTCAGGTGGCTTATGTTCGAAATGATTTTGTGGTCTTCCTTTAATAGTATTGACTCTTGCCTGCGTTGGCCTGCTTGGGAGGACGCTTGGTCTTTGACGGGGACCCGAAGAGGCTCCTTTGTCTGGCTGTGTGCAGGCCACTGCAAGGCTTGTGCTGTCCTCAGCTGACGGCCTTCCAGTGCCAGAGGTGCCTGGAGGCTCCGTTGTGCTTCCACCGCAGCTGCGGGAACTTCCACCTGGGCGTACCTGCCACACCTGGACATACCTGCCCCACCTGGGCAGGTGTGGCCAGAAAGTTAGCAGACCACCCAGGGGAGGGGAGGGACTGGGGAGTGAAGGGAGGGGAAGGCTCATACCAGGTTCAGCAGCCCTGCACTGCCCCTGTTGAATGAGGGCATCGTGAGCCCCACGACAGGGACCTGTGGTTCACATCCCACTCACCCCGAGAGGGTCGGAGGTGTGTGTCTCCTCGTCTGAGGTAGCTACGACATGGCCACGTTTACTCAAGTGAGGAAGTAAGCAGACGCCATCCCAACGGAGAGCCAGCTGAGCTGGGTGCGCTTTCCTCTGGCCCGTGCAAAGCTCCGCGCAAAGCTAAGCCCAAATGTGGGCCCAAAGCCGAGGGCCCGAGCACAGCGGAGCTGAAACAGGAAGGCTGGGAGGTTCTGTTTGCTGTCTTTAGTGCGGGAGGGAGGGGCAAGTTTTTTTTTTTTTCCACTTAGCTAGAGTGCCCTGGGAGAATAAGGGCTGGCTCCCCTTTTGGAGCCTGTGATTGGCGCTCCGCACTGGGGCAAGAGAGGTTTTTAATCCAGCATCCGAGCCCTGGGACCAGCAGAAGCACCTGCAGTCAATGCTCTCCCCCAGGCAGTAGGAGCGGGGGCTTCTATCCACACTTGGCGCAGAGCTGTGCTGGGTGAGGGTGGCGTCCCTGAGTCGCCTGCCTTCTTTTTCAGGCGGAACGAGCTGAGCTGGCGGCCTCACTCCTGGCATGCCACCAAGTTCTCCGACAGCCACGCCGAGACGTCCGCCTGTCAGCCGTCCTCTGCTGGTGCCTGCCCCTCCTGGCACGGCCGACACCACGCCAGGTAGGCTGGCCCTTCCGGTTAGCACAGCCAGTGGCACTGGTGTCCTCACTAGTGCCCTGCCAGAAGGATGACTGTAATAGCAATCGTGTGGCTCTTATGTGTGCATGCATGTGAATCTGTGCACTGGGTTGTGTCTCTACATGGGCATTTAGGTGCGCACACACGTGCATGTCAGGACACACGAGCACATGTGCTGCATTTTGTTTATACGTGTGCACGCATGCATGTGTATCTGCATGCATGCATTTGTTTACGCCAGTGTTGCACACATGTGGCTGTGTGTGCATAACAACGCTTGTGCACCTATGAGTCCATGTGTGTGAGTGTCTGCCCGTGTGTGTGTGTGTGTGTGTGTGGCTCCCATAAGCAGGTTGGGTCAGGTTTGGGTGGATCGGGCTAGTCTTCCGCAGCATGGAAACGTGCCCGTGGGAAGGGTTCCTCGTCCATGCCAAACACGGCACGAGCTCTTCCAAGTGACAAGGGGTGGTGGTGAGGGGGCCCCGGGCAGGTTTGGAAAACCGCCGACTCTCCCCGAGCGGTAAAGCCTCAGTGAGAAGCGGGCCTTTTCATTCGGGAGGGAGCGGACTTCGTATTCTAGGGTCTCCGTGAAGCCCCCATTGGGTGGTTTCTTGATGGAACACGCAGGTGTGCGGCCACACTGCGTGCAGGCGGTGCGTCAACGTTATTTCCATGTCCTTGGCCACAGGATCTCACGGAGACGACCGCTCAGGACTGTGGCTGGGAGAGTGGAGAGGGACAAGCTGCGTTTCTGCCAGGGGTCCCTGGTCTGCCCACCCAGCTCCCTTTCTCATCGTGGTCCTTTGCTACCTAACGTAGCCACAGGGGCTTTCTGTTTGTTTGGAAGATTTTATTTATTTTTAGAAAGGGGGAAGGGAGGGGGAAAGAGAGGGTAAGGAACCTCAGTGTGTGGTTGCCTCTCATGCACCCCCTACTGGGGACCTGGCCCGCAACCCAGGAATGTGCCCTGCCTGGGAATCGAACCAGTAACCCTTTGTTTTGCAGGCCCGTGCCTCCATGCGCTGAGCTATACCAGCCAGGGCTGTCTGTTCTTTATTTTAACCTTGAAGTGCGAATACTGTAGCTCTGTGCCACTCCTGACACCCTGTGGTTCTTCTGGCCCCCAGCTCGTCCTCCCAGGACCTGTCGGGCGCATGGGAGCCCACGAGCCTGCAGCGCACCTCGGGACACTCCAGCTCCCTGGGCAGCGTGGACAGCCTGGACCAGCCCTCCCAGCCCTACGCCTCCGGCCGCCTCTCCGCCGCCAAGTCCAACAGCAGCATCGACCACCTGGGCGGCCCGAGCAAGCGGGACTCGGCCTACGGCTCGTTCTCCACCAGCTGCAGCACACCCGACCACACCTTGCCCAAGGCGGACGCCTCCTCCACGGAGAACATCCTCTGCACAGTGGGGCTGTGGGAGGCCCCCCGGCTGGCCGGCAGCCGGCAGGACGCCCCGGGCCTGGAGGACAGGCTCGGGCCCTTGGCTCCCAGGACAGCCCATGACAGCAGCAGGAGCCCCAGGCCCGAGGACGGGCCGGAGCCCAAGCTGCCGGCGTCGGGGAGGGCCAGCTTCGGGCCGGTCTGGTATGTTCCGGACAAGAAGAAAGCCCCGGCTTCCCCACCCCCGCCCCCGCCCCCTCTGCGCAGCGACAGCTTCGCGGCCACCAAGAGCCACGAGAAGGCCCAGGGCCCTGCGTTCGCAGAGGCCGCCGCCGCCCAGCACTGGGCCGGCCTGGTGCGGGCTCAGTCCCGCGGCGACTGGGGAGCAGAGCCCACCGAGGCCCAGCGCTGGCCCCCTCGCCCCGGGGATGGCCGGCGGCGACCCGGCAGCTCGGGCTGTGCGGCCGACGCGCACCTAGACTGCGCGGGGCGGGCCGCCGGCCGGCTGCAAGCTTCTCTGTCCAGCAGCGACGTGCGCTTCCCTCCGACCCCTTACGGCTGCCAGCACCCGCGCCAGTCCAGCGACCAGAGCCCTTTCTCGCACGAGGGCCCCGGGGCCGCCGCGGCGCAGGGAGGGCAGCTGCATGGGGTCCTCACCCAGTGCTTTCAGGAAGACCACGCCTCCCAGGCCCGGTGGCCGCATGCTGCTGACCGGAAGGGGGACAGCGGTGGGCAGAGCCACCACCGCGCCATCACCGCAAGGCAGGGCCTTCCGGGGGGCCCTCAGCTGTCGCAGCTCCGGGAGGGCTACTGGCGTGGCGGCTCGCCTCTGGGCGCCCTGGACGGTCCCGCCGCATACCCGGTGGGCCAGAAGCCCCGCGGTCACTTCCCGCAGCACGAGGATGCGCAGGAGAGGGCGAGGGCTGACCCGGGGGACCGAGGGGTGGGGGGCTGCCCCCCGGGCATGGAGGAGCCCCCGGGGGCCAGCCACGGCGACCGTGCCAGCGTGAAGCAAGTGGCCGACGCCTTCAAGTGGGCCGATGGGGAGGGCGGCAAGATCTCCGCTCACAAGACGCCGCTGCTGCACTCGCTGGCTCAGGAGGGCGGCCGGCGGCCCGCCGAGGGCCAGGAAGGGGGCCCCGAGAGGCCGCCGCCCTTCGACGCCCAGGTGGGCAAGCCCGCGCGGAGGAGTGACCGGTTCGCCACCACGCTGCGCAACGAGATCCAGCAGCGGCGAGCCAGGCTGCAGAAGAGCAAGAGCACCGTGGCGCTGGCCGGGCCCGACAGCGAGGCCGAGGGGGAGGCCGGCGGCTGGCGCAGGGCCGCCGCCCCGGCACCGGGACCGTCTTTCCTGGGCACCTACAAGGACCACCTGAAGGAGGCGCAAGCCCGCGTGCTCAGGGCCACGTCGTTTAAGCGCCGCGACTTGGACCCCAGCCCCGCGGAGCGGTACGCGGGGTCCCCAGAACCCAGGGCCGGGGGCCACCGCTGCCCGGAGCCCGCCGCCGTGCCCCACCACGCCTGGGAGGCAGGCCCGGCCCGGCCGCCCTCCTGTGCGGGCGGCGCGCCCCACGTGGCCCGCATCGGGGGCCGCAGGCGGTTCACGGCGGAGCAGAAACTGAAGTCGTACTCGGAGCCGGAGAAGATGAACGAGGTGGGGCTCTCGGGGGGTCGACGCCCCCGCCCGCACCCCGAGGACGCCCTGGGCACCTTCGCCGACAGGTGGAAGTTTTTTGAGGAAACCAGCAGGCCGATGGCGCAGAGGGCCGGCCCGAGGCAGGCGCTCCCCGGAGGCCCGAAAGAGAAGCTGGACAGGCCGTGGGCCGCTGGCCACGGGGACCAGGGCCCTGAGCTCCAGCCCCAGGGCAGGGCTCGCACCACCTCCTTCGGAGAAAGCGCCGGCGGCCCCGGGCAGGCGGGGAAGGAAGGGGCATCCGGAGCGCCCCAGAGGCTGGGGACATTTGCAGAGTATCAGGCTTGCTGGAGGACGCAGCGGAGGGGCCCGGACGCCAGGGCCTCGGGCCGGTACCACTCGGCTGATGACATCCTAGACGCGGGCCTGGGCCCGCGCGAGCGGCTGCAGCATTTACATGAGCGCTCGCGGTCCTCGCCGTCCACGGAGCTCTACAAACAGGTGGGCCTCACTGGTGTCTCGTCCTCCCCTGAGCACGTGTGTTTATTGATTTTTTTTTTAGAGCGAGGAAAGCAGGGAGAGAGAGAGAGAGAGACAGACAGACAGACATTGATCGGTGGCCTCCCGTTTGCGCCCCAAGTGGGGAGCAAATCTCCTCTTTTCAGTGCAGGGACGATGCCCCAACCCACTGAGCCCCCCGGCCAGGGCCGTGACAGTTTCAAGGGCCCTCGTTTCCCTTTGGGTTCTTAGCCCCTTTGCTGTCATCTCTGGGTTCCCCTGTCTCCTCCTCCCCCCCGTTAGCTGGTCCCTGCGTTAACAGAGGCAAAGACCTGGTAGGAAACTGTGAGAAATGGTGAGTTGTCCTCTGACATGAAAGGCGGTGTTTCAGGTCAACAGTGAAAAGTAACGATAGCTGCTTTTCGAACATGGGTGTCCTCGAATATCTATGGTATCTGTTCTTTTAGTATTCTTTTTTTGCAAGTATTTTTAAAGATTGGTCTGGGGCAAAGGTAATGAAAGCTATATACAACGTTGCACTGCTTTTAAGGCCAGCGTGTGGGTGGTCCAAGGGGACGGGAAGAGTCCACACAAGTTGTGTCTTTGTGTCTGTGCTCCCTTGTCCGGGGCTGCTATCTCCCCCTCTCTCTCCCCCTGCATCTTGGGGCCCCCGAACCTGCCCGTCTGTGTGTCCGAGCAAAGGTTGGCTGCAGCGGCACCCGGGGCGGTCTCTCGAGAAGAACCGGCAGCAGGATTATCACAGAGCAGTCAGGGTGCGCGTGGGAGGGAGAGAGGCCTGGGCCTGTGGAGTCCGGGCTCTGGGAGGCCCCTGGGCCCAGGCTGGGAGTGTTGTGTTCTCCCCTGTGGGTGCCCTGGCCCGTGGCCCGTGCAGAGTGACCCCCGAGAATTCCTGGCTCGCTCAGTCGGGAGACAGGGATCCCAGATTCGGCGGGTCAGGGGCTCCGGGCTCTGCTGCAGTGCGTTGTCCGATGCAGCTGGGTTGTATTTCACTGTGGTTGGGGAGTGTGTGTGTGTGTGTTTCTTGTTGTTTTTGTTTTTGGAGCCAATGGTGTCCCCTGGCGTTCCAGACCTCATGGAGTGGACGCAGGGTCTGGCTGGGCCGTCCTGGGGCAGCACTTTGCAGAGCTGAGGCCCCAGCCCCGTGGCCGAGTGCCACGGTGAGGCGGCAGGCTGCGTCATGGCCTCCGTGGTCCCGGCTTGCGGGGAGAGCCCACAATGACGGGGTCCGTAATGACAGATGTCTTGAAGGAGGCGGCCTGGTGACGCGCGTGTCCCTGTGCTGCCCTTGGCAGGAAGCTCCCGTCGAGCCGCCGCGACAAGCAGAGGACCCTGGGGAGCACAGAGAACTCGCCTCCGTAGTCCAGGACGAGGAGCGATGTCCAGCCTCAAGGTAGGCGCCTGGCTTCGGGTTTGGGGTTAGCAGGAGAGCCTCCGGGGTTGGCTGCCTTTCTGGGGGTAGTTGCTTGGTTAACGGGGTTGGGCGTGTGGTTTTGGCGGAACCCGAAGGGGTTGCTAACGGCATTCCAGTGTCCCCAGGTGCCCCCACCTCCAGCCTCCACCCCGCATCTTGGCCACAGCCCCACATGCTGCCTGGAGAGGGGGGCCCAAAGGGCAGTGGGGAGACTTCTGGTGTCGTTGTGGTATTTCTCAGCTCCGGAACTGGCTGCTGTGTGTTCTGTACAGTAAGGTGCTGTATGTCGGCAGGGGAAACCCAGTGTCCCGCCCGTGAGTGGAATGCTTTGTCCGGGATGCCGACGGAAGGGTGCTTCCGTGACCTCGCTCGCAGCTGGGTGGCTGGGGCGCAGGCTACGAATCCGAGGGGCCTCCAGGGATTGTCAGCAAGAAAGGAATAGGGAGAGCCTCTCTAAAGGGGGCGTGGTTCCCGAGTCGATTAGAGGTCAAGTCCATTGGCTCCCCAAGGAGAGCTCTCAGAGCCTCTGTAAGGATGTGGATGGCGGCCCGGAGTGACAGCGTGCTACACAGTTGTGAAGTGTTGCAGGTGTAAGCCGTATGAGGGTAGCGAGGGCAGAGTTCCCGTGAAGTACACAGTGTCGCCTTGCCCTTCATACCAGAGGAAGACGGAGGAGAAAGGAATCTGTCTCCCCTGGAGACACAGCCGGTGCATGACCCTATGGAACAAGCCTGGCTGAGGGGTGGGAATAAACCTGGGCCATAGGCTGGCCACGTGCCGAGTTTTCTCACACCTTGGGAATCTCTGCTGATGGGCGAGACGTGCCACGTAGCCACTACCCTCAGAGTTCCAGCCTCCCTTGCAGAAGGAACCCAGTGACGTGGTTGCTTGGGAGAGCTGGATGGCGTGGGGTTGCCTTTCACTCACCCGGAAACCGAGTGCTGTGAGCCACCCACGAGGGGGATCAGTGTTTCCGCGCCTCCGAGGACCCAGGGGTGGCACGCTGTGTGTGTTTCTGCGGGAATCGAGGGACCGGGCACTCTGCACGGCTAAACCCGAGAAGCCCCGGGTAAGAGAGAAAGGCCGGTGCATAATACACCCACAGAGTGCGAGGAGCACAATTACAGCTTTATTCCTGCGGATGCCACACGCGTCAGAGCCGAGCGCCAGCTGGACTTTCTTCAGAGCCCACTCCCAGCCCCCGCGGGAAGGGCGCACCGTGGGTGCGGCTGCGGCTTTGGGTGCAGCTGCTCAGGGCGCCCTATGCCCATGGCGTGGGCTTTCCTTCTGTCCCCCAAGCCATGAGCGTGCAAGGGGAGCTGCAGCGGGCTGGTGTGCTGCTCGGAGTTGAGCCCCTTGCTGTGAGCACAGTCCCAGTGAGTAGCCAGGAGGCCCAGATTCTGTCTCGTAAGTGGCGCTATCCCTAGTGAAGGGGTCGGCAGGAAAGAGGAGGGGCCACACACTCTCTGTGTCACGGCCGGGTCTTCCAGAAGACCGCGTAACCGCTCTGCAGAAATTGGTTCCAGAAGCTTCCTGCCGCTGAGCTACAGACCTAGTACTTTTCCGAATTGTGGGTGCCCGTAAAGCGTGGTAAGCCGCAGTGAAATGCTAGGACAGGAGTATGGAAAAGTGGTTTTCCAGCGTATTTCAGAAGATGTTTCTTTTTCTGAAGCGTTGGCAAGAAATGGTGCCCTGGAAACCTGAAGTTTGATAGTAAAAGACATTGAAAATTCAGGCAAGGAACAGTCTTTTACTCCCCCCCACTCCCCTCCAAAAAAGAACTGTAAAGGCAGAGATTTCAAGATGTGCAAATATTTCACACAAGTTTAAAGTAATGTGAATAAACCCGGGCTGCTGTGGCTCAGTGGACTGAGTGCCAGCCCGGGAACCAAAGGGCCGCCAGTTCGATTCCCCGTCAGGGCACAGGCCTGGGTTGTGGACCAGGTCCCCAGTAGGGGGCCCTCGGGAGGCAACCACACGTGGATGTTTCTCTCCCTCTCTTTCTCCCCCCCTCCCCTTTGTCTAAAAATAAATAATAAAGTAAAATATCTTAAAAAGCAAGTCAAGTAATGAAAACAAGTCTGTATAAAGAATATAAATTGAAGGTCTGGTACACTGGGCATGATTATAAAAAGGTTTTTGTTGTCCTGTTTGGGGATGGCAGAAGAATACTAAGATTATTTGGGCAAGGGAATTACAGGGAAAAACAAACAAATGGGACCACATCAAATTAAAAAGCTTCTGCACAGCTAGAGAAACCAACATCGAAATGAAAAGAGAACCCACTGTGTAGGGGACGATACTTTCCAGTGATACCTCGGACAGGGGCTCCATCTCCAAAATATCAAAAGAACTCACAGGACTCTATACCAGGGAGACAGACAACCCAATTAAAAAATGGGCAAAGGACCCGAACAGACACTTCTCCAAGGACATACAGAGGACCCAGAGACGTGTGAAAGGATGCTCAGTATCGCCAGCCATCAGAGATGCAGATTAAAACCACAGTGAGAGACCATCACGACCATGGATGGGCGGGCGGGTGGAAGGGGGCATTGACCAGTGGCTGCAGGGGTGGGTCCCAGCCTGAGGTTCCTTGAGTGAGTCCTTGTGGAGGGCGGGGAACGCCATTCCCCGCTGGCCCACTTTGGGAGCTGATGTCCCACGTCGGTTGTAGAATACACGCCGGGAAGTGAAGCGGGCTGCTCTTGTCCTTCTGGGCTCGCGCAGCGTTGAGAGTCAAGACACAGACGTCTCAAAATGCAGGTCGGGGGGGAGAAGCGTGGGTGTGTTTCCCGGTGTGGAGTCTAAACTGTGTAGGAAAGCCGAGCGCTCCCAGGTTTGGTTATCGCGGCTCCACTCTCGAGCATCTCGGGTGAGGATTGTGTTCCAGGAGGCGCCGGAGCCGGAGCTGAAAGGGGACCTGGGGGTGGAGCAGCCCGTAGCTGCAGGTGTCGGCAGGTCCCCTCTTTTTCGCCACCTTGCAGCCACTTGCACCCCACCTGTGTGAGGGGCTGGTGCTGAGCCACAGCGATGGTTGCCTCTTGCACGCCCCCTACTGGGGACCTGGCCCACAGCCCAGGCACGGGCCCTGACTAGGAATTGAACCGGCCACCCTTTGGTTTGGAGGCTGGTGCTCAATCCACTGAGCCCCACTAGCCAGGGCTGCTTTCATATGTACAAGCAAGCTCCAGCCCACCCGAGGGTCACCTTCCCGAGTGTTTTTTCCTGAGAGGTAACTTGCGGACAGGGGCGAGGGCCAGGAGTGGTTATTCCCGTGAGAGGAGATTTCGGGGGGAAGACAGGCAGGTTTCCCATCCAGGCTCCACCTCGTGGGTGGCTCTAAGGAGGGCGTTAACGTCTCCGGGCCTTCAATTACAGGAGGGGCAATGGAAGGTTTCCATTCTGAACTGCTCGGCTGGGTAATTAGGAAGCTGGAGGAACAGGGCAAAACTCAGGCTTCAAAAACTGGCAGGGCTGAGCCCCCCCGTCAGGCCTGGCTTCCTGCCATCGCAGCCCGTGTGCACAGAGGGATTTGCAGGTTCAGAACCCTGTCATCTGAGACGTGAGAAACAGCAGCCGACGGAAAGGCTCTGTACCCAGGGTGTGCTGCCTTGTATTTTTGTGTGTGTGTGTTCATATGTGTTCATTTATATGTATATGTAAATTTGCATGCATGTGTTCCTTAACATTCTTGAAAGACCATTTATCGATTTTTAGAGAGAGGGGAAGGGAGGGAGAGAGAGAAGGAGAGAAACATCAGTGTGTGGTTGCCTCTCATGCGCCCCCTGCTGGGGACCTGGCCCACAACCCAGGCCTGTGCCCTGACTGGGAATCAAACCGGCGACCCTTTGGTTCGCAGGCTAAGTGCTCAATCCACTGAGCCACACCAGCCAGGACTTAAATTGATTTTTTAGAAAGAGAGAGAGAAAAACATTGTGCCCTGACCGGGATTGAACCCACAACCGGGGCACATCAGGGCAGGCTGCTGGCTTGATTCTGAGTCTTTATTGGTAGCTATGTTTTCTCCTTGCGTCTCTACCCATGCGGCTTCAGGAAACGCCGAGTCAGGGCAGGCGCCCGCAGGTTTGCTGACTTGCTGGTGTGGTCACGTGGCTTCACGCTATTTGGGAGGCAGCTCTTCAAGGGCTGTGGTGGGAGGGTTATGGGGCTTGGGGTTGGGCCGGGGAGAGTGAGGCCAGGGAGGAAGGAGGCGCCACGGGTGCAGAGGAGGCTGGGAGGACCCCCTCCGTGAAATGCAGAAGCTGAGGGAAAAGAGGGGGGAGCGGGGACCCACACCGAATGAAGGAATGCTGACATCTGGGCGGCCAGGGCACGGAAACGGGCCTTCTGGTGGGATTCTGACACGCGTGGGCAGGGCGGCTGCCGTCCAGGCCTGCAGAGAGCTTCCCTGGGTGGCGCCCACCCCCAGGGGCAGCCCCAGGGCTCCCCCTTCCACCCGGTCCGAAGCAGGCAGCAGTCCGGCCGCTCTCTCTGTGAGTTGGGCGGACCTCCACGGCGTGTTCGGGGGCGATAACCACTCTGCTCGTGTCCCCTCTTGTCCGTGGACGGCTCTGCTCGGAGCTTTGTCGGTGCATCTGGGTTGACCTTGCGTGGGAAGGCATCCTGAGGGGCTTATGCATTTGTCCAGCATCAGCGTCCGAGCACCCCGGCACCTGGCAACTCTGGATCCTTCCCGCCCCGCTTCCTCCGCCCTGCCGGGGTTCCGACCCCTGTCCTGTATTTTAGTGCTGAGACAGGCCAGGCTGTGGCCACTCACGCGGCCATCCAGATTTCAACGGGCACTGTCGTGTTCTCCTGGGGCGGCGACAAGACTGGGCCTCGTCGCAAAAGCTGGCGTTGGGGTTCCCTCACACACTCACAGCGCTTGTGGCCTGCTCGCCTTGAGGGTTGGCGTTTGGGTGAAGTGCATGACCACGCCCTGTGTGTGTGTGTGTGTGTGTGGAGAGGGTGCGTCCCCTCGTCTGTGGCGATAACGTCGTTGTCCCTGGTGGGAGGAGAAAGGAAGGCCAGTCTGTCTCGTGTAAACCAAGCACTTGCTCAAGACAAGGGACGAGATGTCGGGGGACGGGCCAACAGAGCCGTGTCCCGTCCGTCAGAGGACGAGCGATGCAGCCCTTGGCGGCAACGGGACCCAGGGCGGCTGAACCCAAGAGTTGTCCCGCGGCAGTGTCTGGACACCAAGTCCCGGTGTGCTCTCAGCAGCGCCGTGGCACCCCTCCCTTTGTTCCCATGTTGTTTTAAATGACCTAAACCAGCAGCCGTGTGGAACGCTGAGGATGGCCCGGGCCCCCTGCCCCCACGGCCCTGGCAGCCTTAGCCTCGGCCAGGGCGGGGGTGCATCCTGGCTCCCTGCGTCCCGCCATCGTGGTAAAGTAGCCGTGACGTTGTTTCGCTCTCCTGCCGCGTACAGATTGCTTTGTGTTGTGCACGCCAAGGGCTGTGGAAGTAAGGAAGACGGGTGTTTTCTATTAAGACACCACCAACAACCTAAGGAAAGATAAGCTGAGCCCCATGTTGCTTCATTGCCCATGTTTGTGACGCCCAGAGTGGGCGAGTCCAGACAGACAGGAATTAGATGATTGGGTGCCAGGGACTGAGGGATGGGCAGGCGGGGGGGAGGGGGTGGCGGGGGGGGGGTGGTGACTGCCGGTGGGGAGGAAAATGTTCTGGAATCGCCTAGCAGCGATGGTTGTGCAAGCTGTGAATACACCACAGCTGTTGAATCGTACTCTTTCAGAGGGTCATTTGTACGGGGCGATAGCCCCCCTCCCCCTTACCACGGTTTCAGTTACCGAAGGTCTGCCTCGGCCCGAAAATAGTAAGTAGAAAATTCCATACATCAGCGGTTGATGCATTTTAGGTTGTGCGCTATTCTGAGGTGTGTGATGCAATCTCACGTCCTGCTCTGTCCTGCTTAGCCTGTGACGCAACCCCGTGTCCAGCGTATTCACGCTTGGACGCTCCCTGGCCAGCGGCTGTCCAGGGCCTGTGTCGGTGTGAGGTCCACGGCCCTGGTATCACGGTGCTTCTGGTGAAGTCACCCTTACTTGGCTGAATCCTGGCCCCAGTGTGCAGGGGTAATGAAGCTGGTGGTTCTGATCAGCCACAGAGAAGCCGGGAAGGGCTTCCTTTAAGTGGGAAGGTGTGTGTGATTAGAAAAAACACTCTGTGTAGAGGGTTCGGTGCCGTCCGCGGTGTGAGGCATCCCCGGGGGGGGGGGGGGGTCTCGGAACCTAGACCCTGTGGGTAAGGGTGTGTAAACTTCGTGTCCCTGTTTAGGAACCTCGGTCAACACCGGGAATTTTGGTTGTTTAGCTTGGGGAATGTGTCCTACGGCTTGGGCTTGACCCCAGGGCGTGAGGCTGAAGGAGCGGCTGGGGCATGAATGTTGGAGGCTTGGCCCAGAGGCTGCCCCAGAGGCGGTGACGAAGAGTTTTTGTGGAAGGCGTGTGCGCGCCACGGTGCCAATTTTGTTCCATTCCCTCGGTGGTGGGATTTTTCACGGCACGGATGCTTTGGGCCAATGAAAGGCAGATTTGCAGGCCACGGACTGGAAGTATTGACGATGTCCAGTCGCTGGATGGATGTATTTACGATGGATGTGGATGTGAGCATCTCGATGGGCTCTCATCATCGTGAAAGGCCTCACTCTAAGAAACATGAGTGTGCTTTTTGTTTAGAGATAACTTGGTGAGGGTCTTTGTTAGAAAATGATTCCCTGAGCGCCCCCTGTGCCCAGGTGTTGGACTGGAATGTGCTTCTCCAGCGGTTCCTTGGCGGAGCGGCGAACTCTGGGGATAAAGGGCCGAGAAGCTACAGAAGGAACCTGGGGTGTCTTGTCGCACCCCAAAGGAAGCAAGTGCTGAGAGGAAGCAAGGAAAGAAAAGGAAGGGGAAGGATGGCGGGAGGAGGGCAGGACGGAGAAGTAGAAAGAACGCAGACTTGAGAGTGGAAATCCTAATTGTCTTTCTCCAGGTGATGGATTGTGTCAGTGCCCCTAAGCTTCCTGGTCACGCAGGTGCCTGCGTGAGGGGGTGCCCACAGCAACCTTCCTCGCAGACTCATGTAGCTGTTTCACGGCTATAGTAGTCATGCACCAGCACAGTGTTTAGGACCAAGTCGGTGTTGGGGGGAGAAGGTGAAGAAGTCATGCTCCCGAAATAGCAGCAATACCAGAGACACTGCAGAGTGCAGTGTGTGTTGTTGGGGTAAATGAGCAAGAGCCAGAAATGATTGCCGTGAATGGAGAAGAGGTTCTGAAAAGCAGGTTGAAAACAGTCCACCCGGAAGGTTAAGTGCAGGACCCCAGGGTGGTGTGTGTGTGTGTGTGGGGGGGGGTGTCTCCAGTGGGAGGAACCCTGGGGAGAGGGGCACTTCCAGGGCGGAAGGGGCAGGCTGAGCTCCCAGCTGCCCTGGGGGGTGGGGCGGGGTGGCTCAGGGTCTTCTCAGTACAGACCATTGTGAGGGGGCAGAGTGCGTGGGCTGGGGTCAGCCGGCCCCTCCTCTTGTGCCTGCCCGGATGAATGCTGGCCTACAGGAAACCTTCTGGGGAGACTTTGTTCTTGGTGTGCTGCATTACATTCCTAGCGAGTGCGTAACGAACCGGGGGCTCCGTACCCGCGGATGTGCCATGCGCTTTTGAACGTGTCTTTTTAAACCTCCTGGCCTGTCGGACTTTGTGTTAGGGTTGTGGTGGAGACCCACCCTCCGTGATTACTTCCCGCAGTTAATAGAGGAAGCGGTGGATGAGAGAAAGGAGGGCACCCAAGCCTTGAGGGGTGGGGGTGGGGTGGTAGAAAAGGGCAAGCCCCCCGGGGGTTGGAGCACAGGAGCTTGGAGAGCGTCCCCAGAGGTCTGGAGTTGGCCGGGAAGTAACAGGAAATCCAAGGGTGGCTGAGTCACGGAGCAGCGCGCTGTTGGAGCCTGCGTGCACCTGCGTGAACCTGCATGTCACGAGGCAGCAGGCACAGACAGGCCAGACGTGGGAAGACTCCCTGCTGCAGTCAGTGACCCCCAAGGGCTGCGGCCGGCGGGGGCTGCGGGTCCCTGGAGCGAGCGCGGCGCCTGGTGCCGCGCGCAGAGAGCCCGGTAAGACAGCCCCGTGCCCTCCCCACAGCGTGTCCGGGAAGCGCCCCGTTGCCTGCCGCCCGGGCCCGCGGTGCCTCTTTTGTTCTCCTGCCTGCAGGAGCGAGCTGTCAGCTCGCAGTGCGCGCGGGGGAGACCCGGGGACATCTGCACCCAGTCTCCGTGCTATTGTTCCGCCCGAAGATAAAAGGTCGTGCGCATCGGGGAGCAGGGCTCGGGCACGCGCGCTCTGCGTGCGGGGGTGCGCGCACGCGCGTCCGAGCTGCCTCTGTGCCTGTGCATCCGTGCAGCTTGGCAGCTGCAGCAGCGTGGCTTTGGCCTTGGGACCAGAAGGCAGTGCCCCTCGGCGCCGCTTGTGCTGGGGTGGGGGTGGGGGGCCTTGCTGTGAGGGGCGGCTCCTGTGAGGTGTGCAAACGCCCCTTCCCTGTGGAGGGGTGGGTGGTCCGCCCGGGACCCGCTCTGCCTTGCTTTCTGCCTTTTACTTTGTGCATGGCACTGAGAAATGAGCGTTCTTACAACCGAGGCATTGAATGGGGTGGATATTGAAGGAAAATGGTGAGTCAGCTGCATCGAAATGGGGGTGGGGGTGGGGAATGAAGCGAGGTGTGCAGGTTCTGTCCTGAAGAAAATGCTCTGAGGGCAGAGTCAGACACGGCCGGCTCACTGCGGCGCAAAATGTAAGTGGGGAAAATGGGCTCTGGTTCTGAGCATGTTCCTGGTCTCCTCGGTGTGACTGTGACCATTCAGAGGCACGCTAAATTTGCTGCACATGTGCTGTCATTTTTCTGGGGGTTATTGTTTTTTTTTTTTTTGCCTTTTGTAGTCTGATGAAAAAAATAGATGATTATTCGTTTTGGCTGTTTCTCTGCGACGGAAGCGTGCCTGCTCAAGGACACTTTGCTGTGTGGACGGAGGATGCCGTGTGGCAGGGAAATTGCTGCAGAGTCCCGTGTGCACATGCGTGCACAGTCGGGCTTGGCATGTGCGGGCTCACGCCGGTAGCTGTCCTGGTGACATGCACGCTTCCTGGTCATGCCAGGTGACAGGACAGAAGGAAGCTCAGTTTGCAGGAAGGTTTTCACAAATCCACGCGGCCACATTTACAATGGGCCAGCCAGCCCGTCTTCCCCGTGGTTGGCACATTTACCGAACGCGTCCGTGAGAAGCAATGTTTTCATGTGTCACAAAAAATAACCGGAGGTCGGGGGCAGGGTTGATGGCTGGCTGGCTCATTTCTTTTTCCTTTGCAGAGCAGGGTCTTTGAGGGCATATTCTAGGCTTTGTTGGTTGGTTGGCTTGGCTTTTGTGATGGTATTGCAGAAAAGTCTTTTGTGGATGGCAGAGAGAGGGACAGATCGATGCTTTGGTCACAGATAGGGGAATGTTGTACACTCTGTCTGCCATCTCTCTCCTGCGCGCGCGCACACACACACACACGCACACACGCACACCCCTTGAGGAGAAACATCTGCAGGGGTAGCGTGAACCACACGCTAGAACAGCGGTGTTCCATGGGCTGCTGCGGCCCCGCCGCCGAGAGAGACGCCCCCAGTGAGTGCACCCTAACTGCTGCTTGCTAGACAGGGGCCGCCCCCTCTCCCAGATTCCAGCCCTGAATTTGGGGGGTGGGAGGCTCGACTCTCCCACGCGGCCTTCCCCATGTGTGGAAAGCTCTGGCTCTCACCGCCTGTCGGTCTTTCCCTCCTCCGTGCACGAAGGTGGAAGAAGCTGCGGTGGGGAGGCGGGTGGACCCCGGATGGGTGCTTCGTGCGCATCATTTCTAAGCCATCTTTCCCCCAGTCCCAGGACGGCTGCTTTTTCTGGCCAGCTTTGCCTGCCGGGGTTGGGCGGTCAGGGCATTCGTAGGAGACGTGGAGACGGAGATCTCCGAGTTACCCCGTTTTTCCAGCCCAAAGTCACAGTTGTGGAATGCTCTGTGTTAAGGCCTTCGAGCTCTCCAACGCTTTTGTCACGGGTGCCTTGGGGCCCCCCTGTGCAGGTGCCAGGTTCATTTGGCCGCAGGCAGAGACCGGCCTTCGGGGCTGGATTCACAGGGCGGCTTATGTGCAGAGTGGGGTTGGGCTTGAATCTGGGGGGCTCCTGCAAAGTCACCCCCTCGACCCCCCGATGTGACAGATGCTACGGATGAGCCTGGCCCGAATGCAGAACTGCTGCAAGCTGCCGGCTCAGCCCGTTCTCTCATTAACTTGCGCGTTGTGTGTCTGGTGTGCAGGCAATGCAGAGGAACGGGATTCCAGCGCCGGCTTCCCGGGACGGCAGGACGGGGACCCCCCCAGCCAGGCTGAGTGACCGGGCACCCGGGTACAGGGCCCTGCGTTTCTTCATCCATCAAATAAGGAATTTGGAGGCAATGATTTTTTTTTAAGATTTTATTTATTTATCTTAGAGGGGAAGGGAAGGAGAGAGAGAGAGAGAAATATCAATGTACGGTTGCCTCTCGTGCGTCCCCTGCCGGAACCGGGAACTGTCCTGCAACCCAGGCATGTGCCCTGACTGGGAATTGAACCACCATCATGTGGTTCACAGGCCCGCGCTCAATCCACGGAGCTACACCAGCCAGGGCTTGGAGGAAATGATTCTTGGGGCCCCTTTCAGCTGTAATGATTTTTGATTCCCTGGGAGAGAAGGCAGGACGTGAATTCCCATTAAGAAATTGTACATCCAAGCCCTGGCTGGTGTAGCTCCGTGGATTGAGTGCAGACCTGCAAACCAAAAGATCGCGGTTCGATTCCCAGTCAGGGCCCATGCCTGGGTGGCAGGCCGGTTCCCAGCAGGGGATGCACGAGAGGCAACCATACATCGACATTTCTCTCCTTCTCTCCTTCCCTTCCCCTCTAAAGAAAAATAAATAAAATCTTAAAAAAGGGAAGAAAGAAATCGCACATCCAGCTCTGGCAGAGTGGCGAAATGGATTGAGTGCTGGCCTGTGAACCGAAGGGTCACTGGTTCGATTCCCACTCAGGACACATGCCTGGGTTGTGGGCCAGGTCCCCACTAGGGGGCGCGCGAGAAGCAATCACACAGATATTTCCCTCCCTCTCTTTCTCCCTCCCTTCTCCTCTCTCTAAAAGTAAATAAAATCTTTAAAGAAAACACACGCTTATTTAACATTTACACACGTGCGTACACATATGCATGTGTATGTGCATACACACATCACACAGACGCGTCTTAGACATGGAGAACATAATAAAGTTAATTTCATGTACAATAAATATCTGGAGTCTACTGGGTGCATGATTCATTTCCAAGTACGGTTCGTCTGAGTGGCAAGACTCAGACAACAACCCAAGCTGTGCGATTTTCAGAATTTGGGCTTACATGGAATTGTGAGGGAAAGGAAGGCTCCTGCCCTGGGTTGGGGCGGGGGGGGGCTCAGTTGGTTAGCGCATTCTCCCACGCACCGAAAGGTTGCTGGTTCAGTTCCCAGCCAGGGCACATACCTCAGTTGCGGGCTTCAATCTCCGGTCCAGGCACATACGAGAGGCCATGGACTAGTGTTTCTCAGATCCATGTGGCTGTCTGTCTCTCCCTCTCCTCTCGCCCTTCCTCTCTCTCTAAAGTCAATGAAAAAAATAATATCCTCGGGTGAGGATGAAAGTAAAATTTAAAAAAGAAGCCAGCCGAAGCCAGTGATTTTTTCGGTGACTGTATAGCGATGCTGTTGGAATCCTCTCCCCAAAACGTGTGTTTTCCCCTCGGCAAGCCACCTTACTGCATTTGAACAATCGGGGGGGGGGTGAATGTGTCGAAATAAACAGAGGTCCTATCACCACCGATAGAAGCACATGGACGAGAGCTTCGCCTTCCCAGCGAAGGGCTTCCCAAATGGCCCTTCATGGGCAG
The DNA here is from genome assembly GCF_014824575.4 of Sturnira hondurensis. Classification (NCBI taxonomy): domain Eukaryota; kingdom Metazoa; phylum Chordata; class Mammalia; order Chiroptera; family Phyllostomidae; genus Sturnira; species Sturnira hondurensis. The sequence continues at coordinate 3,648,003 of NW_028091865.1, forward strand.
ACAAACCTCGTTGCATCTGGCAGCGGTGTGTGGGTGTGTGACTTGAATTGGACGAAAGGGCGGCGGCGTGGAGACGGGGCGGCCCACCCCTCGTGGAGGGCGCGCCCCGCACAGGTGCTCTTTAAGGTGCTTGTTGGCTCGGCGACCCCTCCGTGTGCACGAGCGCCGAGTCAGAAGAACCGCCTTCTCGGTGGGCAGTTCGTGGGTGCCGTTGGTGTATGATTGCGTTGGTTACGGGTGTGTGATTGTGGGTGGGGACCAGGGAGACTGCAAAGTCCAGTCGGGCACAGAGAGCACCTCCCTGGAGGGAGCTGTCCTGTGTTGTGAGGAAAGACAACACAGCAAGTGGCCGTAGTTCGGTTCCTGGCGGGACCTGTCCCCTGGTTTGCCCCTGGCTGTCTTCCTGCTCTGCCTTCACGTGGTGGAGAACGGAGTTGGGGAGCGAGCTCTGTGGGGTGTCTTTTATAAGAGCCCTCATGGAATGCACAGGGCTCCACCCGCAACCCCCCAAACACCCTCTCACCTGGTGGTATCCCGTTGGGGACTGGGATGGGACAGGCCAATTTGCGGGGTGGGGGGGACGACACAGCATTCAGTCCCCAGCAGCAGTGTACGTGGCTGTGGTGCTGGGGGGTCGGAAGGCTCAAGAAAATCAAGTGAGTGGCAGGCGGCAGGGGCAGTTACGGTGCAGAGGGATGGAACAAAAAGGAGAAAGGACTCATGGACGGGGACCACAGTGTGGTGATCGCTGTAAATGGACACGGTGAACGTGAAACTTAGCATAAAGATGAAACTTTACAAAGTCAGCTGCTGGCCTTGCTCCTCTCCCTTCTCCCCTTCCCTCCTACTCCTCCTCCCTCTTTCCTTTTCTCCCTTCCTCCCTCCCTCTCTCTCGGCTGGCCTTGCCTCCCAAAATTCAGGTTGCGAGCGCTGCAGAGAAAGTCACCCCCTTATTTGTTGAAAAGGGGCGACTGATTCCCCACCGTAGTGTCAGTGTGGTTGGGTTTGCAGTTGGAGAGAATTTAGGTCCTCGGCATTGGCTGCGTCACGCCGGCCACCCTCACAGGTGAGGACGCTGTGGGGTGTGGAAGAGTGTTAGGCAGGGACGCTGGGAGGGCAGGGGAGAACGTTCCGGGCACCGGAATTGCAGTCCGCCGTGACCGGGGGCGCGTGAACGCTCCACCCTGTGCGTTCACCCCGTCTCCCAGGCGGCACACCGCCGATCGGTGGGTCTTAGGGTAGGTAAGTCGTAGCTTGTGGCGGGGTGTGGTGTGGGGAGGAATGGACCTGAAGAGATTGGATCACGTGAACACCTTCTAGGTCCGTAGCTAGATTTCTAAACATTCAAACACATGAAAAAAGGGGGGGACGTGGTTCAGAAGCAGAGTGTGTAGACACAGGGGCCAGAGTGAAGGTGAACCCAAATTCCACTACTGCTTCTGACCAGCGATCTAGCCCAGGTTCTTAACAACGGCAGATCGTGCCTCATCGACACTGCACGGCATGGACGCTCCTAACCCCACGGCTGAGCTCAGGGAATGCCCGCCTACAAAGTAGCACTTTTCCCAGGAACGCGGATCTCAGTGCTTCCTTCTGATTGTGACGGCCTCCAGGGACGGGCTGTGGGGCTCCCTCTAGTGGCTGAAAAGAGGCCAGAAGAGTTCAATGTTCTGTATCGCTTTAAACGTTCGTTTCGTCCACCACTGCATGTAAATAGTCTCTTCTGTCTCCCTCCTTTAGCATTCCCTTCAGAGTTCTTACAGAAATGAGCAATGACATGCTTGCATTTCTTAAAAATTAACACGTGCCTGACCGAGGGGGCCAGCAAATACAGGCTGAGGGCCCCATTCCCAGACCCAGGGTTTAGGAGGAATAGGATGGGTCCCTCCAGGCCTGGCACCCATGGGTGCTGCGGCTCACCCTTTTTCCCAGCGATGAAAATCTCGTTGGGGAGGGACACGCGAAGCCAAAGAGAACCTCGAGGGTGGCTTTTCGTTTTCACAGCCCAGTGGGTGGACAGGTGGGTGGTTAGACATTGGACAGGGGACACCCACGGCACAGAGCAGGTGGCCACCGCTGGCTGGCCACCTGGATCGTCTGGGAGGTTTTCTCCGAGAGAGGGGCTTTTGCGCCGGGCCCCACTTCTGCCCAGGCCTGCCTTTCCCACGGAGCACTTAGATTTCCGGAGAGCTTGGATTTGGGCGCCCGAGACGCTCGGGTGTCCTTTCTGTCAGAACGCCCTTGAGGAGAAGTGGACGGGCAGGCTCGAGGTCCCCAGAGGGGCCAGGAGCACTCGATGTCTTGGAGACGTGGGGGCGGACTGTGCATTCTCTCACGCAGGCGGTGGCAGTGGTCTCGCTTCACAAAGCTTTCATACCCACCTGTAAAAATTAAAATGTTGCCCCCCACCCCGCCCCGGGCCGGGAAGAGGGTATTCCAAGTGGGAGGGAAGTGACGGTCACCTGATTTTCGGGAGGGGTTGCTTTCCCCACGTGGTTTGGAAGGGAGCGCCTTTGGGGCTGGTGCCGAGGGAACACCTGGCATGGAGCGCCCGCCGTAAAGGAGTGACTGCGTCCGGGTCCCGGACAGCGCAGGTCTACGAGACACAGCGCTGGGGTCGAACTTGTGGGAACAGCCGCGTTCTCCAGCATCATGGGCGTCTGTCCTTCCAGGTGGTGAACGTTGTGTGCGTGCTGGACACGAATGCCAGGAGGGTCAGGTGTCTCTGTGCCGCTAGAGTGGGATCCCGTTGTGCCAGGTGAGGGCCTGACGCGACCCCGTGTCAGTCAGACGGGGGCTCGTGCTTTCTGATGGTGTCCGAGCCGCACGGGGGCCACGTCAGGACATGGCGGGCGTCCGTGCCCCTCGGATCCAGAGTGGCTCTCACGGGATGCCCCCTGGTGCGCATGATTTCAGTCATCCAGGGGGTCAGGAATCGTCCTCCCCTGAGACCTGAAGATCTTTGGGGATCCTGGGCACACAGTCGCGGCGATGACAGAGCCATCTGAAGAGTAAAAAAGTAAAAAAAAATTGATCAGTGAAGCTGAGTCATATCCAGAATGCTCACATGCGAAGTCGTTTCAGCGAGAACCGAAATGCCGTGTCTCACAAACGTGCAGCTTCCGTCCTTGCCCATCTGCGCAGTGACTGAAAGCAGGAGACACGCTTGTGTGTGTGATGGACATCAGGAGCCGGCGAGACAGTGCACGGAAGAAATGTTGGCCCGCCAGGCTGTGAGTGAGGCGGCCCGGGTCCTGTCCCCTGTATCGGCGCTCACGGCGCGGTGACATGAGTGCGGACAAGGCAGCAACGGTGTGGGGAGGGGGAGGGATGTCCTCTGCCTGCACAGGGTGACCTTCAGGGGAGGCAGCAGGGCAGGGGCCCGAGGGCCCGGAGACATGAGCCTGGCACCCTCACGGGGCTCCTGCTGCACAGAGGGGGTCTGGACGGGAAGCCAGCACCTCACAGGTGGGGGAGCCCTGCTTGGAGTCAGGGCTGGCCGTGTCCCCGCCGGGATCCCCAGGGCACATGCGAATCACAGCAGGTTGACAGCATTTCAGGAGCATTTGAGGTATTCAGGAGCAATTTTCGCCCAGCAATGTTCTTGCCCCAACATGGGCTGTTTGTGTCCTGTTTTGTGTGGCTTTCTCTCTGCATTTCCCCCTTGGTTTGCTCGGCTCTCTGGTCCCCAAGCAGAGCCCTCCCCTCCAGGTCCCTCCAGCAGCGCCTCGTGCAGGGAGTGCAGCAAGGCCCAGGCTGCCCCGTGCACGTCTGCACCCTGTGAGTTTCTGTGCCTGGGGGTCTCGGGGAGTCTGGCATGGGGCCCGTTCGCTGCCCTCCAACCGGACCTGCACAGGCAGGTGTCTCCTTGGCAGCGTGTCGTGTGCGTGTTCTGCATGCGCGTGCACACGCAACTGGCTGGAATATTGATGGCCAGGGTGCTGCATGCAGCTCCTTCTCAATGTCCCTTTGTGTGACCTGACTCAGGGCTCAGGTGCACGCCCTGACCAGCCAGCTTTTTTACCCACTCATCTCCTTATGGAGAAGCACTTGGGGTGCTTCTTTGTATCTTGGTTACTGTAAATAGCGCTGCTGTGAACATCAGGGGGGTGTGTGTGTACGCACATATATACACATAGGTACCCATGCACATACATGCACCGAGACTCAGATGCCACACCCACACACATACACAGCACTCATGATCCAGGCAGACGCGAGCGGACTCTCTGCATTGCAGTCACTTGGAACCTATTAGAAACACGGGTTGGAACCCGATCTGTACCTAGCAGAACCCCCAATTCCCATGGTGGTTCTTTTGGGGGGGAAGGAGACCCTGATTTCCTGAGTTCTTGTCAGCTGGGACAATAAAAACCAGTTACTGCTTTGATGCCTTTGCGTTTGCAAAGGAGAGTTCACCTCTCGAGAGAGGTGAAGAGGAACTGGGAGGTGGGGGGCAGAGTTGGTCCCCAAACGGCGGCGTGCAGTGGACGGAACTGGGCTGCAGCACGGTGAAGCGCGCTTCCAGAATGAGCAACGGCCCTCAGGGGGCGCCGTCCTGGGGAATCAGCCCGCCCTCCAATGCTGCACACGGTGCCCCGGGACAAAGGCAGGACGGAGCCCGCCCCAGGCAACTGCGGGTTGTCTCTGGGTCGTCATTTATTTTGCAGCCGGGCTTTGCTCCCACGGGTGACCGCTCTCCCACATCTGGCTGGATCTGGCCGCCTCGCCCGTGTCAGGCACTTTGCCTGCAGAGCTCATTTCAATGAACACACTCATTGTGACTCCAGATGGCCAGGGGCACTGAGATTTCAGCGGTGAAATTCTCCCTAATTGTACTCTCCATTTCTGTGGGGTGGGGAATATTTATGGCACAGCAGGGACCAGGTGTTTTTTTTCAGGGAGCAAGCGTTTTAGCAGGAGGAGAAGGAAAAGGTCACCGTGTCCTTTGAGTCTTGGGAGGGAGGTCCTGGGCAGGCACTGCTGAGGACGTGTTAGCTGTTTTATAGGCGGGAGAGGCTCGGTGCCTTTGGAGGAGGGGGGCACGGGGCCTTCGCTCCCCCCTGGCCAGGCCCCCGGAGCTGTACCCCCGGAATGCGCTGTCCGCTGTGGCGTGTGTTTTCGAGCGACCCTTTGCTGCCCTGGTCAGCTCGTGTCGGTCCGTTTTAGTTTGTCTCGGTGACGGCCTAATACACATTTCTGTAACACGTTTGCAGAAGCTCTTTCTTGCACTTGACTCTTTTCTCACAGCTTGTTTTCTGAGCAGACGAGGTATCACGCGTGTCCGGGAAGCAGAGAACACTTGCCTGTCCTCTGGGGGGGGGGTTCCCTGTAGGATGGGACGTTTTGTGTCATCTGTTTGAGGAATCCCATTTTCCGGCTTGGGGGCCGGGCTCTCTCTCTCTCTACTGGGATAGTACCAGGGTGGGGAGTGCAGCCCCAGGTGGCTGACCAGGCAGGGACCGTGGACGGACTCAGGCCTGATACCTGCTTTCCTGCTTGAAAGCATCTGGAGCATCCACTGAACCTGGAGGGGGCTTTCCTCCTGAGGACGTAAAAAGAGGGACAGGGACCTGGCACATGGCATGCGGCACAGTGGCTGAGATGGGATACTGGTACTGCCCAGGCCCGGTGTCATGTCCCAGGCTGCAGACTCGCTCCTGGCCACAAGGGGGCGCCTTCCCCACGGAGAACACCTGTTGCCTTGACTGGGAAGCTCGGTCAGGGGCCCATGTTACTGCTGTGTTGTGTCGCAAGAGGCACTGTGTTGGGGAAGGTGTGGCTGGCCGATTTGCTGCAAATTTGATAGCTGTTAGGCCGTGAGCTTCAGCTTTGGCGCAGAGAAACATGTGCGAAGCATGCACATGTGGTTTTGCAGCCATGTTTGTGTGTGCGTGCACATAAATACGCACAGCTGTACATCGTATGGAAAGAAAGAAGCAGAATTTTGGATTTGGAAATGGGTAAGACTACAAAAAGATCATTAAGTCATTGCCATTTCCTAGAGCAAGTCTTTTTAATTTTTTTGCTAATGCACTGCTGATTTTAATGGGTTAATGGGCAGCCCATCGTAGAAAGCCTTTTCCCGTCGTATATGGCAGTTTTCTGAAATAAGCCACCAAAAATATTATTGCGACGTGAAATAAATAGAGCTGTGTCCGAGAATTTTCACAAACATCGGTTTCTAAAGTGGTGGTGTAAATTGTGGTTTTTGCCCCCAAATGCAGTTTGCGTGGATGTGTACGTTTGTCTGTATCTAACATGGGTGGTGCACGTATTTTTACTTTGAAAGGATATTTATTTATTTTTAGGCAGGGGAAGGGAGGGAGAGAGGGAGGGGAACATCAGTGTGTGGTTGCCTCTCGTGCGCCCCCTGCTGGGGACCCGGCCCACAACCTAGGCATGTGCCCTGACTGGGAATTGAACCGGCGACCCTTTGGTTCGAAGGCCAGCTCTCAGTCTACTGAGCCACACCAGCCAGGGCGGGTGCATATGTTTTTAATACCTCGTATCGGGTTGTAGGACATGCCAACACGCAGTGTGATGAGGCCCGGGATGTGCTGGGATTCCGGAGCTTGTATTAGGAACTGCCGTGGGGGCAGGTGGAGGAGCGTGCCTGTGGGTTTAATTCCTCGCAGTCCTTTTTGGGACTCGGTCGCTCACCTTTCTTCGTTCTTCCCCTAGACAAACAGATGCCCAGGATCCAGAAGTCAGTGCAGCAGCACGCCGGGACCCACGGCACCAGGCCCGGGGCTCTGAGCCGGCCCATGCCCAGGACGCTGCAGAGGTGCCCCAGGAGGGCCGCAGCAGAGCGGGCACCCTCCCGTGTGACTACAGATACTCAGAGGACCGAAGCCCTGTGCACCCCCTGCCGCCTCCGCCGCCTCCAGGCCAGGGATCCCAAACGCACAGTGGCCTCTCAGCCCCGCACCCTCGAGGGCTGGACCCCCGGCCTCTGAGTGCCACCTCCCTCGCCAAGCGACCGGCTCCCCAGAGGCCACCGCCACCCAAGCGTGAGCCGAGACATTTCAAGGGACCAGCTGGTGCCATTCCCACAGGTGCACTTGGGGGCACACCTGTGGCCAATCACCTGGCTGCGCCTGGCAGGCCCCTTCCCCCACCGTCACCTGAGGCCCCGGAGGTGTGCGCGGACCGCCTGTCCCTCTCCTGCAGCCCCCGTGCCTTGGTGGAGAGGCTGAGCGGCGCCCAGCACGCAGACGCCCCAAGGCCCGCCGCGGAGCTGGACGGGCAGCATGTAGAGGAACGCCCAGCCTGCCCTCGGCGGGCAGCCCCGCTCCCTTCCAGGGTCCGGCCCCCGCAGCTGTCCAGCATGGAGACCTCTCGCTCCCCTTCTCCTCAGTTCGCCCCCCAGAAGCTGACGGACAAGCCTCCCCTGCTCATCCAGGATGACAGTGCAACCAGGTACGGCCCCGGGGAGGTGGCCTTGTGCCTTCTTCCCTACCACGGGCTCCCTTCTGACCATGGGAGGTTTCTGGTGCGTGTTTCCTGGGCGGTGCCTGAGCGGAGCCTTGCATCGGCCCCAGACGCCGGGTCTCCAGTTGGTCCTCGGGACGAACGAGGAGGGAACCACAGCTTCCAGTGGTTGCAACCTGTTGGGGGACTACCTTGCCCCCTACAGAGGTGAAGGAGGGTGAAGGGCTCCCCTTCCTCCAAGCCCCTAACCTCCCATGTCTTGGATACCCCCAGGCGTCTTCGGAGTTCTGTTTGTCATCAGCACCTGGTTTAATGAAATGGGTGCGTTTCATACTATGCCGTCCTCCCGTGCATCTTTTCGTGGGAGGAAGCTAAGCTGCCATGCATGCACCTTGTCCGAAAGCAGGAGAAACACTGCGTCCGTTCCCCGGGGCCGGTGCCAGAATTCCAGGCGTGCAGTTGGGGGTCATGCCCGTGGAGACACCGGAGTGTGCCGGGGCTGGGGGCGCCAGGGCCGGCCAGTCGGGCTCTGACTGTGGAGCTGTCGGCACCTCCTGTCTGAGTGCCTTTGAGGAAGTGAGGCCTGGAAGACGCGGAGAGTGTCCATCCCGTTCTGAAATGAGGGCGGGGGACAATTTGGGTCCCCGGGGTTGGAACTGCCCCCGCGCGCCCCGTGCGTCTTCCTGAGGCCTGTTTCCGGATTGGGCCTCGTGGGAGAGCCAGAGCTGGAGGGCCGCTTGGTCCTTTTCGGTGCGCAGGCATGACCGGGCAGGGGGTGCTGTGTTGGGGAGTCACCCCCGCCTGGGGCGGAGCTGCGTGCCCTCTGTGTTTTCCCAGTACCTGTACCTTCCTTGGAAATGGCGGTTCTGCACCCATGTGGGGGGGGGGTGGGGGGAGCTGCAGGCTGCCTGAGGCATCAGTAGCTGGTGGCCGGGGCTGGGGAGTGTGCCGTGAAAGGAGGGAAGAGGGCTTCCTGTGTCTTGTCACTTGTGTAACGGGCCAGAATTCCCCCCTCTAAACTTGGGCAAAGCAAAACGGTATTTTCTGCATAGTTAGCTTTTTTAAAAGCAATCTTTAATCCTCACCTAAGGATATGTTTATTGATTTTACAGAGAAAGGAAGCGGGGTAGGGGGGGGAGAGAGAGAGAGAAACATCAATCTGTTGTGTCCCATACGTACCCGGACCAGGGATCGAACCTGCGACCTTTGTGCCCTAACCGGGAGCTGAATCTGTAACCTTTTGGTGCATGGGTTGGTGGACTAAGCCAACTAAGCCACCTGGCCAGGACTGCGCAGTTCGGCTTTTACATTTTGCTCAGGAGGGCCGTGTAACGAGGGTGGCCCATGAACACCCGTATTAAACATGTCTGCTCTGAACATTCCCCCTGGGGGAGAAGAGAATACACAAGTGTCTCATGTCGACCTGCACACCACACGCTTATGAGTGACTAATGGGGAAAGATCCACCCACCAGGGAAAGGGTGAGAACAGCGTTTAATTTGGGGCCTCGAGCCCCCCCTTTGTGCTCCGTGAAACGGTCTGCCAGGGCCTCATTGCAGATGTGTGGTGAAGCCCACTGAGTTAGGAATAGGCTGGGAGTTGAGCTTGTCGTTTATTTATTATTTTTCCCCCTCTCTTTCTTCCTGGGCACCACTAGAGGGCTCTCTTTCCCCGATATGTCCTTAAAAAATGCTGGGAACGGCTTTTTGTGCTGGTGGCGGTCCTCCGCAGGGCCTCCAGGGGCATGGTCCAGTGAGATGTGGCGGGGACACCAGCTGCCGTTGGGGGTGGCCAGAACGCGGCCCCATTGTATTGGCCAGACTGTTTCTCTTTCCGTTTTCTCTTTCCTGTGGGTGCTCCAGATGCCTCTCCACCTTCTTGTACTAAGACACTATTTTTTTTTTTAAAGCAAAAGTGGGGGAAGGGTGGCTCCGTTGGTTGGAGCATCCCCCCTTGCACCAAAAGGTTGCAGGTTCTGTTCCCCTCAAGGCAGATGCCTAGGTTGTGGGTTTGATTCCTGATTGGAGGAAACTGGTGGGTGTTTCTCTCTCTCTCTCTCTCATTGTCTTTCCCTCTCTCTCTTTTTTTCTCTTTCTCTTTCCTTATCTTTCTCTCTTTCTCTCTCTCCCTGTCTCTCACACATGCCTGCACATTTTCTCCCTCTAAAATCAGTAAACTTGGGTGAAGACAAAAAAAAAAAAAGGGTGGGGGGGAAAGTGTGTACTTAGTGAATGGTTTCAGATAATCCAGAAGCATGTACCCCGGGTTTGCTGCGAGGCCCTTACCTCACCGGTAGGACATGCTGTGTGTCCCGGCTGGCTTCAAGTGCTGGGTGGTGGCGTGTGGAATGCAGGCAGAGAGGGACACGGCGCCGGCCTCTCCTCCGGGGTGGGGGGTGCGGCCCCAGGCGCACTTGGCCTTCCGGCACAGCTGGTCTTCTCTCAGCAGGATCGAGCGGTTGATCGACAACACCACGGTGAAGATGGTGCCCATCAAGATCGTGCACTCGGAGAGCCAGCCGGAGAAGGAGAGCCGCCAGGGCCTGGCGCGCGCCCCGGCCGAGCCGCCCGCGCTGCCCAGCGGGCTGGAGCGGGACCAGATCAAGACGCTGAGCACGTCGGAGCAGTCCTACTCGCGCTTCTGCCTGTACAGCCGCCCGGGCACCGAGCCCGAGCCCCGCGCCCAGCCGCCCGTGGCGCCCGCCGCCCCCGATGGCCGCGCCTCCCCGCCTGCGCTCAGCTACGTGAAGGCCAGAGAGCGGACGGCGGAGGACCTGAAGTCGGAGGAGCTGGCCCGGGAGATCGTGGGCAAGGACAAGTCCCTGGCCGACATCCTGGACCCCGGCGTGAAGATGAAGACCACCAGGGACCTCATGGAGGGCCTCTTCCCCAAGGACGAGCACCTGCTGGAGGAGGCTCAGCAGCGCAGGAAGCTGCTCCCCAAGATCCCCTCGCCCAGAACCACGGAGGAGAAGTGAGTAGGGGCGGGCGGCCTCGGTGTGTGGGTCCTTCCTCAAGGGCTTGTTCGGGGTGGGGGGTGTCCCTCAGGACTTGGGGTCCGGCACAGGAGTGATGTACACACACCGTAGGTTCTGGGCCTTCTGGCGTGAGGCCGGCGTGGCTTTCGGGATGCCCACAGGGCTCGTTTGTCACAGCACAGCTGTTCTTAGGGGGCTGTTGTGCCCTCCAGGGGACGGGTCTCAATGTCCACATACAGTTTTTCTGGTCTCGGGCGGCAGAGGGGCTCCTGGCGTCTGCCCCGGGGAGACCAGGGATGCTTGGAAACGTCCTGCAGTGCCCACCGCTGGCCCTGCCACAGAGCAAGCTTGCCCAGGGTCACGGCGCGCAGGCGGGGGACACCCGTCCCAGGAGGCGCGAAGGCGTGTGCACGAGTAGACATGTTGATCAGAGAGCAGAGGCAGCAACGTGTGCATGGGAGTGAAAACTAGCTTTCAGGGGCGTTGCAGATGCCACCCTCAGTGCCTCAGGCAGGCATCTGCCTGCAGAGGGGCACGCGGGTCTGCCTGTCCCTCATTGATGCCCACGGGCTCTGCGGGGCAGTGTGCCGGAGTCCCAGCACAGAGCTGCAGGCGAGCAATAGGGCGAGGCGGGGACCAGAGCAACAGGGAGGCCATAGGGCTACCGTAGGAGGGTGCATTTCTAATAGATGGTGTCCCTCGCGCTGTCCTTGTGGGCCTCGGACGCTGCGGGGGGAAAACCGTCTGTCTGTCCTCTTCCCTTCCGTGTGCAGATGTGTACACACACACACCCTGGCTGATTGGCGTTCCCCTGCTTTTAGAGACCACGTGTGTTAGATTATATGAGTGTGCACCTGGCCGGGTATGTGTAGCCGCGATGTTGCCACCTGCTTCTTCCGCTTTGTCTGTGCCACCCGCCCTGGCGGGTGTCCTTCCGTGGTGGCCCAGGTTCTCGGCGAATGCCCGTGGCTGACTGATGTTCCGACGTGTTCACCCAGGAGGGAGGAGCCGAGCGTGCCGGCGGCCGCGTTCCTGGCCACCAACTCCACCTACTACAGCACGTCGGCCCCCAAGGCTGAGCTGCTGATCAAGATGAAGGATCTACAGGAGCAGCAGGAGCCCGAAGACGATTCGGGGAGTGACTTGGACCATGACCTGTCTGTGAAGAAGGTAGGAAGGCGGGGCCCCAAACGGGGACGCGCGGAGAGGCAGGTGAGGGGCGGGCCGGCAGGCGCCTGCACCGTGTGTCGGGGGCGCCTGAGTGAGTCACAGCCGGACGGTCGTGTTAATAAGCCCGTGGGCCAGTCTTCCGTTCTAACACCGGTCCTTTCCACCTGGTTCGCTTTGCTGTCCTTCTGCATGGAGACCCAGTGGCAAATGACCTGAGTGGGCCTTGGCACACTTGGTGAGAGTATCATCCTGCAGACCCAAAGGTTGCGAGTTCGATTCCCGATCAGGGCATGTGCGTAGCTTGCAGGTTCGGTCCCTGGTTGGGGAGTGTACAAAAAAAAAAAAAGGAAAGAAAGTCAGCTTGTGTCGTTCCTGGTTCAGAAGTGCTGCTGGGAGCTCGCAAGTGCGGTGGGTGTTGTGCGAGAGCCGTGCTGCGAATCGCATGTGAAGACAAGTGCCTTTAATTGAGAAAGCAATAGCTCTGGTGGAACGAAATGAAAATGAAGAGTGTGGGTTGTGGGACTTTGACAGGCCCAGTGGCAGGCTCAGGGGCCCTTTTGTTTCCTTCTGGGGCGTTCCAGGGCGAGGGGCCCCCCGCTGTTCTCTCTTTGAGCCTTCCCGTCGTTTTTTCTCAGGCCCGGTGGCAGAGGAGGTGGGTCACCTCAGACCCTATGGTGTGCGTGACTCTGGGACGGTGGCCGGCTTAAAGGTCTTACACATTATACTTGTTAGTTTTGCTCTTTGAAAATTAATCATTTAGAGGGCTGGCAGGAAGCAAGAATGTGGAGGTAGTGTGTAAGGGTCCGAGTTTCTGTTCGGGAGGATGAAAAATGTCTAGAGGTGGATGGTGGTGACAGTGACATGCAAGAACGTAGTGCCACTTTTTAAAAGTGGGTACGATGGTACATTCTACGTCATATCTAATGTGCCGCAGTTAAAAATTAGTCATTTATATGTATGTTTGTCAAGTGGAAACCAGTAGGTTATTCTAAAAGACTTTAGGTTCATCGGTGTCCCTTCATTTGTCTTAATCACCCAAATATAGGTTTATTGATTTGTTTAGAGAGAAGGAAGAGAGAGAAGTTATGTCTAATAAAATTATATTTTTAGAGAGAGAGGGAGAGAGAAGCATTGATGTGAGAGAGAAGTATCAATCAGTTGCCTCCTTAAGCACCCTGACCGGGGAATCGAACCTGCGACCTTTTTTGATGTACACGACGACGCTCCAGTGAACTGAGCCGTATACCACCAGGGCTTGCCTAAATTTTCAGTGGCTAATTCTACGTCGAACGTACGTTTTAATCATGGGATTCAGGACTGGACGTACGTCTCTGTTCCCTCTGTACATGTAAATCTTTGAATCGGGGTTTCCCGGAACATGAAGCACCGAGTTCCACAGGAGCCCCCAGAACGTCCGCAGAGATTCAGGTTGAAATGAGGTTGGCCATGAGTAGCCCACAGAGGTCGACTTCTCTAGAATCTGATGTAACATTAAGAGGATGGGACTAGGTTTATTTTGTTTCTTTTCTTGTAAGGATTTTATTCATTTATTTTAGAGAGGGGAAGGAAGGGGGAAGGAAAGAGAGGGAGAGAGGGAGAGAAACATCCATGTGTGGTTGCCTCTCGTGTGCCCCCTACTGGGGACCTGCCCCACGACACTACCCAGGCAGGTGCCCTGACTGGGAATCAAACCGGCGACCCTTTGGTTCGCAGGCTGCCGCTCCATCCACTGAGCCACACCAGCGAGGGCGGTTTATTTTATTTCTAAATCAAATGCAGTGATTTTAGCCGGGAGTCAGTATTCCCTCTGCTGGTCTTACGCACCCTGTGTGGTTTGATGCTGCTGAAGCCCCCACGGGGTTGGCCCGCTGCTGCCGCAGAGGGCAGGGGCCGGGGGTGGGGACCCTGACGACCGTTCGCATGCGCCCTGTGCCCCGCAGCAGGAGCTCATCGACAGCATCAGCCGCAAGCTGCAGGTGCTCCGGGGAGCCCGCGAGACCCTGCTGGAGGACATCCAGGCCAACAACGCCCTCGGGGACGAGGTGGAGGCCGTCGCCAAGGACGTCTGTAAGCCCAACGAGTTCGACAAGTTCCGGATGTTCATCGGGGACCTGGACAAAGTGGTGAACCTCCTGCTGTCCCTGTCGGGCCGCCTGGCCCGGGTGGAGAATGCCCTCAACAGTTTGGATGACAGTACTTCTCCTGGTGACCGGGTATGTATGACCGCATCTGACCTGGAAATTGGGGGTTGGGGGGGCTGCTGTGGGAAGGTCGTCCTTGGGGCGTTGAGTGAACGGCTTGACGCCTCACACAGTGGCCTCCTGTCTCCCTCAACTACGGATGTTGTTGAGGTGGAGCAAGCCCTCTCTTCCTGTCGTAGAGGGGTACCGTGGCCCTCCTGGTACCGGCTTCACTGCCCCCACTCACAGCGTCCCTCAGAGCACGTGGGCTGGTATCTCCGTGGCTGTGTACAGTTGCCTCCCCTCCCAACTTTCCATTGCCACGTTGAGGTGCCCGTCGGTGGCCAGGGCTTCGATGTGGCTGGTATGGGACGAGACCCTCCGTGTGGGTGTGGGGCAGGTTTTCAGAGACAGGCCGGTGAGTTAGGACACAGGGAGTGAGATTTTAGAAGGCTTCCTCTATGTCTCCTGTTAGGCCGTGAACACGCAGACAGACCACCAGGTTGTCCCCACCATGTCGACAGTATCCAGTCCCCGGGGAGCTCAACAGATTTTAGCCTGAGTAGGGTTTCTGGAATCCATTACCACCTCCTTCCCTTTGGGCTTGGAATTCATTGGCATAGCCTTCCCTCTTTCCACCCAAGCTCACGGCACCTTTCTTTTGCAAGCCCCTGAGTGCAGGTGTCCCCAGGGGCAGGTGGTACACCCTGGCCCAGTGTGTGTGTGTGTGTGCTGAGGGGTTGCACACCCAGATCAGCCTCCGCGGCAGCCCCTGTGGAAGAACGCCCCGCCTTCCCGGAGCTCCCGCTGTGTCGGCTTGCCGCAGCGTGCGCCCGCCTCCTGGACGCTGGCCTGTGCCCGCGGCCGGCAGTCTTCTGCCCAGCTGCAAAGCAGTCGGGTAGCCGGGAGCCTGTGTGACAGCCGGGTGGAAACGAGGCAGTCCCACTGAGGAAAGAATTCTTGGCACACTCCCCACCCCCTGCCAGCATTGGAGTCGTGTTTCTGGCTTCCTTTGTCCGCGTTCATGGCCCTTGGGGGGGACTTAGGGAACCGACGTGCCTGTTTTGTGGGTAGAGGGTGACCCCAGATGCCCCATATTGGGAATGGGGTCGTGTGTGTGCCCAGAGCAAGACCCCTGTGAGGAGAGAGGGAACCTACCCTCACAGCCGTGCGAGTCTTTCCTGCCCGACTGTCCGCTCCCTCCTGCGTCCTGGTCTGTATAAGTGCCCCACAGGCTCCTCCTACCAGCACACCTTAGAAACCCTGCCCGAGACTTTCTTTCTCTTTCTTAAGACTTTATTTTATTTTATTTTTTAGAGACAAAGAGAGGGAGAGAAACATCCGTGTGTGGTTGCCTCTCCCACGCCCCCTCCTGGGGACCCGACCTGCAACCTAGGCACGTGCCCTGACTGGGGATCGAACCAGTGACCCTTTCTTTGATTCTCAGGCCAGCACTTAACCTCTGAGCCACACCAGCCAGGGCCTGAGAATTTCTTTAGAATCTATGCCTTTTGCCACTATATTGTCACAGGAAGGCCCTTGATGGAGGCAGCTTTCCTAAGTCCTTTTTGAACCTTTGGAGCATGTCCAAATTCTGGTTTTTTGTGTGTGTGTGGTTTTTTAAAATTTTTTTTTAATGAGTTCTTTTTTTTTTTAATTTGTTTTTAAGATTTTCATCTTTAGAGCCCTGACTCGTGTAGCTCAGTGGATTGAGCGCGGGCCTGCGAACCAGAGTTTCGTGGTTCGATTCCCAGTCAGGGCACATGCCTGGGTGGCAGGCCAGTTCCCAGCAGGGGATACACGAGAGGCAACCATACACTGATCTTTCTCTCCCTCTCTCCTTCTCTTCCCCTCTAAAGATAAATAAATAAAATCTTTAAAAAAGAGATTTTAGTCTTTAGAGAGTGGGGAAGAGAGGGAGAAAAACATTGATGTGTGGTCGCCTCTCACAGGCCCCTAAACCAGGTGCCCCGCCCGCAACCCAGGCACGTGCCCTGACTGGGAATAGAACTTGTGACCCTTTGGTTTGCAGGCTGGCACTCAATCCTCTGAGCCACAGCAGCCAGGGCCAAATTTGGTTGTTTTTAGTGTCTCGGTCACCCTTGGGCTGGTTGGGGCTATTTCTATTAGCCGTTGGGGGCAGGTAGGCGCGGTCCGAGAGCACTGGGTGGATGCGGGGACTGGCCTGGGGCCTGCCACAGCCGCACGTCCCCTCCGCAGCCCCCCGCCTTCCCCGAGGTCCTTCACGGGCGTGTCTCTCCCTCTGTCCACAGCAGTCGCTGCTCGAGAAGCAGCGGGTCCTCACCCAGCAGCACGAGGACGCCAAGGAGCTGAAGGAGAACCTGGACCGCCGGGAGCGCGTCGTGTTCGACATCCTGGCCAGCTACCTGAGCGACGAGAGCCTGGCGGACTACGAGTACTTCGTGAAGATGAAGTCGGCCCTCATCATTGAGCAGCGGGAGCTGGAGGACAAGATCCACCTGGGCGAGGAGCAGCTCAGGTGCTTGGTGGACAGCCTCCAGCCCGACCGGGGCAAGTGACGGGTGTCCCCGGAGGGCCACGGACACAGGGCCTTGGCGCTGCGGTCCCCGGGCTGCAAGCGGAAGCACAGCCCGTATTTATGTCTCGCAGCCAGAACCGTCCTGTGGCGACACGGCCCCGAGGAAAGCAGTAACTCCCGCGTTTGTTCGGGGTGATTGACGGAAGCTGTGGGTTCCCCTTTAGAACATGGAGCCCTGTGGCTCCCCGTCGGCTGTTGTCCTTCCCAAGGAACCACACGTGGCGCGAGTGTGTGGTTCGTGGCGGTTTCCGCCCTGCAGCCTTGGGCTCCGGGCCTCGTGCATGCAGGGCTCGTGGGTGGTGGTCGGTGGGTCCTGCCTGCCGCCGTCGCTGCTGAACCAGCCTCTAGGGAAGCAGTGGAGGGCGCGTGCAGGGTGCACAACAGGACACCCCTGGTCCCCGTCTCCTCCCGGGACTCCTCCCGGGGCCACAGGCTGCCCTCTTTCATCCACGTGCGTCCCACAGCGTCCGTGTCTCTTGTCTCTCTCGTGTAGTGGTGTGCCCTGACCTCGCAAAGTCCCTGACGAGGACGATGATAATTTATTAACATTTTATAAAGGTGTGACTACTTTGCCAGTGGTTCAAAACCAACTGTGAAATGCATCCGCTGTGTGTTGGGTTCCCTCCTGCTGACCCCGCAGCGCAGACTGTGAGCATGCTTTAACACGCGTGCACGGGGCGGAGGCCTTCCGCCCGCCTGCCCTGGAGGCACGGGGCGGATGTTCCCCGGTGGCGTGCAGTGACGTGGTGGAACGTATGTCTGGCCGTCTTGTGCTTGCTCCATATTTGTCTCATGAGACCAGCAGGATGTTTCTTGAGTTCCTTCTCCCCCAGAACAGTTACCGTGTGTGCGTACGGTCCCATTCACGGTGACCGGCTACTCTCCCATGTTTCCGTCTTTACATGGACCAGCATGCCGGGAAGGCTCCCCTCCATTTGCTACAAGAACGCAGCCTCCGGTTTTTCAGAGGTCCCATCGCCGGAACAAGCCTACCCCCGGGTTTACAGACGCTGTGTCCTGTGTACGGGGTGAAACAGCGAGGTCCTGAAGAGAATCTGTTCACTTAAAACAAACCAAAAACCACCACCGTGCTGCCCGTGTCTAGTGGACATTTTCTCCCACAGACTGGGAGAAAATGTCGGCCAATCACACGTGGGACAGAGGAGTTGTCTCCAGAATATGGAAAGGACCGTACAGAGGTCTGGCATCCGAGAGAAACAGCCCCGTTGAAATGTGGGCCAAAGATCCCACCACAGAGGACCAGCTTGGCACATAAGCACAGGGGAAGGGCGGGGAGCCACACACCGGCTTGGTGGGAACTTCCCGGCTTCTACGTAAATCGTCGTAGAGCCGGTGCGTGCGTCCACGGATGCCCATCCATCTGACCGCATGCGTGGTTAATGGCGGGGGGATCCCTCGTATGACTTCCTGTGAAGGTACCATTTGGACATTTGTTGGACGGAGGAGGGATCGTTGTCTTACCCGATGCGCCTCGTTCCCGTAAAAGAAGTTTCCCAGCAGGTGGGGAGGCATCCCTTTGTCCGGGGGGGACTGCCACCTTACCAGAACGCACATGCGCAGAAATGTCTCAGGGCACGTGTCCGTCCTTCCGGCCCCGGAGTGGGGGAGCTGGACTCCCGTGCCCACGTCCCCGGCTGCCCAGAGGGGTCTGCACGGGCACGCCCCGCTAACGCAGGCAATAAGCCTCTCTTTGGCAACCGATCCACCCCGAAAAGACAAATGTCTTTTCAGACGTCTTCATTCCCACCGGATTAAGCTCTGTGACTTGAATGACCCGCCCATGAAGTGTCCTCCTTCTCCCTCGGCCTCTGGCTCTGAAGACCGGTCTCGCCAGAAAAGGTCCAGCTGCCCGTTTGTGGACCTCCCTGCGTCTCCCTCCAGGGGGAGGCTGCCACCCTCATTTCCATGTGTTCGCTTTTTAATTGAGACCAAGGTTTCATCTGTGATGCCTCCCCCCCCCCCCGCACCCCCACCCCCATATAGTATTGTGCTGGTTTTGATGCTGTCCGTGTCCAAGGTGAATAAGAGTTTGTGTGTCTGTACCCAGCCTTTGATGTGTCCCAAGCACTTTCTCATACGTGGCAACATGCAGTGCTTGCTGTTCCCCTGTTTGCCTGTTCAGTGTCTGGGTGGGTGGGGGGGACCCAAAGATTCCAGCGAGTTGACGGATCTACGTGATGTTGTACATAGTCCCATGATTGCCTAGAAAACACATCTGGTGCTACTGTTTGCCCTTGGCGTTCTTGGAGGGGCGGGGGGCTGCCTCCTGAGCCTGTGGCATCACCCCACTGTGGAACGCTCCCGTTTCGGGCAGCCCCGTGCCTGCCGTTCACCGTGCAACACGTGTGCAGGGGTCGCGCCCGCCACTTACCTCTCTCCACACATCGTCCTGCTTGACTTTCACGAAATAAATAGTGTCTCCGAGTGCACCGTGCATGTCTCTGACTTACCGACTTGATGAGGACAGCTTTCGGGAGCAATTACAGACGCCTCCTGATGGGTCGGATCCCGAAACCCTCTGTTCACTGTGGGGTGGGATGATGCGTGTGTGGCTGCTGATGCCAGTCGATGCGTCAGGCGAGTGCGTTCCCAGTCCAGAAACCTCGGGGACAGGGGTGACGTGGGTGAGCGGTTGCCCTGGGAACCCTTCCTGACAAGCAGCTGGAAAACGCCCTCTG